>NW_015625591.1:571231-623529 GCF_001515625.1 Sinocyclocheilus rhinocerous | reverse complement strand
CTCTCTCTCTCTCTCTCTCTCTCTCTATATATATATATATTTATACATAAACATGTTTTCATACACATACACTACAGTCTGCTTTACTACACAAACTCGTGGTTAAACGCTAATAATAAAATGATATTTTGTTAGCAAATTTACGTAAATTCTTACCGTGAATGTGAAGAACTTCCAATAATCAATTTCAACCGCCACCCCCAAATTCACTGGGAACGCTGATTCTTTAGGTATTTCTCTTCATTCAAAAAAAAAGCGAGTGAGCTCATTCACGCAGCACTGTGGTCCAAATACAGGCGCACGTCTGTATACTCCGTACTAGATTCCTCTCAGAACACTATGCGAACATCACTTTTCACTTCGATGAACGAGAACATGTATACGGTGAGTGAGATTTGATTTCTTTCCGAATTCTCAACTCATTTGGAGCTTTAATTTTGACTTCTGATCGCTTTTAAAGTGATCAGACATTGATAACTCTACAGAGGTTGATTGCTTGTGGTTGGATTGCACAGGCATTTGGAGTAGGCTACAGAGTCCAGATCAAAACAAGATCGAAAGATGCTACTTTTGTGTGTCTCGCAGGATTACAGAGAAGCGCACGTGCCACTTAGAGTCTCACGCCTCAGTTTGTAGGCTATTTGTGCGTTGTATTGAGTCTTTTTATTACTTTTTATTTATCTCGAGACTTCGCTGAGTGTTATAATAGTAGCAGATTAGTCGTCCTTGATAGTATGCGGCTCTTTCACAACTTTAAATTCACTACTACGATGTTCTCAAAGCGTGTTGTTCTCATTGTTGCCGAGTGGTCACGACTCGCGCAGTTGTAACAAATGAATCGCACTGACATCTCCGGTACCCTTTTAGCTTCTGTAATGCTTCTACGTTTTAAAAAGAGCAAACAAAACAGATGGACTATTGAAACAAGACTTTTTTTCATGAAGTCAGTCGTGTTCCTCCTAACTTGAGTTGCAGCAGATGAGGAACGTGCGAGCCATTTTCAAAACTGTAGATCCAAGTCACTGATTATGCAACCTGGACTGTCTAGACCGCCCCAACTCTGTCCTGCTGCACCCAGAAAGGACTTGGGTAAGAATCTGTTCCCTTATCAGTTGAAATGAGTTGACGGCGGGTTTCAGCACCACGGACAGCGACTCCACGGCTACCTCAGGCCTCAGCTCGAACGCGTGCGTCGCACTACATTTCACGCGAAACAGTATGAAATATGTAGCAACAAGTCCACTGCTGCATGAACGCAATGGCACCATGGAATACGTATTTTCATCGCCGTTGATCATCTTGAAAATATTTAGCCTGCTTTTTTCTATAGTCTACTATCTTTTTGCGTGTTGCGTCAGGATTCTTGCAAGGACCGAGTAACCAGATTATATGAATAACCCTATTATATGACTGATTGTGTCGGGTTTTATTGTATAAAGTCTGGTTAGAATTAGAAAATGGTTTTTTTTTGGTCCATCGGTTTTCAAGAGTTTAATCATTGTGTCCATTCTTGTTCTTACACTGACATTGTTAATGTGATTGGTGTAAGGAGGTTGTGTTTCTCCTCCTGCTATAAATCATGTTTACATTTTTGCCTCAAGCATTTTTCATACTATCGCCTTAAATGATAAAACAGCCACCGAATCCAGCAGTAATGCCTTTCATTAAGGCATCGACGAAAGGAGGGGAGTATGAACGTGACGTCAATGCAACAGACGCAGCTTTGGATAAAGGAGGAAACAGAAAATACTTATTTTCCATATATACATAATTGCATTACAGGAGTTTGTCTATGATTGTATCTGTTGGTAATATCGTTCTGATGCAAGTAATTGGGGCGTAACACTTGCTCAAATCAGTTGAGCAGTCCATCAAAAAAAACAAAACAGAAACGAATCCGCATCCATTCGAATAAAATCAGAAATCACGATTAGTTTTTTTTCTAGAGGGTGCTATGTCTCAATACCCGAGCGTCACGATCCTTTACGCAAACCGCGTTAGAGAGTAGATGTGAACGCGCATGTCACGGTGATCACGTACAATTCCTCTGAGGAGCATTTGTGAGTGCCTTTTTTCTCCAAGTGCTCTAAAAATAGTAACAGCTTGATCCAGAAATAGACAGGGGTATCACCCTCATATGCAGCCTTCGTTTTGAGGCATAAAAACACACCAGGACGACACGTTATGTGCTCTCGTTGTGTCCTTGAGATATTTCCTTGTGTTATTATTGAACGTTTCGTTCAGTACTGACACAATGTATTAATCTCATCGAGGGCTCCCTCCACCGGCGAGACCTCTCGCTCTCCTGGTGAACTCGGTTGCATGTTCTGGATTGAAATACTGTATGTATTTATGGACGGTTTTGTATGGTCACTTAATTCTGCAAGCGTAGGATTAGTTATCGCATGCATCATGTCAGGGAATCACCCCGTTCGCGTTCAGTGAATGAAGCTGGAGGTGGATCACACTGGAGCTTGCTTTATTCACGAAAACTCTCAAATACGAAAACAAAGATTGCCTATAAATGAACTATTATTATCAGCCGTGGCTGCTATCACATGATGAAGCCTCCATAATGTAGAGGAGCTGTCCGCCATTAGTGGTGCTGAAATCCGTCGACTTTCACTCACAACGTTGCAGCTATAGTGTCCAGTCCAAAGGGCCAGTCGTTACAAAAAGTACTAAGAAAGACGATTCACTCTAGACCTTTGCCAATTAATAAAACTGCCCTTTCATGTCCTTCATCATGTGGAAATTGTTGTAGGCAGAGCGTTTCCAGCCTATTCCACATGAAGACTGCTTTTGTGAATATGACCATTTCCTCAATAATTCAGTATATCACATATGTTTAATAATTCATTCCCTGCACGTGATCCTGAGGTTAGTCTGGTAACCCTACTGAAAACATCATCTTAAACCAGTTTAAGATAATTTGCTGGTCTTAAGCCTGACTAGGCTGATTGAGATGGTCTCCCACCCCGATGAAAAACTCAAACCAGCTTGTGAATCCCTCTAGCAAGGACCTATGAGAGACCATTGAACCTCAAGATCACGTAAATGGTGACACCTTAGATGTTTTTTTAAGGAAAAGCCCTCAATGATTTGTGATTGTGATTGTGTATAAGCCAAAGCATCAAAATAAGCAACGCTGATTTGTAAACAATCCGGGTTGTTTATAGACCCAAATGCGTGGTCTTTGTAAAACCAGCTCGTAGCTGTAAAATCTCGGTCATACTTATGGTTTATGTTCATCACTTCAAAGACCAATCAATTCTTCACGTTTGCCAAACGTATGAAGTGGGTAAGAGCCCAGCGCTCCTTAGTAATTCATTTTTGGCGTGCGGTTTCATCGGAAACAGCACAGATTGGCGAGTCGTGACTGCTAAAGTGAGTAATGCGCGTCGGCTGCGTCAGTAGGGGCAAAGCGCTGGGTGCCGGAGACAGATGGAGGAAATCGTGACTGACTGGAGACTTCCACAAATGAAACCACAACCTCATCATGTCTCCTCGAGAGCGCTATCTGTTAAGATTAGACTTAAATGTTAGGGTCTCGCTGTTCTCCCCTGTCACTCTCAGTCCTGACCTTGGAATCCGGAGGCAATTCTACACACTCAGAGAAAAGCGAGCGCAGGGCTCTCTGGTTAGAGAGTTTATGTGTGCGTGTGTGCTCGTGAGGACGAGGTTATTTTATGGTTGTGTGCGTGCGTGCGTGCGTGAGTGCGAGAGATATGTGGAGTATCCAAATATAGCCAGACTCAGAGAATGATGTTCATTATTTTATGAGACAAGGAAAGGAGGAAGTTTTGGTGACTACAGACCTACACAAGGATATTGAGGAACTTGTGGTAAGTGTCCAGCTGGATCATTTTGATATTTATCGGCGGTGGTAATGCTCATTTATATGGATATATGCATTTTGTATTTGAATGGATCATTCCAGATGCTTTTACTTGATACTCTTAGATTAACACCAGGTAAACAACCGAAACCCGTATAATATAACACTTTCATTACTAGATATGTCGTAGTGACGACAGGTTGGCACGGTCGGATTAAGAAAGCGCGCTTTGCAAAGGCAACAATGAAGCAAATTTATTAAATGCGTTTCGCACACCGATGGAGAATTAGTTTTCTATATTTTTCCTTTTTTCAAAAAGGGGGGTCCCTGTGTGAGAAGAGCACGGATTGGTCGAATGACGAGTTTTCGTATGCTCCAATGAAATCCTTCACTGCTCTCTATTTACTGTGAGCTGGAGCGCAGTAATTCCCCTCCTTCAACAGATCTATCGACTGACAGGAGTAGATCAGCTTTTTGCTTAACCACATCACGAACAGGAGAATATGTACAGTATGGCCATAGGAACGACATCGAAGCACGGATAAAATGACGGTGCATGGGCTCAAATGGGAAGGGAGTCGTACACTAGAGCGGATTCTGTGCATTTCTGCGCGAATGTGTAGAACTGGAGTCTGCTGCACACGGTCCGGCCATTGGCTACAACAACATGGACTGTTAGTAATTATGGACCAAGCCTGCAACTCAGATGTCACATTCAAAGCCTATGGAAAAGTCTTTCACGAATCTTTTTGCGGTCTGGGCTTGCTGTTCTCAACTATCAATGGGAAGCCCTTACCCCAAAAAGCATTTGCGGAGGGCACACACAGCGAATAATAGAAGAAAGCTCTCTCTTACTTCTGCTCCTCTTGGACTATCATCATACTCATCGCCAGAATGGCAAACGTTGCAATTCTAATGATTTATTAGCTTATGTGATTTTATTTATTTTTTTTAATTGGGGAAAAAAATTAAAATAAAATAAAATCCGCGGTTTTCACTATTTTCTTTCTTTTTTTGTGTCTGGCACACCCTTTCAATTATCAAGTGGCTCCAACCGCGCCTTATCAATTTAACGTGATTTAATTCTGAATTTTAAGAGTAAGGGTTGGGGTCTGCATGCTTACTATAACTAAAATAAAGGATGCGATGCTTGACGCTTTACCGTGTGAATAAACAACTGAATTAAAGCTCAAATGCAATAAAAATAATATTATATCTGGATCGTGACATCTTATTTGGAGTTTTGCAGAGACGCAGCTGACGCGCGCGCAGGTGCTGTTGCATACAGCTCGTGGAACATCAATTGTGTTTGGAGAGTTACCATACAATTTCCAAACACGATTCGTGGCACTCCTATGTGTTTAAATGGAAATATAGGCACAGCAGCCGATGTATAGACGGACCGATCCTTGAACGACTCCTTGTTAAATTCAATTAAAAACACGCGTGTATAGGAACATGTCAAAATATTTGCTTGGAATCACAAATTTAGACTAGTAGTGTCACGTGCCCTTACCTGTACTCAAAATTAAGGAAACGGGGCCAGAGTTGTGTTGTCCAGACATAACATATGGCTTGTTCACACTTACCTTAACAGATCATACACTGTAAAATTATTTTTTGAAGTTGTAAATAAAACAAATATTATTAGAATACGTTTTACAAGGAAAATACTATTTAAGTCTTTCTACTGCACAATAAAGGGTATTTAAGTGTGTCACTTGCAGCTTCTTTGTAATTAATTGTGAAATTTACTAACAATTTCTGACTGAAAATGGTTTCTAGACCAAATTTTTGTCAGTGTAGACAGATTAATTACATACAAAACTAAGGGAGTCTTGATAATCCACTCAGACGTCCTAGCATTAGATTTATCCACACTTCATCAGGTAAACCACACACTCTCTGTTATAACTTTTAAGGAAAACCTAACTCAATAATTTTATCATTGTCATCATGGCACAGTATGAGAGCCTAATATAATGTGCTACTGTAAAGAGGCAAAACAGTATATAGGTGCAGCAGTGCTGTAAGCATGAAAATGCATTATTGAAGCAGTTAATCATCACAGTAATATCATAAAGTTTTTAAGGGAAGTTTTTACTTTTTATCCTGATACATGTTCTTCAACATTTTGTTTTGAGATCTGCAAATAGTAGATAATATGCGATCTCGCATGCTTCATTGTTTCAAAACATGCTATGTAATGCCTGACATTTAAACTGTGTTTGGGACTAAGGACCATCCGTTTAATAAGGACCAAAGTCACTGTGACTCTGTAATTTAATGGACTATTTCACTATGATTTCAACATTATTTGGTTTTCAAAAAAATTTAAAGAGAATTATTTGATATATACAAATTCATGAGTCATAAGTGTGTATGCATGTGTATGTGCTGGCAGCACTTTCCTGTTCACTTGTCTCTAATTGTCATAGTCAACAAAAATGACCTAACAAAAACAAACAAAAAAAAACATTTCCAGACTAGTTATGATGAAATTGTGCTGTCTGTGTTCAGGCCTTTTCACGTTCTTGTTCCATTTCATGTTCCGGTCATGTTCTCTAATCAAGCAGAAATAACACACTAAAGTAAATCGCTTAGTCTTGTACTTAAAAAAAAAGTATAACAACAATGCATGCTAATTTGTGTGCAGGTTATTTTAGCCCCAGGGTCTGAGCTAAAACAGAGAGAAGCAGACAGACGCACACATAGAGAGAGAGAGAGAGAGAGAGAGAGAGGGAGGGATGGGAATCTGAGTCAACAGATCAGGACAGCCCATGCCTAAATAACAGATGCCAAGCACATAAATAATGGCATTTGTGTGTGTTTTCTCAAATGCTTGTTATCATTGATTTTATAGCTACTGGATAACATTTATGGATTATCTTTTCTTTGTCTTCTTTTTATGATGTTGTAGATTGCAACCAGATGCACTGATTGCATATTTAGTGTAAATGTTAAGATTTACAGAACTGTAAGTTTCTGGAATTGTTCATTTTTATGTTTTAAAACTAAAATATGACATGAGGTTGACTCCCGTCCTCTGACTCTGTGTTTAAGAGGTAACATGCTCGTATGGTAACCACTCTAAACCATGTGTACAAACAATGGATTGTTATTTTGTATTAACTCATCAATAAGAAAATAAATGTTTACAATGACAAATGGTGTTTTCATTCTCATTCATTTTTGCAATAGGGTAAACTTTTAAGACGATCTAGACTGATTCATTAGTTTTAGTAAACACACCACATATTAGGTTCAAAGCCAAGACGATCCTCGTTGTGATATCCAGCACTGTTAATACCATGTCAACTAACAGCTTATAATAGTTAATATCAGTCACTATAAATATAACGTCTTTCAGAGTGTTTCGTAAAAGAATAATTTCAGAAGCAACATTTAAGTTTTCTATGCATTAGTGCCTATTGACTATGCCTTTCTATTGTTATATTTGTAAAATGTCATTTTAAAATCTGCAAAGTAAATTATTAACCATGTAAGAAGCAATGTGACATATATAAAATGAATATGACTTGTATAGGAAGCCTTGATACAGTACTTTACACGTGTACAAACCAAATTATTAAAGAAAGTCCCAAAGGCTGCAAACGTATCTGATTTTATTAACATCTGAGCTTACTGAATATTTTTTTGGGGGTGAATAATGCCTTTATAATGTGCTCTATTTATTTCCACATACTCCTTAAAGAAACGCAAAAGCAAATTAAACCGTTAAACCGTTTTTTTTAAATACATAAATATTTTCTCTATATAGTAGATGCTATGCTGACAGTTTATTTTCATATTTCAGCGAAGAACTTGCTCTGAAAGAATACTTAACCATTTGACATAACCCAGCCTCATCTACTACAGACGCAGACAGTCTATAACATGTTGTATGGCTTAACACAATGTTTAACCTTGCAGTTCATTACTTAAAGCAGGTAAGCAGGTAATTAAATCTCAACAATACTCTCTTTACAATAATTTCTTTCTTTGTTTGTTTGTTTGTTTGTTTGTTTCTTTCTTTCTAACAAACTAACAAACCTATATATTATATTCCTATAATCTTAGCATCCGTGTCATTCAAACAAGGGATAACTTTTTTCTTTCTATAACATAGAATTTGTTTTTGTTTTCTGGTAGTTTTAGTATACTGTATCAAAACACATTATGATTTTTCTCACTCTTTGTCTTCCATATTTTCTTGTTCTTGAAATCATGACATTAATAAGATTTTTTTAATTTTTCAGGATTAAACAATTTTGAATACTGAGTAAGGAATGCATCTGCCAAAAATAATACTCACGGCAGAGATGTGCCGAGAACTGGCTGCATTTTTTCTCACGAGCCACCTTAGAAATCTCCTTAAAGATTGTTTTTAAAAAATATATGTGAAATAGAATGTGGGTTTTTATATTATTATTATTTTGATACTATTCATTAGACAGTTTTTTTCTTCACTCACGTACCTCATGCTTCAGGTCACTTTGTAATATACCTGATGTTCTGTATGCTTTCAGTAAACCTCTCCTCCTATATCTGATCTTTACAGACCAGTCGTTTCTGTCTGCCATTTTATAGATTTTATATTTTGACATTTTAAATTATAAATTATATATTTTCAGAGCTACTGAATTTATACATAATACTGTACATTGAATGACTGTAATCTGATAATAAAGATACTTCTTTAAAGGTATTTGTAATGACATTTTACCCATATACATTCTTTTCAGAAGGCATCTAAAAATGATCTAGAATGTTAAAAAAATGTAACCTAAAACATCTTCCCTTTCCACTTACATATAACTCATATGGATTATTGAAATGAGCTGAATCAGACTGGAGCAACTACTAAAACATGTTAAAAAATGTAAAATGGACTTTGTTTGAAATAATTACTTATACTATCTGAGAGATCTTCTGCTAACAACAATGTTCATAAATTATAAGTCATTTTATTTGAATTATTTTGTTTAATTGCTGTTATTAGTGACATTATTAGTGACATTAGTGACCACATTCACTACCTTTCATGAATTTAGTTGCATTAAAACCTGCAGCTTTATGCACCTAACAATATTGTATATAAATACTTAAGTACTCAAACAAAAAATAAATGACTGAAAATGCAGTTTATTTGTTATGTCTGTTCTCAGTTCAAATATTCTTCAAAGATTTTTGTCTTGAACATTTATGCTTGTTATTATCCTAATTTTTACAATTAAAAATCATTTTAAATGATGTAGATTTGATGATATTATGTAATTTCACGCCCCCTCAAAAACAAATCTATGAGGTTGGAGGGAATTTGGCATATTTAACATACACATACATATACATTCACACAGACACACTGAGACTAATCGGTCACATCTTTACCTGTTTAAAATATTTTGGCTGTCATTCCCATCTGACCATCCACATCATGTAATCTGAAAACATGGAAATGTCAGCTTTCCAGCGTTTTGTTTATATAATTGTTACTCTCCATTTTGTGTGTAATAATGTGAATTCCTGACTTTTGCTCATCCTTTTATCGTCTGTATACTTAAATCAGGGCTTTTAAAAGTCATAAAACAATTTAAACTGACTAAATTTAGTCATACCTGTGTCCTTTCTGTCTGACACCTAACATATGGTCAAATATGGAGCCAGGATTGCCAATACAAACCAAAAGAGCCAGACACATTTATGTGTTAGTTTAATTTTGACTGTGGCATATTAAAAATTAAAGCTCAATCAGAACACTCAATATAGGCATTTATATAAAATGTTAAACAAGTTGTCCTACAGTTTGTGCAGTCATACCTTCATAAACAACAGATGCATGAAAAACATTTTGTCCCATCATGTAAATGCTGTTTATGGTTTATTAAAATGCCCAAATTAACACTGATCTGGCCTGTGTTTCCCAAAGCACTGTAAGCTTCATAGAAACTATTTGCATCAATAATCTGTGTGTCAATCCTTGAGGACAAAATGACTGAAAAGTCCCTGGGACTTAATGTTACTTAAAGTAATGAATGTGTTTTTAAATAATAAAAAAATGTTTTACGGCTTGGGTTAAGCTTAGTCTGTGGTAATAAAACTTAATATAATGGAAGTTTTTTATGATGTACATGTGTGTTTTAGGTGTGTGCATCCATGTTCAAGGACATGAGATTTAAACTATTTATCCATGTCTTGTGTCTTAACCTGCCCACTGATTACAGTTTTCTTAATCAGCATTGTCTTTTGTTGTTTGCACTTCTTTTTATACATTTTGTTGTTCTGACTGATGAGTAATATAGCTACCTAAAAAACAAATACCAGTATTGTGAAAATGAAGATGCGCTCACTGTGAAAAGAAAAATGCACTTACTTTGAATGTACATGTGTTCTGCATGAAGCATTTTTGAAAACAAAAACATGTTTATTTCAGACATTGTACATGAGTAAATAAAAAACATGACAAAAGTGAGAGAAAACAGAAGCAATTATATGCAGTAGGTAAAGCACGCTAAATTTGAGAAAAGGTGGGTTATTAGTGGGAACCAATAAGAACATAAATATATAATAATAACAACATAAATAATAATAATAATAATAAACAGACAATAGTTAAGTACTTCTACAGAAGTTAGAAGATGTTCATAATATTTGCCTGAAATATCTCATTAGTATTTTTTGTTAAATATCACCTAAAAACATATTAACTATTTTGAATCTTTTCATTAAACATGTTACTTTGACTGCTGAGTTATCTTCAAACTTAACCTCAAACACACACACACACACACACACACACACACACACACTTACTTAAATTTAGATATTACATAGACTTCTGTTGTGTTTATATACAGATAGTTATACATTTTATAAGCTAACCCTAACCCTACCCCTAACAGAAAACATTCTGCATTTTTACAATTTCAATAAACTTTGTTTACTTTATTTTTATACCAGTTTTACAAATGAGGATGTCCCCAAAGGGAGGTTTTTGGAGATTTTGTCAGGTTTTGAACACTTTTGGGTACACACACACACACACACACACACACACATTGTGTTTCCATGTTTTCTGGGGATATTCCATAGGTGCAGTGGTTTTTATACTGTACAAACTGTTTATTTTTTTCCCTTATACTAACCCTACCCCGACCAACCCCTTATATTTTTAGATTATCAAAAAACTTCATTCTGCATGATTTATAAGCTGATTTCCTCATGGGGACCAAAATGGGGATTTGGGATATTGCCATCTTTGTGTGGATATTTTGTTCCCATAATTTAGGGTATAGCTGAACCACACACATTCACTCAAGTTTTCACTCACAAACTGCAGGAAGCTCTTGCAGTGCATGTGTGTTATAGGCATGTAAATCTGCAGTCTAAAAAAGATGGTTCTTTAAAAGTTCTTTACACGTAGTAACAGTTCTGTTTAGATTCATATCATCCTGAAGAACTCTTTTATGCTGAAATGGTTCTTTGTGTTGGGGTTTAGGGTTTTTAAATTCCCACCTTTTTATTTTTTTCAAATCTGTAACTGTCAATGCCACCTCATTACTACATTTCTGGAGCTCAACCATCCAACATCACAGACTGTCAACAGACATCTCGACAGGTAAATTATTTTATTTGTAAAATGTCTATGAATTTTTACTTTCGAATTGTAACTGATTTTCTACCAGTCAAGTGCGAGCAGCTCTGTTCAGCTAAGGATACTTCTGTCCTCTTCTCCACTATAAGTAACAGTGATATTGAATTTATGATCCATATTGTTAGAATTTTAAATTACTTCTTGGGTTTATGAATAAACATGACCAGTCACAAAAAACAAAACTTAAACATAATTGTATTGTATTTCTATCCTGATGCTGTGGCATCCCACAACCTTGACCATCTGCAGAGAGAAACTGCCACTCAAAATACATAACGATGGACATAAAGGCATCATAGAGGATTGTGAAGATAATTCACTGGAACTTCTTTACATTGTCTTCATTGCATTTATTTTGTGTTTTATTTCTTTATGTATTTATTCATGTTCAGTGTTGTTGTTACTGTTAGATCACTGTCATTTTGTTACAATTTCACATCAATAACAAAGTAAAAGTATCTGACACGGTTTGCCATTTTTTTCAAGGCAAAACCCTAATAGAGGCTATAATAAGACCAGGCAGACAGCCAGGTTAAACAACATTAAGAAACAATTATATATATGCTTTCAAAGCATGGTTCTTTGTGGAAAAGGGTTCTATTTAACTCCAAAAAGGGTTTGGCTATTATTACAAGCCGAAGAACCCCATTCTGGTACCATCTAGAACCATTTTTCTAAACATTGTTTCTAAATGTGGTGTTTTAATCAAACATCTGTGAAATGTATGTGTTTGTGTAGGTTTTTTCAGTATCATGTATCTGAAGAAGTATATGATACATACATACACACACACACACACACACATACATACATACATACATATGTAAGCTATTATATGAATTGTGATACTGCAGCTTTAGTCAACAACAATATGAAATTTTCATCCTTTGCAGCCTGCAGGAACAAGATTCTCACTTATAATTAAACACGGAATTCTTAAAAAGGCACTGGTGTATTTTCTATTTTATATGTCATGTTTTGCACATTACAATATAATACAAATTATTGATTAAATAATTTATCAAATAAGAAACAGCATTTAAAGTTAAAACCCGTTGTCAGTCCACTGCTGTTAGAAAAATAAATAAATTCACAGATTTATCTAAGTATGTATTTCGTCTGTAATCGTATCACTCCGACCAAGCTTTAAAGGGGTCATATGATGCGATTTCAAGTTTTCCTTTCTCTTTGGAGTGTTACAAGCTGATTGTGCATAGATAAGATCCCTGAAGTTGCAAAGACTAAAGTCTCAAAACCAAAGAGATATTCTTTATCAAAGTTAAGACTCTGCCACGCCCCCCTAAAACGGCTCGTTCTAACACGCCCCCACATATCTACCTCACTATGTGGAAATATTTGCATAATGCCGCCCAAATGTGCACGCAAAGAAAGAAGGCGTGGTTTCAGTAACCGCAGTTAGTGTTGAAGCAGCCATGTCAGGGAGACGCTGTGTGTTTCTAGGCGAAAGCAAAAGCACTTTATTTGGCCTTCCGGAAGTAGATGCATTTAGGAATCTTTAAGATTACTTACAACAGAACAGCAATGCATTTTATGGACGACCGTTTCGTGAACCTAGGAGAGTATGGAATAAAATCGCTGTCAAAAATAATCGTAACTTTTAAATTACGCACGAGTAAATTAAAATGACACACAAATGCTTAGAATTACGTACGATTATTTTTGACAGCGATTTTATTCCATCAAATACACAAAATAATGATCTTTAAAAAAGCATCATATGACCCCTTTAAGTTATTTTAATTCCTCTCGGGGACCAACCATTTGAGACGTCCATATTCCTGCATCTCAATGTTTTATTCACACTTTTAATCTTCAGCCTTTCGCTGCTGACAGACATGAGATAGTGGGCGGTGACGAGCTAACGAACAGAACTTACATCCAATCAGAATGCAGTCTGCAGGAAACGCAACAATACGTAATTAATGCGGAAGCGGATGCGCTTGAATCCTGCACACCAACGAGCCGACAGCGTGCAGCATCACGTCTATCGGTATTTGTAGCAAACAGTGAAAACAGTTGTGATCTTGCGTGTGTGAGACACCGAGGCCCACTTATTGTGTTATCATGGAGCTGTTGACAGATGCACTGTACTGGATCGGTGCTGTCACTGTGGCCTGGGTGTCGGTGAGCACTCTGTGCTGTCTGCTCAACGGGACTCGCGTGTGGATTGTGGGCAATGGAAATTTGATGAGGGCGACCAAACTCGGGAAATGGGCAGGTTGGTACGCACACTGCAATGACAGATGTCGCGAACGCTTTCATTATTATCATCAGGCACGCCGCTTCAACAATCAGCCATCAGTTACTGTGTGTCAGCATTGTAATTTGATGGTGGTCGTATGATATTCGCTTGTGTGCAGCTATTTATACAACATTTTTTGTATGTCAAGATGAAGGTTGGAGCTTTAGTTTTTTCCTCTTTTGTTACACATTTTATACATGACTTTTACACTCAGACCGTCTAATCCGCTTGACGTACTATCCACATTACGATAATACTGTTTCCGGGTCCTCTGTCTACTGCTTTGGCTGAAGCTCTCGTTCCTTCAGTGCAGTGCTGTGTCCCTTGTTTGAATAGATCTTGAAAGGGACCAGAACCAATGATTGCAGTACAGAAATATAGACAAGTGCAGTAATGTTACTCTATGGATAAATATTGTGTGGTAAAAAAAAAAAGAAAAAAGAAAAATTGCAATTTTGTGTCAGTTTTTTTTAGTGTAGCCTATATCTGTTTACTAATAAGCAAGTATTTAATAGTGAGAATTGTTCCCTAAACTTAAGTGTCACCCCTTCTCTAATGGGTGCAGTTCCGGAAGTTTAAAAAAAAAAAAGTCTATTCATTTTCTCCATGGGGAAATGGATTTTTAACTATAACTTATGGACCTTTAAAGATAGACATACAATGAGCACCAAGCTTTATTAATTGAATGGAAAATGCTTTTGTTAATCTTTTTTTCTTTTTTTTTTTCTTTTAAATAATCCTGGTTAAAAAAAACAAAAACTTTTTAATAGTGTGAGTCACTATGTATCTGCTCTGTACAGCCAGATTTCAATATCAAGTAGCAAATCAGTGGTTCATAGCAAACATCTTGTTTTTAAAAGAAATTAAGCAGCATGAGTATGGGCAAGAAAACTTGATTGCCAAGCCATTTCATGGGGTCTTTAGTTTCTCAGAGTGTAAATTGTTTAACATAAGCGCAGAAGCTCATAGAAGCACAAGGTCATAATGGCTCTGGGTCATAACTGAGGTGTACTTTGTAACAAAGGGATGAAGGTGATGCTGACCAGGGTGGAAGGGATCTGGAGTTAACCAGTGCACACTCTGCCAATGACTTCTTAGCACAGGAGAGTGAGTCTTTTTGCTTTATTCATAGACCTGACTTTTGACCATGTGCTTATCATATGTGGAGTTCCAAAAGTCCATCATTCTGTAGAGTTTAGACCCGTCACCCCACCAACAAGCTTTGCTCTGATTTTGACTTCAGCTTATATCTAATCAAGTGACTTCCTTGCTGTTGTTAATTTTTAAACCATTTTTAAATAGCAGCTGTCGATCCTCCAAAAACAAGTAATGATCATGTCATAGTTTATCAGTCATCTGTGAGAATTTGTTAGTGATACTTAAATGCATTTAGTTTTGACCAATATAAATCAGTGCTTCTCAACCTTTTTTATTCAGAGGCCCCCATTGTCCATCACAACATTCCAAGGCTAACTTTTTGCTAACTTTTTTTTTTTTAACAAAAACCGATAATATTGATTTTTAATTCAATGAACCAAGATTCATTGTATGATTCCAGAAGTTTCCAGAATTATGCTCTTCAGAAAAAAAACAACAATTTTTTTTTCAGTAAAAACGCAGTGTTTTTTTATTTATTAAAGGGGTCATATGATGCTGCTAAAAATAACATTTTGTGTATTTGGTGTAATGAAATGTGTTTATGCGGTTTAAGGTTCAAAAAACACATTATTTTCCACATACTGTACATTACGAGCCGTTTTAGGTAGGTGTGGCTGACTCTTAACTTTTATAAAGAATATCTCTTTGGATTTGAGACTTTAGTCTTTGCAACTTTACAGATCTTCTTTATGCACCAAGAGCTTGTAACACTCCAAAGAGAAAGGAAAAATTGAAATCTCATCATATGACCCCTTTAATGGTTCTTAAGGGGGTCTCAGCAAATTTCCAAGAAAGATGCATCATTATTAACATATTAAAATGATCTAACTCTCATCATATAATAACTATAAATAACCACTAAATCAATAACTAAATAAAACATGAGTTATCTTGTTTTCAAAAAGCTTTAGTGAAAATAATAAATTAGGTGTATTTAAATGTATTAAAAATAAAATTTGTCTTCATAAATGTGCCCCTTTTAATCTTGAAAAAAGCATATTTAAAAAATAACTTATATGAAAGCCAGTAGGATATTTGAATTCATACAATTGCTTTGCATTAAGAATAAATGGAAATTCAAGTTGTTTTCACTGCTAATCTTTTAGGGTTCTGCAGTTATTGAGTCAGTGGTTTAAAATTATCAGGTACCATTTATGAATGAACCATTCATGACTGGATTTGTAAACCAAATCCAATTCAAAAAGAATAATTAGTTTATAAATCCCACATTTATACTTATCTTATGATTTCATCAAGGAGAGCTAGGGAGGTTGTGAAGATTTTTAATGAGTAACCGCTTAAATTTAGACTGTTCCTTACACAGAGCATCTAAAGCCATATGATAGCTTTGTGTCATTTGTTTTTCAAGTCAGATCTTTTCAAAGAACTGCTTGATCCATTTAACTAATTGATTCAGTTATCTGTTTACAGAAGTTATTAGCAAATTATCATCCAATAACTACTTAAATTTTTTTTGTTTCTTATATAAAGCTGTGCATTCAGAAGACTTGGTGTATAGTGCATAAATCATGTAAACTAATATAGTGGATCTTTTTGTAGTGATGGGAGAAATGAACTTTTTCAAAGCTTCGAATCAACCGAACCAGTTGTTTCGCACTGTTTCTCAGTGAATATGAATGATTCGAATCATTTCGAAACATTTGTAACGTAACAAAGCCTCATTTACTGAAATCACGTGACTTCAACAGTTTGATATGTATGCGCTCCGAACCACTGGTTCGAAATAAATGATTCTCAGATGTTTCGAAGCTTCACAAGGCAGTGCTTCGAAAGCGCCAATCGCTATCTTTTTGAGGCTTGAAAGCTTCACTTCCCATTAGTTGTTCATTAGGTGTTGCATAGATTATAACTAGGGCTGGGCAAAAAAATCGATTTTTCGATATATCGTTTTGTAGGATTTGTATTAAATCTATATTCATTCATATAGTCAAATCGAATCGAATATCGAATCGAAAATCGAAATCGAATAGAAAATCGAATCGAATTGAGAGCTTGAAAATCGAAATCGAATCGAATTGGAACATCTGAATCGATACCCAGCCCTAATTATAACAAGTAATTTCTAAAAAATGTCAGAGGGAAGAATCCCTCAAAGGCATTTAGCAGACACAATTATAAAACATAAGGCAGAAAATGATACGAAATATGCATAGAAAATAAATGTGGTTGTTTTAACTTTAAAATATGTTGTCTTAAAGGGACAAAGTTCACCCAAAAATGAAAATTTGCTCTTAATTTACTCACCCTCAGGCCAACCAAGATTTAGGTGACTTTTTATCTTCAGTACAACAGTAAAGAAGATTTGGAGATTATGGTGATTAATAAAATGCATGTCCACGGCTACCATCTTTCTCAGAGTCAAAAAATTATATACAGGCAACACAAAATTAATGCCTGTGGCTCCTGATGATATGTTGAGGTCTTATGAAGCAAAACAATCGGTCTCTGCAAGAAACTTAACATTATTTACAACATTATTACCTGTAATCCATAGCCTTAGGCAAACTGTCTGGTTCGTTTGAGAAAATTGTTCTTTTGAACCAGTTAACCAAATTGGACTTAACCGCCTGAAACAGCTCCTGTCTGTAGCCAGCACAGATCTACAAGTTACTCAATCAGAACTCATTTTTGGAATTACTCTGACTTGAAATGAGCCGACATACCTGCATATATGATCTTATGATGCCAACTAATTTTTGTCAGTTAATTCAGTGCTCCAGTTGCTCCAACAGTCTACTGAACTGGGGAAACAGTTCGAACTCGGACCGAAGAACTGATGAGCTGCTGATTTGAGCATGCGTGAACTGAGCACTTGAATGAAGGCACAAAATGAAAGCTTTTCTCATGGTTTATGTAAAAAGGGGAGTTGATTAGTTTATTCACTTAAAACATCACATTATTAATGGGTGCTTTCTTGCATAGACCAAGCATTTTGCTTCATAACACCTCTTCAATATATTGTCAGGAGCCACGGCTGTTCATTTTGTGATGCCTGTATGTGCTTTTTTGACGCTTAAAGTCACGTTAGCTGTGGAATTTTATGAATCACCAAAGTTTCAGCTAAAAACGTCTTTACTGTTCTACCAAAGACTTTAGATATACCAAAGACGGTGCATTCCTATTACTTATGAATAGGAGAAAGTGTAATACGCAATATGGAGGAATAGTCCTGCCTTCTCAATAAAAGAGTCAATCGCCAATTGATAAAGTCTACATGTCACTGCAGCTGCTGTTAGAAGCTCCGGTTGCTATAGAAACGGTCAACGTTCTGAGACGTGTGCTAGGACAGCGCATGCGCATTGGCTGGTCTAGCCTGAAAAATACGCCTTTTTAATGCTATTGGAGAATGAGAAACAACATTTATGGGGCAGTTGCTGTCAGATTTCATTGGTGATTTCAAATATGAAATTTAATCGTAAGCTTGGTGACCAGTTTTGGAGAATTTGATGTTTCCCCATTCAAAGAGATAGGAGCTGCACTTACATGCCCGAGAGGCGTTTCAAAACTGGCAGCCAAGTGAAATGACTTGCCTTAAAGGGACTTTGGTTCTACTAAAGAAAAAGTCACCTACTTCTTGGATGGCCTGAGAGTTAATAAATTAACAGCAAATTTTCAATTTTGGGTTGACTATCCCTGAAATACCAGGTATTGTCTTGATAATAATGGCATTGTCTTCATCACTCTGCCATTATGATCTGCATGTCAGTGCGTATAGCTACTTTTGTGAATGAAGGCATTTGTTGGCTCAATGAGTGGTTGGATGTAATTGGTTGACTTAACGAGAGCTGCAATTGGACATTTGAGTTCTCGTGTGTATTTACATCTCTCATGAAGAGCACCCTCTGTAACATGTGCCTCGTCTCCTTGTTTTGCACATTATCTCCCTCCATTTAGCCGTCTCTTTTATTGTCATTCCCTCCTCTTTCTCATGGAACAGTGTGCACAGTGTTTCCTCTGCATCCTTTCTTTCTCTCAACTTCTCTGGTGCTTTTACACTGCTCTATTATTACCTGATAAACAGACCAATAGATCTTTTTTTTTTTTAATCAATCAGTCAGTTTAAAATTATACTTTAAAAATAATATATATATCTGTCTCCTTGTATATTCCTTAATGTCTGAACATGAACTGAGAAAGTGTAGCTTTACAGCTCATCCATGTCCGCTGTAAATGTGTGATTCATCTTCTTTCCAATAAATTTGCATGGTACAGTGGCTTGTCATTTACTGGGAAATTGAGTCAAAAATACTGAAAAGTGCATATTACATGTTCGCACAGTCATGCGCATTTCACCGCAATGACTTGACATATTTATGAATATATTATAATGCAATATTTCAACAAGTAATATGATATTGATTGTAATTCTCTGTTGACGTGGCTTTAATTGAAGGCTCTATCATCTTTTGCACACTGTTCTGAATGCTTATATTTATGCATTGCTGTAATGCTACAGTACTGCACACTCGATCGCAGAAAACATCCACATAGTTCTCCCCCTTTCTGAAAATATCTTGCCTCAGGGAAAAATAAATGCATCTCGCTCTATTTTTAGAGCAGCCGATTTTAAACTCATCCTTTTGAACAGCGCTGCTGATGTGAAGCAAATAAAGCCGTCGAGAGAGGCACGCCACGTGCTATTTAAAGAAGCATGTTACTGGGAGTGGGGGCCCAGGAGACACTTTGAATCCTCTACTGCGGCATCCAATGAGGCGGGAGGATCCCGGTCTGCGGACGGAAAGGGGTGTGCTATTACATAACACTGCAAACATGGGAACATCCAAGGGCAGTGAGAGATGGCACTTTTGTTTTTCTCAAGTTTTCCAGGTTTAAAAGAGTGAAACTTGTAGGCTTGGTGGAGAACTATGCCTACTTGTTACAACCCCTTGGTAAAAAAAAAAATAGACTTGTTGTGGATCAGTAAGTAAACTGTAGCTTGAACAGTACCGGTAATGAATATATTCATCTGATATTGTTAATCACTTAATCTAAACCTGCAATGAACGCCGCAACGTGTAAAAATTTTTTTTTATTATTGGCAGCAGTTAGCACAATACAACACAGTCGGGTCCAAATAATGGTGTTTACCCTGTTGTACAGCTTCATTCTTGTTGGTTCATTCACTAGCTCCTCATAGTGTGACATTTGAGCTGGAGTAAATTCTGCATCAAATGCATGGGTTCTCTGTACGGATGCATGTACGGCCTGCTCCGTGAGCCCGGGGAGGAGGAGTGCAGTGCATGCGATGCCAGGGGAAGCTGAGGCTCGTTTGTATTCAAGTGCTGCAGCTGTTCCAGACGAGGCTGCAGTGCCTGCCTGGTATTTTTAATCTCCTGTTCTTTTTTTAGCCTTCAGAATATTTAGCGGCAGCAGCATCAGTGTGCGTTGTGTGGGGGCGTCTTCACTCTTATAAGATCATTTCTCAGTTGACCAGACTCCAGCATTTAATCTTTTGATATGTAGCTTGAGAAGGTTGACGAAAAACACTTTTCTTCATGCTTGTGATAACCCGCCAGTCACTAATGTGAAATTAACAAGGGGTGTTTCCCTGTTGCCACCTCACATGTTCGCAAAACTGAAATGCTTCTCCAGGTTGTCTAACCTTGTGGTTTTAGTGAAAGATCATTTTGTTTTTCACAGTTGCTTTTCATATGCCGGTTAGAAAGGGGTTGTTTCTGACTAATGTACAGTTTGTGTGAGAAATTAATTAAATCACTGGGCTGTTTAACGTCATTGTTTAGCTCTATACTTTAAAAATAACTTGAATCACACTGACCCAAATTACTCATCACTAGCTTTGGCATCAACTTCCGAAGATTTTTCTCTGACATTTTCTAACAGATGATGTTCAGTATCTGTGAATGTTTCTCTCAGAATGCTGGCTTAGTGCTGCTATATCGCAGGAAATATTGTGCTGGATTTTTAGGAAGTGCCTGAACCCTTTTATTGCAGAAGGTTAGGTTGTGTTACATTTTACTATAAGCTTTTTCTTCAAAATGCAAATGAAGTGAAAATATTTTATAATATAGGCTATACAATACTGTTCAGAAGTCTGCGGTCAGAACATTTGTGCAAGGATGCTTTGACTTGATCAAAAGTGACAGTAAAGCCTTCTATAATGTTACAAAAGATTTTAAATAAATGCTGTGTTCGTGTGAACTCTCTATTGATTGAGGAATCCTGAAAAAATGTCAGCAGCACAACACATGATAATAAGAAGAAATGTTTCTTGAGCACCAAACCAGCATATTAGAATGATCATGTGACACTGAAGACTAGAGTAATGATGCTGAAAATTCAGCTTTGCCATCACAGGAATAAATTACATTTTAAAATATATTAAAGAAAAAAAAAAGCTGTAATATTGCACAGTATTACTGTTTTCATGTAGTTTTGCTGAAATAAATGCAGCCTAGCTGAGACTTCTTTCAAGAACATGAAAAAATCTTACTGATTACAAACTTTCACTGGTAGCATAATTTAAGATCAAGTAATGACACATTTAGTATATAGTATGTATTTTGTTCATTTGTCATGTACCATTTGTTTGTCATCCTTAGTGAGAATCATCTGTACAATAGTCAAATGCCTTACATTTTGTTCTATTTTTATATTGTTTATCGTTGTGTGATATATTGTGATGTTATATTTGAATTAAATTGTATTTAAAGGGATAGTTCGCCCAAAGATGATGACACATTTTTTTATTTTTGGTGATCTCTCTCTTTAAACGCTGTAAGCAAGTAAGAGCTTGACTGGTGGTACATTCCTTATCTTATATTAAGCTATTTGTGTTATTGTTTAAGGAACACATAATGCATTGACATTTCTTCATAAATTTGTCATCATTTAAGTGAAGGACAAGGCTACTTTATGAAATTCTAAACATGTTAGAGCCTTGAATTGCAAGGCGATCAAATAGCTAATGTAGTTTGTTGATTGTGCTTTACTCAGAATAGTCATTGTGGAACAGTGCTCTTAATTTTACTCCAATCAAGGTATTTTTGCACCTTTTCTGCAGACAGGATGTGTCGGTTAATGAAATATGGTATTTTATTGTGAATTTAAGTTAAGTCTTTAAAACCTAAAATGTTTCTACCATATTTTTTACGGTGAAGTTCTGGCAACCACAGCTGCTGGTATTTTACCGTAAATGTCACAGATTTTTTTTTACGGTGTAGTTAAACTGTATATTACATGTGACGCGATACAATGGCGCTAAACACGTGAGGTCTTTTTACTAAGTAGAGTTTTTCTGAATAAGACTCACATTCATTCACATTTCCAGCGTGTGTTGCGGACATTGCTCAGGGTGTGTTATGAGATGGAGGCATTTGGCCATACAGCAGCATTCATAAAAAATGTCCCTCTCTCAGTCCTCACCTAGCCGTACACGCTCTGAGCGTTTCGACCCAACCAGTGTTTTTTTTCCCTCCGCTCATGTGGAGTAATGTATTGTAAATGTGCTTAAAAATAACTGGGAAAATGGTTCCCTTGCCTCTAACTGTGTGCCGCCCCCTCCCAACTGTACTCTCCTTTAGCCGCTTGCCTTTCACTCTTCCCTTTTCTATTTTTAACTGCCCCCAGGATCAGTCCTCATTCGCTCCTCCCTTGCGCTGTCTTATTGTTCGTCATCTACCCCTCCCTCGCCACACTCTCTTGTGTTACTCCAGCCGGTGTATGCGGGCTGCCCATGTAAATCTTTAATCAGTGCTGGCATCTCTGACACCAAAGATGCCAGGCTAAAGGGTGGGGATGTGTGTCCCGTGTCCTTGGTGCCCGGTGAACAGGGAACAGAGCATGAATTCAAGCTTGTCTGCTCTTTCTATAAATGTGAAGCCGTTTTCCTCTTTGCTTGCCTTCAAGCTATTTTTTACAAAGGTGAACCACGTTTGAGGGGTAACGGGGCTTGTTGTCTAGGTGTAGCCAGGACAACTAATCAAAAACGGTACAGGAACTTGCTGACATTTTCATGCTCTCATCAGCAGGCACCCACCCATGTTTAACATGTCCCTGGACACTTTAGTTTTTTTTTTTTAATTGAAAATAATACAGTTAGTTTTTATGGCCGAATTTAATGACGTCTTCTCTCACGACAGTAAAAGCTTGCACTGTTTATCAAAATGCATAATTACATCTCCTATCAGCGTGTCTTTACACATACGTTGAGTTACGTGGTGTGCATTTAGTGTGCTTGACTGTTGACTATTGTCTTTTTCCCTATAGTTGTGACTGGGGCCACCGATGGAATTGGAAAATCCTATGCGGAGGAGGTAAGATTCCTCAGGTTTTGTGTTTTTTCCTCTCTCTTCAGGGAAATCACATTGAGTCATCAAATTAGAGGTCTCAGTCAGAGTTCAGGGAGAACTCCACTCTCAAAGGTTTGCCGCGTACAGTCGACAAACCGGCAAGCATTTTCCACCCTGCTGCTTCTCATTTCTACCGTTTGATGGCCTTTATGAATTGTGCTTTTTGTTATAAACTGTTTTGATCTGATTCTGTAATAGTGCACTAGGATGATTAGGATCATTTTGATGGTAATACGGATGGAAATGGATGATTTGATTGTGAAGGCTAGTTTACTGTAACTATGATCTGATCATAAGTGATTTAATGTATAATCAAAAGAAAATAATAAAATTATAATAATAATGTATAATGTGAAATGTTTCTGATTCTGTGCAGCTTGCTCGACGAGGTTTTGCTATCGTTCTCATCAGCCGTACTCAAGAGAAGCTGGATGAAGTGTCCAAAGCTATTGGTAGGTGTCTGCTTAGATCTTTGTAATAACACTGTATCGACCTCGTTTACTAAACGCAAGCAGAAATGAATTTTCCGTAAATCATTCATACAGCCATTCTTGACAATTTTTTATGAAAGTGCTTGTATTATCAAAATGTAAAATGTAATGTTATTTAGCCCAAGACTGGTTGCCCACTGAAGCTAAGCAGGGTTGAGCCTGGTCAGTACCTGGATGGGAGACCTCCTGGGAAAACTAGGTTTCTGATTGAAGAGGTGTTAGTGAGGCCAGCAGGGGATCGACTAATATAAATAATAACTAAATCAGTTAGTTAAATGTGAAAATAAATTTCACTGATGATTTATAACAGCTGCATAGTCCATGTTCCTTTTTATTATAGATTAAAATTATTCAGAGTGTGTGTAGTATTTGTCTGCAAGATTGACACTTTATTTATATTTTTATTATGCATATGGACAATTAGTCTATTTTGCGTTTAAGGAAATTACTGGACCCATACCTGAGAAAGGAGTCCAGAAGATCCCACAGCCTTCCTGTATACATAATTCATATAGTTGTAATTCATGGGCGGTATTTTTATGTTTATTGTTTATGTTTTACAAAGCATTTGTGAATCAGGAGGAGCGCTTTCAGGGAAGGTCTGCATTACACGCATTATGGAAAATATAAAAATTAAAACTAATTCAAAATGTGACTTTTAAAATATGTCAATGATAGTAGAATAACACTGCTATTTATGGACAAAGTTTGTAGCTTTTGTTATTGACGGTGTCAAAATGGCCAGATATTGTTTGGTTATGCGACCACTCTGTTTATTCATTATTTAAAAATACACTATTATGAAATTAATACTCTGATCATTGTATTCCTAATTCTGTTGTTTTATGTGCATTGTGTTGCTGTAGAAAAGGAAATCATTAAATTTCAAAAAAAATATTTTAATCATTTACAATTTTATACGTATAATTCATTTTTGATTGTGTTCTTTATACCACTGGCACCACAAGAACAAAGCAAAGGCAGGATCTCCTAGTATGGCATCGTTGAATGAATGGAGCAGCAGTGGCTGAATTGCAGATGCCCCCGCCCCCATTCATTTTTTCTTGTCCTTTGGTTGGCTGACTCCTGATCTGAGGAGGATGGCATGATTTAGAGCATGCATGCACGTGTGTGTGTGCCCATGTGCTGGAAAATGTGCGTTTGTGTTTGCTTGTGTGCAGAGGACCTGTGGGGTACCTATTCGTGTGTGTGTGTGTGAAAGAGTCGTGAGGAGCAAGTACTGCTCTTGTTTGTGAGGCAGCGAGTGTCTCCCTCTGCTAAATGAATGTGGATGTTAATGAGCGGAGTTATTTTTAGCTCTGTGTTGAAAGGCAGGCACTCTGCCAGTTGAGCTGCCTGGCTGCTGCAGCAGAGCGCGACTTTACAGATGGAGGTGGATCCTGGAGATGTCATGGCGGGGATGAGAGAGAGTAAGAGCGCATCAAATGGAGGAAATCAGCCCAGTGACCTCCGCTGAACACTGGCAAATACAGTCATGTGCATCTTTCATCGGATGCAATTGGAATTATTTGACAAAAGTGACGAGGTGGATCCTGGAGATGTCATGGCGGGGATGAGAGAGAGTAAGAGCGCATCAAATGGAGGAAATCAGCCCAGTGACCTCCGCTGAACACTGGCAAATACAGTCATGTGCATCTTTCATCGGATGAAAAATTATTTGACAAAAGTGATGGACATAATGACTGTTGCGTTACATGTGTGGTGTAGTCCTCCAAATGGGCGGGACTTCGGTATGGTGTATTATATTCAAACTTGTGTTTTATACAGTTTTTAATAGGGCTGCACGATTAATCAAAATTAAACTAAAATCGCAGTATGGCTTAGTGGGATTTGATGAAATAAATATGAAATATGAAGCTGGGCACTGTAATCATTTACACATGAGCAGCTCGTGATCTGGTGTTTTCAGTGTCTCAGAGCAAATGAGCTTATAATATTCAGTTGAGAACGTAATGCATCAACCGTCTTCCCTAACTTTTAATGAGAGGCATTTATAACTGTGGCTTTCTACTAAAATAAAAGTTTGATTGGAAATGAAGAAATAAAGATGTAAACATTAGTTTTGTCATTTTATAGTTGTACTGTAAAATAAATTTAGTATTGTTTTTCTTAAGTTCTAGATTTTTATTACAGTTAGATATAATAAAAGTAATATTTCTTATGTTTAATATTTATTTAGTTGTGAAGACCTGAGGAACTTAAAAATAGATACCATTATACACCAGTACAGCAAATTCTCACCAGGTTGTGTGTAGATTTATTACGATATTGTGTCTTTTTAACCCCCATTTTCCTAGTGTTTCCTAGTTCCTTTCTGAATGCATAGTGTATATACATGTCAAATTTCTTTCAATGAAGCAGAGCAGTGTCTACTACAGCAAGTATGTGAATGGAGTTCTCTGTGTTTCTTTCGTTCGCTCTCCTCCATCCATATTCTCAGAAATTTTCCGTAATTAAAGTACTTTTACAACAGAGCATTTTTGTGTATTTAACAGAATTGAATGATGCTCTGGTGAAGAGAAACTGCAATTGATTTATTGGAATTTTTACATTGAAAACAGTGTCTCGCTTTCATCGAATCAAACCAATGCAAGACAGCGTTGCATCATGTTGTTAACATTCTATGACATTCCATAAAGCACTTGCATTCCTAATGTTTTGCAATTGTCTGCTTTTCCTTTTGTTCCCCCAGAGAGCAAGTATAATGTAGAGACCAAAACCATTTCTGCTGACTTTGGATCTGTGGACATCTACCCGAAGATTGAGTCTGGACTGGCCGGACTGGAAATAGGAGTTTTAGGTATGTTACATACCTATAATTTAGTTGATAGTGGAATTGTCTCTTCAGTGATGCTTTAGTATTTGCTGCCAGCTATGGGAAGGTGGAGGGAACTATCTGTGTTTCCAGATCTCTTTTTAAAATAATCTGTTTTTATTATTATTATTGCTCAAGCGCTTTGCAAGTATTTTTTAATAACCTGCTCTTAAATTCTTGTATGTCTCTTCCTCCTGCAGTTAACAATGTTGGAGTGTCTTATTCCTACCCAGAGTTCTTCCTCAACATTCCTAATATTGACAGTGTGAGTTTGTGTAGCCACTTGTGCATTACGCAAAACTTCCATTTGGTTAATAGAAGTATAATTGTCTGTTGAGTTGTTTTGTTGCTGTTTGTTTTGGTTGGTAACGAATTGACAGTTGTGATTGCAGTTCATCAGCAATATGATCAACATCAACATTACATCAGTTTGTCAGGTAAGAGAAAGTTGCTCCTCACTCAAGTCTTAGAAACAGCCTTTACTCGTCCACTGTGACTCTGAAAACAAAGTGTATGTATAAATTAGAGATGTACTGATACATAATTTCTCCGCCGATACGATAGCCGAATATTCAGAATGACATCTGCCGATACTGATAAAAATATCTCTCAACTAATTCTGTAAACTATGCTGGGGCCATCTCATGGAACGTTACTTTAAAGGGGTCATATGATGGCGGCAAGCACATGTGATGACCCCGGGCTGGACTCCGCTTTGTCCACGGTGAAAGCTGATCCGGCGATCCACAGCGCGAAGTTGATGTATTTCCTCAGCGACCAGCACGGATCAAGCTCTAGGCATGCCGAAGCGGATATCATCCTCTTTTGGAAGGCCGAACAAAGTAGTTTAGCTTTCACAACGAAACACACAGCGCCTTCACAACATGGCGGCAGCAACAATACTACAGCGAGAATAAAAGTTACGCCTTCTTTCTTTGCGTGAACATTTGGGCGGCGTTATGCAAATCTTCCCACATAGTGACGTAGATATGTGGGGGCGTGTTAGAACGAGCCGTTTTAGGTAGGCGTGGCTGACTCTTAACTTTTATAAAGAATATCTCTTTGGATTTGAGACTTTAGTCTTTGCAACTTTACAGATCTTCTTTATGCACCAAGAGCTTGTAACACTCCAAAGAGAAAGAAAAAATTGAAATCGCATCATATGACCCCTTTAATATTAAAGGTGCTTATTTTAATGTCCTATAATGTAAGCACCTCAGTGCTTTACATTTAAGAGCATCAAAACTGCATTTAATATTTGAATTTTGTTATAAAATGGACAGAATTTGAGAGCTGATTTAAAAAAAAAAGTTTTATCAAGTAACAAAGCATAAAGCTCTTTGCAATTACTGGATGGGAGGTGAGCTACAAATAATGTTTGGTAAAGGGGAAACTATGGACCTGGCAACCATGGCTTGAACTATGGGTGATTCATTGGTTCAAATTGAACCTGCGTTAGTGGAGCATTTTATTTAATTTTTTTAGATTGCATTAATGTGTTGTTCGCATTTTCTTCACACACGAGATGAATTCTGGCACGTTTTCCCATCCCCTTTTGATTGATAGAATATAATCGGCCCTGATCATTTACTGGTATCGGTATTGATTGGATTTATCTGCTGATACTGATTATTGGCAGATACATCTGTGCATCCTTAGTATAAATGACAGAAACAGTCATAACATAGTTTTTATAATTTGTCATGTAAGTCATAATTTAGTTTTTGGTCTTTTTTTTTGCTGGCATGCTTTTAAGACTCCTATATAAATGCCCTTTTTGCCTACATTTTTGTAACAGTAATAGGGTCTGTCCAGCTTCCTCTGTATTACCATACTGTCTTGGCAGGCCAAGTTTCTGAACACAAAGTAAGTGCTGTTGGTGTGAAATGATGGTGGTCATGTGTGTATGTGTTAATGTATTCATTGATTTGGAATTAGAATGTTGCACAACTCCTTTGTGCACTGGAAAGGAAGGTTTTGCGTTCTGATTGTAACAATGTTTTCATATTACATTTAACTTTTATTCTTTTATCAAGGAAAAATGTATTTCTCATAATGTGATTAACAAATTTGACTCATTCATGTGTAGCTCACTGCCTCTGCAGGTCTTTATTATACAGTCTGAAAGTTTGAGTCTATGCTGCCACCTTCAGGATCCAAAATGTATTATTCTGTCAATACAGTGTGTGTGGTTTGCAAAAAAACATGTCCATTCATGGGACAGATTTAAGGTTTATAGTGTGCATTTATGCATATGTGAAATATTACTGAAAAGATTGTTGGAATTTATCAGATTTTATAATCATTTATTTTATTTAGTTTATTTGTGTAATAGTCTTTAAAGCTTGTAGATCTGATTCATATGCTCTATCCCTGCACTATTGTAGATGACTCGATTGGTACTGCCCAGGATGGTAGATAGGTAAGTTTAGAAATGACCACACTCTGATTCTGTTGACATTCAAAGTAGTGTTTGGTAAAGCAGATGGATTGATTCTTACTTGAAGCATTATGACTAACTAGTATGTCCCACAGGAGTGTGTCATGCAAAATTTCATGTGGTTATTTTTGTGCGGTTCGGTCATTCCATGCTTACGTAGTGGTTTTGGCCTTTACTTCCTACACACTTCAGTCCAGTAATCATGAACAAATGTTCCACTTTTACATATTTTGATCATTTGATCTGTCACACTGGAAATTATTAATGTTGCATGTTGATGATAAGCTGTTCAAGGGATAGTTCACCCCCCCAAAAAAAATCTTTCTTGTGTTCAAAAAGAAGATATTTTGAAGAATGTGGGTAGCCAGACATTTCTGGTCCCCATTGCCTTCCATAGCATTTTTTCAGTGGAAGTCAAGTCACTGTGGACCAGCAACTGTTTGGTTACCCACATTCTTCAAAATATCTACTCTTGTGTTCAACAGAAATGCATACATGTTTGGAACAACATGAGGGTGAGCAAGTGATACAATTTTCATTTTGGGTGAACTAACCCTTTCATTATTTCTCATGGCAGAGGCTGTGACTGTGTCATGCCGAAATGACACATATAATTAATAGAAAACATTTAGGGACATTTTTTCCAACCATTTTATTTAGTTAGGGTCTTTCTAAGTTTGGAGAATAAAATGCCAGACTAAAAGTATCTGTAGCTCCTCCCATCTAGAGCCCTAGAGTCTGGTGTGCACTAGTACATAATGCAACATGGGCACCAGTTGCCATAGCAACAGGGATGCAAGAATCCATTAGCAGGTACCAGTGTGTTATAAGGGATAATTCTGTGCTGTCTAAAGTCAAGTGAAAATGGAACAAATACATGGGACATTTTAAGCACTGTTGTCTGTAGAAAACATGCTTACATGCTGCTCTACGACAGTTCGAACATTAATTGGTGGAAAAACACGACTCTTTCTAGGTCTAAAGGAGTGATCTTGAATGTTGCTTCAGCGAGTGGCATGTACCCAGTTCCTCTCCTCACCCTCTATTCTTCCTCGAAGGCAAGTCATCTTTCTCTTCTTTTCTCTACCTTGGATCAGGTCTTTCATATCTTTGTGAGAAAAGTCTGTCTTGTCTTTTGTTGCTAAAGTTCTCAGAGGATGTTGCTGTACGCTGTATGGTTAGCAGCACTATTTTGAGCAAATTAGTTGTTGATATTAGAATGCTACTGCAGCTTGATGCACTGGGTTATTATTATTATTATTTTTTTTAACTTTCATGATTTTAAAGGACACACATTACATGATTATTCTCACACCTCCAGGCCTTTGTGGACTTCTTCTCCCGTGGTCTTGCTGCTGAATACAAAAGCAAAGGGATTATTATACAGGTAATTTATTAACAGTAGTTTAAAAATTAAAGTCTATACAGAATTCAGACATTATATTAGTTGCTTACTAAAAAGAGTGACGTAAATATGCAAAGATTAATTTAAGTGTAATGCCATTTGATTATCTGTCTGTCTGTCTCTTTCTCTCTGTCTGTCTGTCTCTTTCTCTCTGTCTGTCTGTCTGTCTCTTTCTCTCTGTCTGTCTGTCTGTCTGTCTCTTTCTCTCTGTCTCTTTCTCTCTGTCTGTCTGTCTGTCTCTTTCTCTCTTGTCTGTCGCTTTCTCTCTGTCTGTCGCTTTCTCTCTTTCTGTCTCTGTCTGTCTGTCTATCTGTCTTATCTGTTTTTTTGCTAGTAATAATGATGTTCACTGCTTACACTGATAAAGTGTCTTGTGTAATTCTTTGAAGAGTGTGCTGCCGTTTTATGTGACGACCAAACTGAGCAAAATCAGGAGGGCCACTCTTGACATCCCCTCTCCGGAACGCTATGTTAAAGCCCAGCTGTGCACTGTAGGGCTGCAGACTCAGTCGAATGGTTACTTCCCTCATGCCGTCATGGTGAGACCCTCTTAAAATGTCTTCATCTTTAATTCAGTGTCCAGGTCTACAATGAATTAATTATACACTACTCTTCAAAAGTTTGGGGTCAGTAAGATTTTTTTTTAATGTTTTTGGAAGAAATCTCTTATGCTCACCAAGGCAGTATTTATTTGATCAAAAATGCAGTTAAAAAAAAGTAATATTATGAAATAATATTACAATTTAAAATAAATGTTATTTTATGTTAAATATTATAAATTAGTATATAAAATAAAACATTTATACAAGTTGAAAAAAATTGTGCTGCTTAATTTTTTTGGAAACTGATACGTTTTTTTTTTTTCAGAATTTTTAGATTAATAGAAAGTTCAAAAGAACAGCATTTATTTGGTTGTTTAAAATATGAATCTTATAACATTATTAATGTCTTTACTGTCTCTTTTGATCAATTTAATGCACCCTTGCTGAATAAAAAAGAATTGCACTGACCCCAAACTTTTGAACAGTAGTGTACATTCTACAAACTATGTTTAATAGGACCATTTGGAATAATGGAAGCTTGTATATGATATAAACTATAGTACTAAAGTGGATTATTTTCATATTCTGTATTTTGACAGTCTAACAAGTCTGTTATTATGTCATTGATGCAGGGTTGGGTGACTACTGCTCTGCTTCCTGCAAAACTGCTCAACAAATATGTTATGAGCATGGGGTTGTCCCAACGTGCACGCTATCTGAAGAAACAGAAGCAAGGTTAGAAACAGAAAAGGGACAGACAGAGGGATGAAGGGATGGTGTGATTAAAGGAAAGGAGGGACCAACAAAAAAAAAAAGAAAAATCCCCAATCTCTCTTCCCTTTTGCTATCAGGGGCCAAGAGCACTCACACCCAACTGCTCCTGAGATGGTTCAAAACAAGCAATGTATTTTCCAGACATTAGGGTGGTGTATTGAGTCGTAGCTAACCAAAACATGATTTGCTTGAACAGCCTTTGCTGGCAAACAGTTCTTATTAGTTTGGTAAGACAACCACAGAATAGCTGAAGTTCCTAACAGTCACTAACAGCATTGATCAGTGCAGTTTGTTTGGCTTTCTTTTAAAGAAAGTAAATGTTTAAAGAAAGTAAATTAGTAGTTCTCTGATAATAGTCATGTGATGAACATACATAATGAGAAAAATGTTCTCAACCTTTTGCAAACCTCAAAGCGCAACAGCACTTCCATTAACATAATTGATGTGACTGAAATTAGGCAGGTTGCCCTCAATCATTTAAAAATTGCATCTGCAACGTCTACAAAATGGTGCACTAATAATCTTGGTCCATATTTGCTTTTTTTCATCTGACTCAGCAGTTTAAACTAAATGCACTACATGAACTATTTGTGCCCATCACAGATGGCACTATGCTTTCTATCTTTAGAGCATCTTTTTGAATGGAGATGTGATTTATATTGCACTTAACATTGTTGTGGAAAGTTTGTGTACGTCCTGTATGGTTAACTTTGTAATGCTGGTACTGCTGGTGACAGGAAGCAAATTTCAACTCTGACACCAGTTTATTTGAAAGCTAAGGCTGTTATTACGTTATTATCTGGTCAATGATTATGCAGTGTTTTCTCCAAAACAGAATTCCTGAATTCATTATAAATGAAACTGTTCTTAGAAGTCATGAACAACTTTTACAAGACAAAAGTCTAAGGCCTGCAACAGCAGACTTAATGCACTCAATATGCCTGCTTGTGAATTGATCTTGCATTTCAAATAAAATCATCTTTCTAATAATGTTGCTAACTCTTATGTTTGATGGATTTGAAACACAAAAAGGGAGCTGTTAGTTGACATTGATTATAATGCATATATTGTTATATAGCACATGGCTGTGTTTGTGGTAAATTGATAAAGATGGAAGGAGAAAGTTTAGACACTATTCAGTAAGACTGTCATCATGATGATTTTGGCATGGCTTAATTCCTTTAATAGATCATCATTCTGTAGCAAAGATATATATAATTGTGTGCTTCAGTGGAAGCAAGGATATCTTAACTTCTGTGCAAAGAGTTATGATCAGTGTCACAAATTTACAGTACCGATCAACAGTTTGGGGTCAATATTTCTTAAGGGTCCAAGCGCGTAGCGCTGAAACCTTATTGTATTGTAATTGTTCGAATGGCCAAGGATCAGCAATCTCCATGTTAAACTGATTGGGCAGACCAAACCCAAGTCATAGAGACTTGAACTTGGAGGGATGATAGTATACCGTCTATGTCACCAAGGCTCGCCCCAATCGGCGTGACGGGGGCACTACAGCAATCAAAAGTACTAAATCGCTTATAACTCCTAAACCGCAGGCTCTAGTGCTCAAGTCAGCCTGGTGAAATTTTCGGGTATTTAGTTTTTTTTGAAAAACCTACTTTTGTGAACTAGTTCTAGGTTTTTCACCCGATCGGAACCAAACCAGTGCAGAAAGATTCTCTGGAGAGTGAATATCAATAATTATCAAAAAAAAGTTGTACTTTCGACATGCCAAAACGTTCAAAAGGGGCAGGTCCACTTTTACTAAAACGGCTATAACTTTTGAATGGAATGAGATATCGTTGGACTCAGGACACTCATGTAAGAGCTCAATCTGAGGTCACATGAAAAATTCATGGAGTTTGGCCACTTGGTGGCGCTATAAGAGGAAAAAAAACATAAAAATCTCTATAACTACGCAACCATTTGTCCGATCAACATGAAAATTGGTACATAGTGTCTTTGTCCAAAGTGGCACAAGTGTCTATAATGGGTGTGCCTCGCACGTCTTGAAAAGTGAAGCTGCGGGCTCTTTGATTGCCCCTTGGTGGCTGGCTGCAGTACAGGTCATAAACCCCGCCCTCTCCATGTAAATGAATGGGACCAGAGGGTTGGAGCTAAACTCTGCAGGACACCGGCCCTCCAGGACCGAGTTTGGACAGCCCTGGTCTATAAGGACATTTGGGAATCTAAAAAAACATGGCCGCCAATGAAATTTGAGCACTTTGCCTATAAAAGAGCTTGTAACACTCCAAAGAGAAAGGAAAAATTTAATTCGCATCATATGACCCCTTTAAAGGAACTGTTTTCTATATATTTTAAAATGTAATTTATTCCCGTGAAGGCAAAGCTGAATTTTCAGCAGCAATTACTTCAGTCTTCAGTGTCACATGATTCTTCAGAAATTTTAATATGCTGATTTGGTGCTCAAGAAACATTTCTTATTATTATCTGTGAAAACAGATGTGCTGCTTAATATTTTTGTGGAAACTGATACATTTTTTTTCCAGGATACTTTGATGAATAGAGTTCAAATTAACCATCATTAATTGGAAATATAATTTTTTAAACAAAAGGCCTTTGTTTCTGTTGCATTTTTTAAAATGTAATTTCTTTCAGTTTTAAATTTATTCAAAGTAATCATTCTAAGATTTCCAATCTGATCGAAGTAGTATTGTGAAGTGTCTGTTTTCATCCCATCTGGGATCGTCTACTTGGGCTGTCTTAGTTACTATCAGTCAGAACGGCACTCCTGAGTCCTGAGCTCACCAGACTTCACATCAGAGTTTCCCCCATGCCCGTTCTCGCCTTTATCTATTTCTCCCCTGAAGAACCATCTGTGTCCAACCCCTTTGCATTTAAATGCTACCAAAATTGTGTTCTTTGGGACTTGATGCAAGTGAATTTTGTAGCTTTGTAGCAGCGCTTAAAAGGCCATCTGCTGGGTTTCACGTCCATCTCCTCTGATAGATGTGCATGATCTCTCTCATGTTGTGTCTTGAGTGCCAAATCCTCGAGTGCCGTGCCTCAGCCCCCTCCCTGTTGCACACCGCATGCGTGTTTGTTCCAGGCAGTATTTGGTTGGGGGTGATTCCGGAGAATAGGAATGGAAGTCGGAAGCGTGACAGTCCTGTGATGAAGGAGGAGCTGTGAGGACTGTGTGGGAAGAGAAGGCCTATATAAAGCCTCGCAGCAACTCTGGTTTACAAATGCTCGAGACGGATACAGAACAAGAGCTGCAATCTGACAGAAGAGCTTCCCTCCAGTTTCTTCATCTTCTTCTACCAGCAGTCTGGCTTTCTGCTTTAAAAGCGTGGATTTGGAGACTGACTCACCTTGCAAGAGCTTCGTTTAGAAAAGGAATTTGAAAGAAACCTTCCTCATTCATCCAAACCTATAAACTTCCAGAATGTCCACACATGCAGTGGAGATGAGCCATTTGAATGCTTTGGCTGTTCACCGAATGTCCTTGGCTTTGAAGGAATTTCCCCAGATGGTGGGCTTGTCCAGGACCCAAGACTGCAACAGGGCCCGCTCCGTCCTGCAAAGGAAGAGCCAGTTCAGCTGCGACAAGATTGCTGAGGAGGTGGACGAGGAAGGACCGTTCACAGTGGAGGAAGACAAAGCACGGCGCACATTTTTGCAGTCCCTTGAGAGTCTACGCAGATGCACGCAAGGACGTCAGTAACTCTAGGAGCCTGCAGGCTGGTTTGGACCTCACCTTGTACCTGAATGGACTGAGAGACTGAGATTCAGTGTAGAATGGAGACTATTTTAAGGGAACAGTCAGGGTAGATGCTTCATAATGAAGCCAGACTGACTGACCCAAACTGGTTAAACTGTAATATATGTTTCTGTTCTGATTTTTCTTTGCACTAGTAAATGGCTAATGTGTAGCATGTTACATTTAACAATAACTGGAAATGTGTTGCATGCCTGTCCATCTGGCTAAGAAAAGCTGTGGAGTTACTGGAGTTACCGCACATTAGCACTGTTATGGTTTTGTCAAAGGCAAAAATCTCTCAAGACTGTTTTATCACAGATGCATATGAAAATAATTGCTTTATATTTTGTCTTTATATGATCTGTGCAATAAAGTTTTGAATGTGAAATGTAGATATATTGACTGTTTCTTTGGGTCCCTGATTCTTTAGAGTAATCAAGACTTCAATAAAAATGTGTGTCTTTAACGAGTTCACCCAAAGTGAAAATTCGGTCATTTACTCACCTGCATGACTTCTATGGAACATACACAGATAATTTGAGAAATGTCTGTGTTTTTTGTCCATACAATGGAAGCCAGTGCTCACCAAATTGTTTGGTTACCAACATTCTTTAAAATATATTTTATGTTCCACAGAAGAATTTAAAACAAACAGGTTTGGAACTAAAGGATGATAAAGGATGACAGAATTTTCATTTTCAGGTGAACTATCATCTTCAGTGTTACCTGGTAATATACAGTGATCTTAAGTCCTACATTGAAGTTTCATTCTCTGTGATATTCTTAAAAACAGAAATAAATTAATGCCATGTGACAATCAGCTTTTGAGGTATGTATGTATCGGCTTCACACATTGTTCAAGTGTGATTCTTGTTTTTTAAGTTTTAAGATTATGTTTGTGCACTGTAGTTTTTTTGTTTACTGGGCATGTAGCTTAATTTAATATTTTCTTGGGATCAGGACTTTAAACTTAGACTTCTTCCAAGCTTCAGTTTTTAGCAGTCAGAAGTAATTTCCTGTATGTTCTGCACCTGTTTAGAGGCTTTAAAGGACTATAGCTTGTCTCCAAAAGTTGCAAACACTTCTGCGGAACACAAAAGTAATTTAACAATGTCCAAGTCGCTCTTTTCCATATAAAGTCCTGTTTCATACAAATGCTGTCAGTTTCAAAAACTGTCAAACAACTTTGATTTTCTACCAACAGCTATCTGATGGTTAGGTGGCTGTTTAGTTTTATAAATAAAACAAATAAATGAATAAAACTTGCTCCCCTTCTGAAACTGACTTTGTTTTCAGTTGAAGTCATAAATGTCTCTTGCTTTTTACTTCCTTACCTACACTCATCCTGGCTCCATTTTGTTATGTAATGCTCACTAAACATCATTCTACATTTCTTTTCTTCAAATTACTGTTTCACTCAAAAATTTGTCACATTACTAAAGAAAACTGCTTCTGAACACAGCTTCATGTTGATTTTAAATAGCTGGAAATTTTTCTTTCCGTCATAGTTTTGTAATCACATTCACCCTGTTCAGTCCTGGCAATGCTGAGACCAGTGAAATTTGTGTTTTTTTCTTACTCATTTATTGATTATTCTGGGCTTGTATCATGATTTAAACAAACGGATGGACAGCCATTAAGTAAATAGTGATTTTAATTTAGTACAATGTTCCTTTAAGCTGAGTAGCAAATTTATGTTTGTTTATTGAAAGGCTCACAAAGTTATATTGAGAGAATAATTAGTAATCATTGTGGTTTCTTCTGGAATTGGCATGAAGTTAAGTTCTAATATCCAATACACTTTATCAATAAAAAACAGGGCTGGGAAGCTCTCTTCATAACACCTTTGATGAATAGTGTTTGGCTTACTTTCTCTGAAAATCATGTCATCACTGTGGAAGGACAGTATGCTGTTTTGGCAAGATGCTCATTCCCTGCTCATAAAAATGGTGAAGCACGACTCCATGGTTAAAGCTCAGGACATTCAACTCGTGAGCCTCTCAATCTTTTGGTAACCCAAAGGTTGGAAGTGTAGAGAGAACTATTACAGTTGCGCTCTTGAGCAAAGGGACCCAAGTTTATTGTAGTGGGACAGTCCTTCCTTGTAGTTAAAATGTGCTGTAAGTCGTTTTGGATAAAGGTGTCTTCTAAGAACAGGATGTTTTAGTGCCCAGTGTTAAATGTAAGATATTTGGTGGTTGGCATTACTGGGGCATGTTTTCACAGAAGGTCAACATGAATAAATTCTGGACAAAAATGATGGATGTTTGATAGACTCTTGTTTATGTATGTATGTGCTTATTTATTGTAGCGAAGGTATCTAAAAAATTATTCAACAAAGAACATTCAACAATACTGTTTCTGTTTAAGTATACGATACTTAATAATCATAAATGGTTAACATGGAAAACAAACAAATGCATTTTAGAGAGTGTTCCTTCAGAAATGATGCATCATTAGTTATGAATTTGAGTAGACCTATCTCAGTAGATTTCATTATCTCAGATATATTTAAGACCTGCAAATATGTTTTCATATTTCAATGTCATATATCTGATCTTGTGTCTTTTTGTTTTCCAGGACAAGTAAATCATGACAGTAATTGATCAAGACAGCTAATCATTATTTGTTTAGCTTTTTTAAAACTCATTGTTGCTGAGGGATGAAGGATTTCTTTCCTCCATTAGGGGTCTCTGTTGTCACATCATAATTCTTGTCTCACACCTCCTCAAGTCCTCCAACATACAAAGATATTTTTGTAGACATTCAGCATCAGCAGAGCTTGACTGTCTCCCTGAAATATATGACAGCAGCTTGCAGACCTTGTCTACAAACAGGGTCCGTCATTGCACCTCTCTGGCTGTTCTGAGCCCTTCGAAATGGAAATACATTCATTGTAATATGGTGAACCCCAAACATTAACTGCTGAAAGCAGCAACCCCTGTCTGTCTGTCTGTAAAAGGGCGTTGTAGATGTTAATGACGGTGACACCAGTGCCAGCTCTTTGACCTAAGTGTAAAGTTACGTATTGCCTCCTGGTGCCTAATTTGCATGTAATTTTGACAGATGGCTTAGATTCAAGGCCTGTGTCTTTTGGAGGTGGGTGGAGAGGTTAATTTGTTCATTATAAATGTTCAGTTTTTTTCTCCTCGAATACCAGTCTCATCATTCATTTGCCCGCCCACTTGAATTAATGATAAAACATTTGCACGCTGATAAACAGTATTGATAAAAAGTGCAACTGATGTTTTCTAATCACAGCAGCATTATTGACTGGACACATATATTCAAAAACACCTGATTTCTGAGTATTTGGAATAAAGAGCTAAAGCAAAAGAACAGTATCAGCACTGTTCAAGGCATATGGCTGGTGAGAAAAGATAAGTTTGCTATAAATTAGACTGTTTTGTATTTTTTATTTTTGAATCGACTTATTTCTGAATTTCACCCTTCTTTTTGTAAAGGATGCCAGAAAATAGCTTTTAAGAAAATACCCAAAGCGGAACTAAAAGACCTAATTATTTGAGCTCTTTACTATTTATGGGTTCATTCCAATGGCTTCTGTTCCTCCATTGACCACTTATATCCTTAGGGAAGAAGGAACATATTTCATAATACAAGACTCCCCACATTCAGATACACTCTTAAAAATTAAGGTGCTTCAAAAGGTTCTTCACAGCGATGCCATAGAAGAACCATTTTTGGTTCCACAAAGAACCGTTCAGTCAAAGGTTCTTTAAAGAACCATCTCTTTCTTACCTTTTTATAATCTGAAGAACCTTCTTTCACCACGAAAGAACCTTTTTTGAAACAGAAAGGTTCTTTAGATGTTAAAGGTTCTTTATGGAACCATTTAGACAAAAAGGTTCTTCTATGGCATCGTGAAGCATCTTTATTTTTAAGAGTGTATGGTGTATGATTAAGTTTTTTCTTTCTTCCATTCTTTCTTTACTGTATAATTCACCGCCACTAATTTAGAGGACCAAGCATATCGGCAGGGACATTTGAGAATAAATGAGTGTGAAGATTGGAAGGAATTAATGTCTACTTGACTGTGAGCAGAATGCTCCTGCCACATGAAAAAGAAGCAAAATAGTGGCGAGGATGGTATTTCTACGCTGATTTGTACATTAAAGGTTGACTTAGCAAAGTCAATTAATGTCCCTTACTCTAGAGACTCTTCTTTCTCCAAGCCACAATTCCCTTTGTTCAGTAAAAAAAACCAGTGGACAATTTCCAATATAAAAAAAAAGAGTTTTAAAGCTCTTTTTAAATCACTTTTTATCACATTTCACACTCTATAGAAGCAACAAAGGTAATATACTTACCCCTTACCGATGTGTTTAGGTTTCTCTTCATATCAGAGAAATGAGTCGAGGGCTATTTTTTAAATAGAATATATGTACAGGTTTAGTGACTTCAAGGTAGTCTACGTTACACTTCAGATTATTTCAGTGCTAACCTTCATTGTGAATTAATGGATAAAACAATGTAACCATTAACACAAGAAGTAATTGGAAGTCAGACCTTGCAGGGAAAAAAAATCATAAAATAAGAATCTGTGAACCATTAGTCATGTTGCTATTAGAATGAAAATGAATCTCATATTTATATATTAAAGTTTTTCTTTAGATAATAAGGAAAGTGCATTTTGGACCAGGATATTTTGTGTTCTTTTAATTTTACGACTGTAGACAAAGGGATCTATGATAATGCCCATACGGGCAAAAAGAGACAGTTTGATAAGAGGCATCAGAACTAGCCAGGAAATTGGGAACGGGGCTATTCAGATATTTGTTTCTATCGCTTCAAATTATAGCCCATCACAATGGATTCATATTAACAACAACCTCAAAAGTTTAATGACATTGTTTAAAAGAAATGTCCCCCCTTTGCAAACAATAGTATTAATGTTTTCAGCTCATTGAGTCATTGATGGCATGGTACTAGAGAGAATGAGGTAAGCCCATACTGGCTTTTCAAATGCATTTCGGTTGGTGAGAAAACATAACACTGAATCTATAATTACAACTATGCTATCTGCACGGTATATTATAGTAGCATAGTTCATGTACACAACCAGCCATTTATTGTAAACACTGGTGATCTTTTATTTCATACAGTTTGTCTTCATGAATAAGGGACAAGATGGAATGTTTATGGAAATTCAAGGTTTATGGGACGATGTGAAGCAGTAATTTTCCATTGCTATGGCTTGTGGTATAACACTTGTTGGATTTGTGACTTGCTTTTAACGGGTTTTGGGTATTAGACAACTTTGCTCACTAGATGTTCTGTTACCAGACAAAATTGATATTTTCTGACAGGATCTGAAGTCGGGCTGGATCTGATATTTCTAGCATGGAGGCATGATCTAACAACACATTAATTTGATCGAAAATGACAGTTACAGCATTTATAATGTTAGAAAAAATGTAATTAAAATAAATGTTCTTTTGAATTTTCTATTCATCAAATAATCCTACAAAAATTCTTATGGCTCCACAAAAATATTAAGCAGCACAACTGTTTTCATCACTGGTCATAGTAAGAAATGATTCTTGTGCATCAAATCAGCATATTAGAATGATTTCTGAAGGATCATGTGACACTGAATAGCTGCTGAAAATTTGGCTTTGCCATCACAGGAAAAACATTACATTTTAAAATATTTTGAAATAGAAAACACCATTTAAATTGTAGTAATATTTCACACAACTGTTTTACTGGCTCCACAAAAATATTAAGCAGCACAACTGTTTTCATCACTGGTCATAGTAAGAAATGATTCTTGTGCATCAAATCAGCATATTAGAATGATTTCTGAAGGATCATGTGACACTGAATAGCTGCTGAAAATTTGGCTTTGCCATCACAGGAAAAACATTACATTTTAAAATAGTTTGAAATAGAAAGCACTTCATTTAAATTGTAGTAATATTTCACACAACTGTTTTACTGTATATTTGATCAATTAAATGCAGCCTTAGTGACCAATGGAGACTTCTTTAAAAAACATTTAAAATCTTACTCACACCAAACTTTTAAACGGTGGTAACTAACATTTATGAAGTTTTACAGACACATGTTCCCACTAAAACTAGGCTGGTGCCCTCCTCTTTCTTGTCTCTGTAGTTTACCCCTGACCCTGAGCTTCAGGCCTTGAAACAAATTCTCTCATCCTCTGACAGTGAGTTAATTATAAATCTAACTCATCATCCTGCCACCTAGACCCTTCCCTCACCTCGTTTAAAAAAACTGCTCCCATTTCACATTTGATAAAATGCTCTCTCTTTTCTGCTTCTGTGCCAATACACCTGAAAACGGATGCTGTCACCCCTATAATTAAGAAACGTGACTTGGATCCATCTGAACAGAACTGAACAGATCTGTCTCAAATCTTTTTACTTATCTAAACTGCTTGTTGCTTTCCAACTACAATTGCATCTGCTTACTCACAGTCTCTGTGACCCTTTTCAATCTGTTTTTAATACTTTTCACAGCACAGACATTGGTCTCTTGAGGAATATCAATGACCACCTTTTAGCTGCTGACTCTTGGTATCCTCATCCTGCTCATTCTTAGGTCTTAGTTCAATACATACTCCTCTCTTGACTTTCTTCTAATGGAAACACAGATTTTGCTCTCTCGTGGTTTAAATAGTATTCCACTGACATACTTTGCTTTTCAATATTTACATGCTTCCCCTTGGTCATATTGTCTGCCATTATGGTCTCAGCTTCCATTGCTCTGCTCATGACTTTCAGATCTGTCCTTCCTCTCTGCTCTTTTAATGCCTGCATCAGTGATTTGAAAGCATGGTTGCTCTAATTTTCTCACATTCAACATGGTTTCATGTTATGCTGTTTGGACTAGTTCTTCTCTCTTGGTTGGCATGCAGTACCTGCTTAAATCACTGCAATATGTTCAAACTTCTGTAGCAAAAGTCACCCACACCAAACAATGTGCCCACATCCTTTGTAAATTACATTGGCTGCTTGAATTTTCTTTGAATCCATTACAAGAAACTTCTCCTAACCTTTAAATGTCTCAACGGCCTTGCATCTCACTACCTCTGTGCGTTACTTCATCCCTAGATTTTGACTTTATTTTGTGGGTGGAAGTTAATTTTGTATCATGGCACCAAAACTCTGAATCTCACTCCCATTGAGTCTCCACAGCATCTCCTCAAATCCCAAATAAAATGATTAATTTAAATGTAAGTACATAGTTGTTAAGGCCACTTAATATAAAGTGGGTCCAAACTTTTTTTCACAGTACTGTCTCTACCTCTCACTCTGAATATTTTTGTGTATCTTCCTTGTTACTCATGTCGGTCAGTTGCATCTGTCTCTTAAAAGTTCAAGATTTTTTGTGACGCGACCTTGAGCTGTGGGAAAGGTGCTTAATAATAAAATGTGTTATTGTTCCTATTATTATAACAGACTGTGACTGTCTGAGTGAGGCTGATCCATTGTTTCTTTCTATACTGGTTTTCCTAATCTTTGGGCCTAAACAATTGGAGAAAAACATAACGGCAACCACTTTACTAATGTGAAATGTAAATGTGATATTCTCTATTATGTCAACACCTTGCAGACTCTTTGTTTTCCCTGAAGACCCTACTTTCTATGACAATATATCAACACAACTCTTTTTTTCTCCCATCAGGTTTTCATTGATTATCTTGAGGGTTCCCAGCCGGCACATTATACTGTGCATAATGAAATCACAACATCTCTGTGTGATTATTTATTTATTATTTTTTCCCCACACACCTGAGCAAGGAGCTACACAGGAAAAACAGTCATCTACATAAATACACATTTATGATGTGCCTATACACGTATAAAGCTAAAGTAATATGGACTTTAATCATGGTTGGATGGTTTGTTTTCATTGACCTTTAGCATGACACTTAGCCTGTATGGTATGGTGTAGATATATGGCAACATTCTCCTTCACTTTCTCACCTTTTAGAGAAACCTGGAAATATATAATACATTGCTGAAAATAAAAGGGCAGGCTTTAAAGTAACCAATTATGTGTAGTTTTTACACCACATGACCTCTTTTTTCCCCCCAAGACTCCTTCCCCCTACAAGAGATACGACCAGCTGAAGTTCTTCACAATTGCTCTATTAAACAGATTCACCACAAAGAAAATTTGCTAAAAATGTACTCCCCCACAGACCATACAGGATGTAGATGAGTTTGTTTCTTGGAGAAATTTAACATTACATTACTTGCTCACCAATGGATCCTCTGCACCGATTGGGTGTCGTCATCTATTGTCTGGGATGGCCTGAGGGTGAGTAAACTTTCAGCAAATTTTCATTTTTGGGTGTGTTCCTTTAAACACATTTTAGATATGTTTCTTTCTACATTGAGTTTTTGCTGAATCTTTGATAAGTTCATTAGATGTTGTTAATTGACCATATTTATCTAGCATAGTTTTACAGAAAATCGAGAATATATGAATATTTCCACATGACAACGCTGTACCACAGTGGAAAATTGCTGTGTTGCCAATATAACAACTCTCTAATACAGTGGAATTGCACACATTTTCTCATTTGAAGTATATATAAATAAATATATATATAATTTATATAGGTAGGATCATCAGATATATTATTTCATTTGAAGTTAAAATTATACCTTTGGAGTAAGATGCCCATCCCAGAATTGGCACAGAAGGCCCCAAGTGGCATGTTGTTACTAGTGTTTTTATGTTTACATTTAAAACACTGTATTTCATGGGGTTATTATTCAATAATGTACCTTTTAAACATCTTTGTTTTTCATTGAAACTTATAGGCGAATTGAGTGAAATAGATTAATTTGAATTCAAAGTGTTACTATTATGACATATCTTCAATTAAAATATGGGCAGTTAAATATGTAACTTTAAATATAACTGTATATAAGTCATAGAATATATGTACCGTTCAGATGAATCTATTTTTCAGGGATTTTTTTCAGAATTTTACATTATGTGCTATGTAAATAATTTAGCAAAGTTTTCTATTTATTTTCCTTAATAACACATTGGCTGATGCATCATCATCCTGAACATGATAAACTTATATCTAAATTAGTGGTGTCAAAATTAGCGCGTTAACGCAGGCGATTAATTTTTTCAGTTTAACGCGTTAAAAATATTTAACGCAATTAACACAATTGCATGCACAAGGGCGCCAGCGCGCGCTGTAGCCTGTATCCTTTCATATCAAGGTGCGAAATAAATTACGTGCATGCAATGCCGTGGTCAGTTAAGTAATAACCAGCTGCTGTGATGTCTATTAATCAAAGGACAAAGAAAAAAAGAGGAAAAAAAAAAACTTTTATAGATTTAAGGACTCATCTATATTTAATTTAGAATGTAGTGTTTGATAACTTCAATTTCAATTTCTGTATATTTCTGCTGAAGGGCACATAAATATGACATTTATTATAATGTTTTTTTGTGAAGAAATTTTTTTTTACCGTAATCGATTGACAGCACTAATCTAAATATGTTACAATTTAAACATAAATGCACATTGTTCTTAAGTGGGCATCTTCCCCCCAAATGCCTTTTGTATATTGACATGTTTTTCATCTACATTTTGAAGGACCAAAATTATTTGAAACAACAATTTTCAATTGTTCTATTAATTGTTGTTATTATACAGCTCTATAGAATACTTGTTTCTTTATTCTGGCCAATCAAAAAAAATGTTTTCGTTTTTTAAAATTTAAACCGTTGTTAATGCTAACACTATATTAGTTCAGTCTTGCGGGTAATTTAGTCCAGCGCTACTTTTATGATGACTTGCATGTCACACCACAGACTTAGTTTCAAATGCAACTGCTATCTTAATCATTGATTGTAGTGAAAATGACCTTGGATTGATTGCATGTTGTAGTGGACTACTTCCTTTAGGATATTATGCAGGTAAGATTCTAAAATAATTTCAATGCATATCAATATTTCATGTCCACGTATTTATTTTTTGAGTAAACAATTTGGTCCAGATCACCCTGTCCAGGTTATATAAAATCTAGCTCTCCACCTAAGAACCAATTTGGATCAACTGAATTAATATTCATCAACAGTGGTGACAAACTGCTCAGTAATTCATCATTGGAGCAGAGTAGGACATTTCTGGCATGAGTCTGATTTTAGCATGTGATTAATATGATGAGTTTTAGATTGGATGATTCCAGAAAGGGCTGTGATTAATCTGTGACTAAACTGCTTGATAATAGAGCTGACTAGGACAGGAGGCAATGAACAGTCACTTTGGACACTAAAACCATAGTACTGATTAAAAAAAATAAAGTCTTGATATTGATGTTATATTGAAAGGACTGGGTTCTACACATAATTTGGCATGGTATAAAATAGATGCAAAGTATCTGCAGTGATATCATCCTGTTTTATCTGATAAGACCCTTTGGGGTATGTTTTCTTCTCAGCAACTCCAGTAGCGAGTGATCAACTAAAATTGTGTGACTGTGGAGTTAATTAATCTAAGACAGAGCCAAGACATGAGGAGAAATATGACAGTGTGGTAATAAACCACACATTTTTGGCGTCAAATTATTCATGATTAGTCTGCTCTATGCAGATAGCTCTAATCTTGCCCTTTAGGTGAGGATAACTCTTGCCAAACATTCACACAATTTGGTTGATTTGAATTGTAAATTGACAGTCCCAGTTTCTGTGCCCTAAGTCAAACTAAGGCCTGGGAAACACAAGACGATTTTCAAATTTTAACCGATTGGGAGACCACAGACATAATGAGAGTTTCAACTGATTTTTAGAATTATAATCCTCTGAACGCACACACTAAATGATTCAGCGGGACCGCGAAACCACACAATTGTTTATTGTTGGAATGAGTTCACAGTGACACGAGAGCTCACGGAGACTCGTGAGATCAAATGTGACTTGAGAACAAAAACAAATGCAGGACAATCGACACTATCAGCTGGCTCTCCTGGAGCGCGTTCTGTTTTACAGTGAAAAACAAAATAGAAAAAAAGAACATGGGTGACATTTCTCAATACTTCACTTTCGTGACATGTTTGTGGCTGTCAAGTTTCAGCTATAGAAGCATGCAACATCCGGTAGGTGACGCTTACTCACTCTCATTGGCTAACGCAGGTATCACATCACAGGCAGCCCGATCAAGAGTCAGAAATATTAAACATGTTTGATACGATCTGAGAGTAACAACATAAACTATGAAAACATTTTATTAAATAGCAAAAAATATGAATTCAGAACATAATAAAAATGCTACAGCTATTAATGTATCTCTAAACTGTATTGGTCTGTTATGTAATAACCTCAATTGGCAATCAATCAGTAAAGGTGTGCTGATCTTCATAAAAGTAACCTGGAGCAAGTTTAATCCAGTATTCAAAAACTGTAGCTGCCAATGAGTCATATCATCATAGCCAATGTTCAATGGTAATTTTATGTTAATGCTTTTACGCCAATAAATTATTAGGATTTATGATGAGATAATCCAAAACCTCACTTAAATACCTTCCCAACCAACAATAAATCTAAACATTTGTACAATACTGTAAATTCAAGATATTTATACTTCTTGTACTACACATGGATACGCTGTTTCCGTTCAGATCAAATCACAACAACGTAGGAAACAGATCTGGCGTGACGCAGCTGACACAGAACAGCATAAGTAGTTTACGTACAGCGGATATTCTCCAAAATGGCACCAGGGTGATGCAGAAGAGACGAATTGTTGAATAAAGTTTTTTTTTTTCTTTCTTTTGCTCTCAAAATGTATTCTCGTAGCTTCGTATAATTGCGGATGAACCACTGATGTCACATGGATTATTTTACAGATCTCCTTGCTACGTCTCTGGACTTGGGAACATTTCAGTTGCATGGCTGTCTATGCAGGGTTAGACAGCTCTCAGATTCCATCAAAAATATCTTAATTTGTGTTCCGAAGATGAACGAATGTCTTACATGTTTGAAACGACATGAGGGTGAGTAATTAATGACAGAATTTTCATTTTTGGGTGTACTAACCCTTTAATCTGGCAGTTCCTGAGTCACCCATCCATCTGCCTTTTAGCCTACATCTCCGGCTGTTCTGTTTTACCCTTTTCACACACTGCACTCATCACTTCATTTTGATCTCTTTCCCTCCAAGCTGAGTAACGGTCAGAAATACAATAATGTTAACAAGACAGTAGTAAATGTTTACACTGTTATGTGTGAGTGCCATTATGTAAGAATGGTTATGCGCCTCAGTCCGTATCCTGTGTCATTGTGAGAGTGAATGTGGGTGCAGTTTGTGAAGTTATATTGCATGGCCTGTGAGTGAGATGAAAATTATGTTTCTATGGCAACAAGTGCAGTATTGTTAGGAGGTCAGAGACAAGCACAAGGAGGATACAGATTAGGGCATTAAAAAGAGAATAACAAAAAGGCAGCTTCGCTTAGAAAGTATTAATGCCTCATAATGAAATGTTTCTATTACTTATTAAAATTAATTTCACTTTAAATTCATCTGGCAAATAAAACAAATGTTTGTCTACCTGTTTGACTATGACATTCACATTGCAGTCTTTACAGCTCAGTCATGATTTTTCTCTCTCAACTGATTGCTTTCCGTCATTCTTCCACACAAGTGGACACATTTATAAAACAAATTATGTAACAATCATTGGCCTATAAATTGGACTATAAAAAAGTGTGACTGATATGTTTTGAAAACTACTCAGAAACTAAATCTGATCTTGTCAAATGTAGGTAGAAAATTAATATCCTATTGCGCTACAGTATGAAGTTTTACTGTAGCCAACGAGCCTGTAAGTGGTAGTTGCACTAAACTGTCACCACCGTGCCCTGGCTGATTGATACAGGGCCACAGAAATCATCACATATCTTGCTATCACACATATGTCTATCTCTGCACTACTGTCCATGCAGAGCTGCAATCATTAGAGTGCCCACCGGCACCCTTATTTTAGAACCCAAAGGAGGCTGCAGGATACATCAATATCAATACTAAGCAATGGCAATAACAAAAGCTCTTTTGACACCAGCATTAGTCTTCCAAATCACCCCTTCTGCCTCTCAGCATAAGGCTGTAATGTTTGTGATTTCTCTTGACAGCACAATTTAACACCCACAGTTCAGGCAAGGCCATTTGCCTTAGGCCCTAAATGTGGTTGACCGATCTCACTGAGCTATTAAAACCCAGTGAAAAGGAGTGAATATGAATTTAATTTAAAATAAATGTCTTTGCAATATAGGAAAGAAAATAAGGGGGGATTTGTATGACAACTAATGAGCTGATGTGATGGGAAATATATACAGAAAAAGCAAGAGGGGTGTAACTAATCAAAGAGGAAAAGCGTTGCTATGATGTTCTTGTTGATAATGCATATAGTAGAGTTTTGCTAACTTACCCCAAAATGATTTCAAATTCAGGACTGATCCCAAATGTCAGTCTCTTTTTGCTGAGGTAATTAAAACCTAAACAGTTGGAGTTTTAATTGGATTGAAACCTGTACCTCAGCCAAATTTCAATGGAGAATATGCTGAGTTGGGTTTTCAGACTGTAATTCCAGCTTATTATCATTTACTTGACACAACCAGTCCCTCAAAACAACAACAACAAAAAAAGGATTGTGCTTTCAATTACTTTTTACCAGGGACATGCTCATTGGGACGGCTGCTAATTTACTCAAGTATCTTTGGTGATTTCTAAACAAGGACATTTCATGATCCTACTTTTGTATTTATTATGGTTCTCCCAGTTGGCAAAAAGGTTGGATCTAATTGATCTCATTGGAGCACAAGGTCCTGCCTCTTGTTTGTTGCAAAAAGCAGAGGAAAAAGCATTAACGCTTACAAGCTTTTATAGGATTATGCATCATACGCTTGTACCTCTGCTGCTCATATTAAATAGTAATTTATTGAACAGTTAAATGACAGACATTTCAGAGGATTACGCAAAGGAAACAGTTAATGTCCATGTTATTCTCTATATGGCTGCTTAGCTTGCTATGTCTAATTGCTTTACAGAACAGTCAGTTTGGCTCCTCTAATCCAAGGGGTTTTAAACTATCTCTGCCTAAGTCTCAAATAAGTCATTTTTTCTTTATCTTGGAACCACAATTACAGAATATGCTACACTTGCTGTAGCTATGAGATTATTTGTCCTATAGGATCTTTAGGTTTAAGTGAATTGCAATCTATACAATTCATTCTTTCATAGGCCTAAAATATAATTTATGTTATAATTTATAATAAAATAAAATATAACATAATTTGAACAACAATTAAACTGGAACTGTTCCAGACTGACTTGCAATAACATTTCATATGTGGCTTTGTAAATCACATAAACAGAATTTACCATAGTAACCATGATTTCTGCCTACAACACCAATGTTACTGCAGTTATTGTATTGTGGAGATATGAATTTAATAGTTATTATAAAAGCAAAAACTGCAGTAACTATTGTAGTTTTATGAAGTTAGTATGCTTTGCTTGCCAGTATTCCCACATTCCTAACAGATATTACATGTCCAAAAATATGACTCAAACCTTTGCAGTGAACTTTGCAAAAACTTCTTGAAATGTCAGCCAGCTTGATTTGCAATCAGTCCATCTCAGTTCCCTTTCAGTCGGTCACTCTCGATGTCACGTCGGTGATGACCGACAAATTGGGATCTCGCCAGAGAGACCAATCCACTTTGAGTGTAACTAAACGAGCCAATGGACATTGGCATACGGATTTCGCATCTGGCTGCCACACCCAGCAGCATGGGTATAAGAGGCAGCAGGTGCACCTTATTAATTCATCTTTTCGCTTCGGAGCCGAGCGGTGGTGCATCACTACTGCTCTTCTCTTCGAGTGATTGCAGAGAATGAGTGCGGGTGTTACGGTGTTGCAGCGGTGGTCGCGGTCTCACAGAGAGGAAAGAAAAAGTTAATCCTTCGTGCAGACTGCCACACTTGGAGTGTGCGGTGGCCAGCTCCCCTGTGTGCTTCAGCACAAAAGAGCAATCTCTAAAAGAGCAACACGGGTGATCGCGTCTTTTTAAAGATGGCTTATCACCCGTGCATTTCTGGGTGTGGTCGCTATCTGGCACCTCGGGACGGTCACGATCGCTGCCTCACGTGTCTGGGCGCTGAGCACGCTGAGGAAGTTTTCGTGGATGGTGCATGTTCTATTTGTGGGGACATGGCCATCTCGGAGTTGCATGAAAGACTCCGTTACGTCAAATGGGGCGGGGTCCCTCTGCCTCTGCCGCGATCCAGTGTTTGTCCCAACAATCGGGACGGTGCTGCGTTCGGTGGAGTCAGAGGTGATTTGAGGATCACGGTGACGGCTTCCCCAGAGGGAGTTTGTCACCTCTCAAGCACTCCACAGCTGGTGGTGCGGCCGGAGAGGTGCGCTGGCCTCTCTACAGGATGGATGGAGCCGGCCGTTTCCTTCAGTTCGCCCCCTGGAGACCAGATGTCGATCACTGCATCGGAGGGCAAGCTCTCTCTCTCCAGGGATGATGACCCGGCTGCATTGTCCCCTTCGGGTGTGCCCCCTCGATGGTGGGGGCACTTTGGGGTACGCGGGCATTCCCTCGGTGGAGCGGTCTGTGGCCATGCAACTGTGCCCAACAGTCACTACCACTCTGCGGGGTGACCCGTGTCTCCCTTCACGGGCCAGAAAGTATTTGTCAGGCTTAACTGGCAGTGCTTACAGAGCTTGTGGGGAGGCGGCTTCTGCCCTCCATGCCATGGCGTTACTGCAGGTCCATCAGGCCAAAGACCTGAAAGACCTGCACGAGGGTGGCCACGACCTGGCGGTTCTGCATGAACTGCGTGCTGCGACGGACCTCGCGCTTTGAGCGACAAAGGTGACCGCACAGTCTCTGGGTCGTGCGATGTCCACACTGCCAGTGGTTCTACTCCCTAACCGAGGCAACGCTCGGCACGGACACACTACACGCAGCTGGCCCCGGGGTCTGCGCAAATATGCGTTCCCCCCAGTGAGCCTGTTCGCACAGACACTGTGCAAGATCAGGGAGGACGAGGAGCAGGTCTTGTTAGTGGCTCCATATTGGCCCAACAGGACCTGGTTCCTCATGCTCCTTGCGACAGCCCCTCCCTGGCCAATTCCTCTGAGGAAGGATCTGCTTTCTCAGAGATGGGGCACCCTCTGGCACCCGCGTCCAGACCTGTGGAATCTCCATGTGTGGTCCCTGGACGGGACGCGGAGATTCTGGGTGACCTACCCCAGGAGGTAGCTCTCACTATTGCTTCACCATGTGCTTCGTCCACGAGACGGGCCTATGCACTGAAGTGGAACCTGTTAGTCGAATGGTGTCCTCCCAACAGGAGGACCCCCGGAGATGTTCGGTCAGAGCTGTGCTTTCCTTCTTGTAGCAAGGGTTGGAGCGTAGGCTGTCCCCCTCCACTCTTAAGGTTTACCTTGCTGCTATTTCTGCTCATCACGACCCCATAGAGGGGAGGTCGGTGGGGAAGCACAACACTGCGACAGTACGTGGATAGAACTCAGAGCTTTAGGACCTCAGAACAGCTCTTTGTCTGTTACGGTGGACAGCAGAAGGTGAAGGCTGTCTCCAAGCAGAGGATGGCCCACTGGATAGTGCATGAATAGGCAACGTCGGTCCTGGATTGCCGATGTCCTGCAGAGTTTAGCTCCAACCTTGAAAAAAACCCTCACCTGCCTGTAGCCCAAGTAATTCTGAAGACCGTAATTAGCTTGTTCCGGTGTGTATGATTAGGGTTGGAGCTAAACTCTGCAGGACAGCGGCACTCCAGGACCGAGTTTGG
>NW_015625591.1:569719-570326 GCF_001515625.1 Sinocyclocheilus rhinocerous | reverse complement strand
TGGGCGACTCCTAACACGTTCGCTAGGTTCTATAGCCTGCGTGTCGAACCGGTTTCCTCCTGTGTTCTCACCTCAAATGGGTAATGGCACTGAGAGGCCCGGTTCAGAGTCGGCTTGCATCATCCTTAGTGCCTAATTCTCCAGAGAGTTCCCTGACTGGGCAGATCCTGTCGAGTCCTCCAGCACTCCAGCGGCCAGACGTGGCGGAGCGTCCGGTGCCAGGCCTTTCAGCCGATGAATTCCTGAAATCTGGTGCGAGGCTAGTGCCCATATGAGTGACCCTGTTGGGATCCCATATGTGTATTTCCACGGTACAGTTACTAGGGCCGTGTTTCCCCTGGCAGACCACGTTCTGTCGTCTCTAAATGATGCAGCCATGAGCCATCTCAGAGACTTCCATGTGCGGTAGGGCCCCCCAGGGTTACTCCACGTGAGTAAATGTCACTTAACCCCCTCTGGGAGGAGGTGACTCCGTAGTATGTCCTCTTTCAAATGGAAGGGCACGCTTTCCCAGTGTTATCCAAGTCCTACTGTTGGGTTGCGAGAAACAACTGTAGTCGACCTTCTCTGTGTAGAGCCCGGTCCTATCGTCTGCCTTATAGGAAGG
>NW_015625591.1:557462-568969 GCF_001515625.1 Sinocyclocheilus rhinocerous | reverse complement strand
TCCCATATGTGTATTTCCACGGTACAGTTACTAGGGCCGTGTTTCCCCTGGCAGACCACGTTCTGCCGTCTCTAAATGATGCAGCCTGAGCCATCTCAGAGACTTCCATGTGCAGTAGGGCCCTTCGGGGTTATTCCACCTGAGTAAATGTCACTTAACCCCCTCTGGGAGGAGGTGACTCCGCAGCATGCCCTTTCCAAATGGATAGGGCACGCTATCCCAGTGTTATCCAAGTCCTACTGTTGGGTTGCGAGGAACAGCAGTGGTTGACCTTCTCTGTGTAGAGCCCGGTCCTATCGTCTGCCTTATAGGAAGGGTCTAGGGGCCTACACAGGGCACTGGAGGGGGCAGCACCTGTGACGTGTTGGTAGGGATGCCAATTCGTCGGTCATCACCAACGTAATGCAGAGAGTGACCGACTGAAAGGGAACGTCTCGGTTACGTATGTAACCCTCGTTCCCTGAAGGAGGGAACTGAGACGTCACGTCCCATCGCCACAGTTGCTGTACCACCGCTGAGCTGCCGGGTCACCGGCTCGGCTCCTCAGCGAAAAGATGAATTAATGAGGTGCACCTGCTGACTCTTATATCTGCGCTGCGGGGTGTGGCAGCCAGATGCGAAATCCGCATGCCAATGTCCATTGGCTCGTTTAGTTACACTCAAAGTGGATTGGTCTCTCTGGCGAGATCCCAATTCGTCGGTCATCACCGACGTGATGTCTCTGTTCCCTACTTCAGGGAACAAGGGTTACATACGTAACCGAGACATTCTTTGCATGGTCAAGATCTGTGTATGTCCTCAGCTCCAGGTTTCATCAGGCTGGTAACAGGCAGAAGAGTGGCAGCTACAGTAATAACCTTGGGTTTTCTCTGCTCATCTCAGGGCACTATTGCACAATTCCATTAAACTGTCACATCTTTCCAAATGACTTTCCTCTGTCCAAGGAAAAAGACCCACATCTTCACTGGCACAGTACCGAGCGAGAGCAAAATAAACCGTAGTTGCTCAGTTTTACCATTAGCATGATCAGAATAAAATAAAATAAAGGTCACTTGTTTTGAATGCAAGCTTCAAGTGTGCAAAGTAGCTCGACTTCATTTGCCGTTTTTGCATCACTTGCCTTCTTACAAACCTCAGCCCATCAGCCTTGTTATTCCCTGTTATTAGAAACTCAGGGACATGATTCTGCAGCTGCTGGAAACACATCCAGCTCAATAAATAGGGCTTTTACAAAATGAAGACAGAGACATCTATAGTTTGTGTAGTGGACCATGCTGATCTCATTCATATTGAAAGGTAGACATGTGTAAAGTGTATACATATAATGCACTGACAACCTGAACCCTTTTACACATGTACAGCTTTAGAAATGTGCAAATCGTTTCTGATCTCCTGAGGATTTGAAATAGTCAGAATTGGAGCCACTGTGGATGTTATGGTGGTGTGATTCGCTCATTTATTGATTTGTGTGTGTGCTGTCACAATAGTTCAACTGGTCGGTAGAAAATGCAGAATGAAGCCGTAATGATGTTAGGCAGATGGATTAACTGTGTTAAGTAAATTTGATGCTGTTAAATATATTTAAATATTGAAAATCATGTTAAGCAGACAGATGCCTAGGTGACAAGAAGCAGGTGGAATCCTTTTTTTTTGTCCCTCAAAATGAGTATATGACCTAGCAGCAGGAAATGCTCCTCATGTGTTGTGTGTTAAAGAGGAACAGTCTCTTATACAGTCATTTCTGCCAAACATCATCTTGTAGTAATGACAGTTGGTTGTTACAGCAAGAGCTGTTATTTACCATCCTTGAGTCTTAGAAACGTACTAATGTCATGTGGAGCATGAATTAAGTGACAGTATCAAGTTGTTGAAATTGTTTTTCTTGTAATGAAACTATAGTTGTCTTTAGTCAATGGCAAATAGACTGAGTTGATGAAATGCTTAGCTATATTTGTGCATCAGAGCCTGACAATACGTTTGCCGGAGGATTGCCGCTGTTCAAGCTTTTGACATTTGCTGTAGATGTATTGAAATACTGATTATATCTGGCAAGGCAGACTATTAATGTTTTTCAAACCACGAAATCTTCTAAGATTTAAAAGTACCAAATACGGCCTGCTTTAGTTTTTGCTTGACAATAAAATTTCATTTAATATCATAGTCATGTGTAACAAAATCATTACATTAGATAAGACAACGTCTCGGAAAGTTACAGTTGCCACATTTAGGGCCAAATCAAGATGATTGTATGTAACTTCATGTCATATGAGTTTAATTTGTAAAGTACAACGTACTAATCCCATGAAAAAAAAATTAAACAATCGTCATTGTATGAGTCTCTACAGCACAATTAATATTAACACTCAAGGCAAGGCTACTAGTATAAATTTTGAAGTGCAACCATTTTCCTAATCGCATCTCCTCCTCACAGACATGCGGTTATTGGATAAACACTGTCTCTCGTTTTACTCAGCCTTTCAAAATAGCTGTAGGGTGAGACATCCAAAGATATTGGTCTGTGCATTGAAGTGGCACTCAAATATTCCAGTTCTACAGTATACTGAAATCAAATAAGTCTACAGATACTGCATGTGTTGTTTATTCTAATGCAAATTAGCATGGAAAGCATGAAAATGAATTTAATTACAGGCAGGGAAACAGTCCAGTGGTTGTATTCAGTTCCAAACAATTCCAAGATAATTGTATTCTCATACTGATTTCCCCTCATAATTTTCAGCCTTATTCATTTAATCTAGTAGAGGATTTCATCTAATACTGCTGGTCTCTGTTTCTACATATGCAAAGTTTGATGGCCATTTCAGACTTCACATTCATGTTATCACATGTCATAGTCGCTTATGGAAGCCTGTTTCTGACAGATAATCGCAACGTTTTATCACACAGTTCGGACTTTTTTCCCACAATTCTGAGAAGTAAAGTTGGAATCACAAGACATAAACTTGCTATTCGGACTTTTTTACAAGATAAAGACTTCTCAGAGTAAATTCTGACTGATTACGAGTTTACATGTTGCAATTCTGACTTTTTCCTCAGAATTGCGAGTTTATATCTTGCAATTCTGATTTATATCTCAGAATTACAAGAAAAATTTCATATTTGTGAGATTTGTGTCAGAAACAAGGTGGCCTTTCAAAGCACAAAGAACTTTGTATGTGAGAGCAGTTCTGGCAGCTGACAGGTCATAAAACTGAACTGTTCTTTCCTTCCCAAACTGCATAGTGTTATTGATGACGGAGGACTTAGGTACTGTTTATCATCTTGTGACCTGGATTTTCTGCTGAGTAAGACTCATTCCACCCAGCACTCCACTGAACACGGATCATACATAATAGTACCCTTTCCCTTCTTCTATTTAGCTAATATAGAAAAGTGACATCTTTACCACTTAAACATCGCACAATGAATGCAACATCTGGCCTATTGGATTCATGTTCGATTTAATAAATTCTTGTTTATTTCACTCAAAAGCAAAAGAAAATAAGCTCAATGCATATTATGCAGACAAAAAATGATGTAGGGTCCTATCAGGCTGGTAAGTGATACATGTCCATTCTCTGTTTTTCATAACTGGAATATGAATCATCATGACACCTACAAAGGAGCATCGTCTTTGCTTGTTCATTTGTTTTGCTCTGGTACATATTTGATATAAATGTAGAGTGATGAGAGTGCAGAATTTCACAATTGAGATATCCATTTCAAATGACAACACTGCACGCTCTGAAGGGCCCTTTAATTTTTCTCTGCAAACCAATGAAGGGAGAAAATAATAAAGAATTCAGCAGCAGTTTGCGGGCACATTGTTGACCCACCTTCAAAAGGAGCTGTCAGGCTATTGCTGGCAGACACCATGAGCGACTAGCTGTTATACTCTTCAGTGATAATATTTCATGAGCCAAGGATCATAAACAACTGTAAGCTTCTGTCAAGCAACCAAGGTAAACATAACTTTTCTCAATTCAGAATGGTTTAGAGTTGCAATCAACAGATATACAGCTTGACTGTTTTACATTAGAAGCGATTGAACTTTAAAATTATTCTAAAGCATTATGAAAGCACTGTTTCATTAGCACTGTTAATCGTTTCATTCTTCTTCTTCTTATTATTATTATTATTTTAACTCTTTGAGACATATTGAGGCTTTGAGATTCTTTGGGGCTTTCAAAAGACAATTGATAACAATAGAAGCCCGTTTCTGCCATGGAATAAAAAAAGAAAAGAAATTGCAAACTTTTTTTTTCTTACTTTTTTTCCTATTCTGAGTTCATATCTCTCAATTCTCAGTTTTTTTCTTCACAATTCTGAAAAAAAATTCAGAATTGAAATTTCAAGATATAAGCTTGCACTTCTGAGAAAAAGTCTGAATTGTCAGATATAAACTCACAGTTACAAGAAAAAAAGTCAGAAATGTGAGATAAAAAGTTGAAGGTACCTTTTAAAACAGAATTGTGAGATGTAAACTTAGAATTCAGAGAAAAAAAGTCAGAATTCTGAGTTTATATCGAGTTTATATCTCACATTTTCTCTCTTTCTCTTTTTATTTATTTATTTAGTGGCAGAAATGGGATTCCATACATAACAGATAAAGTAACTAATTTACGCTTTCCACAATGCTCTCCTTTACGGGCCTCTGTATTCATAAAAACTATGAATAGATGTCACTTTAATATTCTTTCTTCCTGAAGCCTTTATTTTCTCTCTCACACATCTCTTTCAAAAGAAATGAAAGCGCCAGTGACACCTCTTGACATGTCCCAGATATCTTTGCCTGACAGGCAGTGTGTGGCGCTGCAGGCGACTCACTCCCCAGCGTTGACAATACTGTCTAAAACTGCCGCTTCCATATGTCCATTGGACCCACTGCGAAACGAGGCCTGAGTGTCTTGGCTCACAATGTGGATGTTCACACATTAATGCCAAAAACTCTTGAGAGGTTGTCGAGGGACAGTGTGATGGGGGCAAAGGGTTCAAAAGAAGAAAATGGCTGTATGTATTTAATGAAACCATTTCCAGAGCTCTTTTGACATGACCTGCTCGAGTGGCTGTCATATTGAGACTGTTTTTGTGTTTTTTTTGTTTTTGTTTTTGGACAGCCCACCAAGCCACTGGCAGATCTAAGTCTCTGCATGAAATTGCTGCCAATTCTGTGGTTTTTACACAAACATGGGCACCATTTGAGCCACACCAGCTAAGTCTGTTGATGTTAGAAGATGAGCAGTAATACCATATGTTACAAGACCAATGGGAAGCTGTACATGTTGAAAATCACCAATCACATATTTACCTTCAGTTGGTAGTATCCAGATACTATTAAATTTGGCTGTGTACACTACCCGATCAAAAGTTTAGAATAATTGAGATTTTTTAAAAGGAGACTCTTATACTTACCAAAGATGCATTTAATTGACCAAAAAATGCATTAAAATATTGTGCAGTAATATTGTGAAATATTATTACAATTTAAAAGAACTGATTTCTATTAGAAAATATTTTAAAATGTAATTTATTCTTGTGATGGCAAAGCTGAATTTTCAGCAGCCATTTCTCCAGTCTTCAGTGTCACGTGATCCTTCAGAAATCATTCTAATATGCTGATTTGGTGCTTAAGAAAAATCGTCTTATCGATGTTAAAAACAGTTGTGTTGCTTAATGTTTTCTGTGATACACTACCATTAATGAAGAATCTTTTTAAAAAAGAAAGAAATGAATACTTTTATTCAGCAGGGGCGCATAAAGACAATGTTACAAAAGACTTCTATTTCAAATAAATGCTTTCAAACTTTCCATTCATCAAAGCATCCTGTAAAAAATTCAGCTTTGCCATTATAGTACAAATTACATTGTGAAATATATTCAAATAGAAAACAATTCTTTTGAATTGTAATAATGTTTCACAATATTACTGTTTTTAAAATATCTACCTTTAACAGTATCTATACACTGTAACAAAGAATCTGAAGGAAAATGAAAAAAAAAAGAATAAAAAAGAATAAAAGGACAGGAAATTATCTGTTAAGTTTACATACATTTCCCTTGACCCTAAAACACAATGCAGTGCAATGCATAATTTAAAATACAGGTAAAAACACCAGTCAAGAATCAATACAGAAAATTCCTTCATATTACCACGGTACACTGTGACCTATTTTTAAGGACTTTTCTTTTCTAACTAACTAAAAGCAGTAATGTGATAAATCTCTGCTGGTGTATCTAGCAGCATCTGACACTTTGCAAACATCTAATTATGTTGTAGCATCACTCACTCATTACTGTTTGATCATTGCATGTCCACTACTGAAGTGGATAGCAGCTTTGTTAATTGACTGCCATCACTGACTGCTGTGTAGCAAATTAGACGAATCGTTTAAAGGCTGACTTTTCATCTGGCAGGTTTACAATGACATGCAGAGTTGGTCTAAAAGATTTCTGCTTGTTTTGTTCAATTTACCTGAATAAACTAATGCAGCATAATTTTGTCACAACTAAATTTCATTGTGTGCAGTGCAAGTGAATGTGTGAAATAAATGTTTAATTATTCCATTTGTGTTGAGACTACATGAATAATTTTGTTGGCATTAACTGAAACTGAGCAGGGTGTTTTCAGTTCCCAGCATGCTTTGATCGAGACCGGATGGTGTGAAATAATTGTATTCGTTTGTAAAAGGGTAAACTCAGTTAGTATTTAAGCATGAAATGGAATTTGTGATAGTCTTTTCTTCCCTATTGTGGCATATACATAAGTGAATCGAGAACAAGAAAAATGTACGGAGCAGGACTTAATAACGTCCATCAGGGATTGATTGGATTGTTGTTTGCTGCGATCTTGTGTCAGTGACAGGTTGCTGGAGGGGATGGACGATTGAGCCGCCTTCGCTCTGAGAAGAGATGTCATTGTGCTAATATGTTAATGAAGATGATGTTTTGATTAAAGATTACAAGGGTGCATTAAAAAAATTAAAATAAATAAATACATAAAATAATGTGCATGGATAAATAATTTAAAATAAATGGCAAAATTCTATAAAAATAATGATGTGCTTGGATAAATCATTTAAAATAAATGGCAAAATTCTGTAAAAATAATGATGTGCATGGATAAATCATTTAAAATAAATGGCAATATTCTATAAAAATAAAATGTGTTAATTTCATGGTGACTTTAATATCATAGTTTTGTTGCGATTGAGAACTTTTCTGTTATATTGGCATTTTGAGGGTTACCGTTGTGCTGAGCTTGTGCTTAGGCTGAGAGTGGCTACATAAAGACTGTACCTAATGATGATTTACTCAGTGAGCAATTACTGTGCAAATGCAAGTACAATAGCCTTTTTTTTCTAGCAAACATAAAGATAATCATTTGAGTCACTTTAGTATTTCTAATTTTATTGGACTCAATTGAATAGTAAGTTTCTGCTATACATAGTAATTGAATTTACATGGCAATTTCATGTAATGAAAACTCATTTTCAGCACGTGGAACCGCTGTCCACAATTGAATTCAGTTCATCCAAAGACTTCTGTTGCTTCTGTGAAAAACAGAAGAGATTAAGCCACTGTACAGGTGTACAAGTGCTCTCTACTAGTACTAAACTCGCTTGGTAAAGCAGAACAATCACCCACACAGTGAGCTAGTGCCAAATAACTATATGAAAGGTAATCAAAAATTTTATTTAGAAAAAAAACAGATGACAATCTGTCTGCACGGCACAGTGCATCGTTTACAGTGTACCTCTTTTTGTCTGCAGTCATAAAGCAAAAATATATTGGTTGAGGAATTTATGCTACATGGGTAATCCAAAAATGTAAGCTATATATTTTTTTTATGTAAGGGATAGTTTACCTAAAACTGAAAATTCTGTCATAATTTACTCACCCTCCACTTGTTCCAAACCTGTATATGTTTTTTTCTTCTGTTAAACACAAAATAAAATATTTTGAAGAATGTTGGTAACCAAACAGTAACAGTAGCCATTGACTTTTATAGTATGAAAAAAATACAATGGAAGTTTGGCTACCCACATTCTTCAAAACATCTTCTCATACAGAGTAAGTAAATGATAATATGGACATTTCATCTTCCAAACGAGCATATTGATGATATTTTGAGACAGCTGTTGTTTATTCTTGTACATTAGCATGTGATGAATGATATGCAGCACTCTTAATTATTTCTCATAGGGTGCAAGCTTGTTTTATTTCATTCAACAGAAGAGGGTTGGTCAAGGCTGTTGATCTGAATATCATAATGACTGCCATGCACTGTGGGAGTAAGCAAACTTCTATAAAAGGTTGAAGCCAACAAACGACTGCCTGGGGCTTGAGAATTTTCACTCTGTAAAATGGCCTTTTTCTCAGATCTCAGAGGGTGTTTGTGTGTTCTCTTTTTGTAACATGTAGCCACAGGCGAGTTGAACTGTGAACCCAAGTAGAGATATTTATGATCTTTCAACATGGAATGTAAAAATTGACAAGACAACCCCCCCCCCACCCCCTCCCTATAAAAACAAGATTCCATGAAAGACAAGGAATTGCAAAGCATAATGCAGATTAGATGTCAACAATATTGAACATTATTGGTTCTTTGGTGTCATGAGACAGGCGAATGAGAAATGGTAGCTACTGTGGAGGGGTGGATTTTTTCATATCCGTTTAAGTTGTGATTCATTATGAGTCACAACCTCAATGTAAATGGCAGGAGCAGGTGCCAGAATCTCAGTAGTGTAAAAATACTGTTTGCACAGGGATTAATGACATGCAGTACCTAATATCAGCCTTGCCCTGTACTCCACAAACAAGCGTGGGTGACAAATACTCAGAGCACAAACCTCCATTACTCATTCCAGTATCACATGTCCATCCCTTCCACAGTAAGAGATGTCATTGTGACAGTGCCACCATTGTGTCTGTGTCAGACACCTCTCTTTGAACCTCCCAATCTTAGTGCTGAGGTGGATTTGTCCCACTCCTCTTGTTCAAATTGGATTTCTTCCCCCACTTCATTCCTATGTAAGCTACAGGGGGTGATGTCTCAGGCCTGCTGTTGAAATAAATTCCTTGTCAGCGAAGATTTTACACCCTGCCATTTGCAAGGATTTACAACAGAAGCTGTTTTGTTTTTATGATACATACATTTCTGTTCTGTAGCAGGGCACTTAGCACTTAACGAGCTCTACAATTCTAGCCTCTTGCCTATTTTATGTAGCGCATGTGTTCGGCTCCTCATTTGCAAATGTCACATGGAGACTGGATTTTTCATAGAATATAATAGAATAAAATAGTATAGAATAGAATATAATAGCAATAGCAATATCACATAAGCAATTGTGCTGTTGTTATTTTGAATATCAGCATATGACTTTGATTTAGCTATGCTGGTATTCAGAACAACTGCACAATTGGAAGTTTGATATTGTTTTTTTTTAGTTTTTTTTTAATAAAAGTTCAACTAACTAGATGTTAATATTAACCTCAATTTTACACTGGCAACACTTTGTTTCCATCCAAAGTTGTGAATTTAAACTTATGCACAAATAAGTATATCATATAATACATTTGTGAATAAACCATCACTTCCATCCAGTGAGTTGAAGAGAACAAAATCATAACTTCCTGATAAACTGGCCCCAAATATCACTAAGAAAAATGGAAGTTGCTGCAACAGTCACTGTGTTTTTTTCATATATAATAAAATACTTGCACCTCACAACATGCAGACGAAACGTCTCGGTTACGTATGTAACCCCTTGTTCCCTGATGGAGGGAACGGAGACGTTATGTTGTGACGACATTAGTGGTCTAACTTGGGAGCCCAATCAACTCTGAGTTTAAGAGAAAACACCAATAAGAATTGGCTAGTGGATTTTGCATGATAAGCCTCTCCCCGTGCCTATGGGTATATAAGGCATGTGGAGATACTGATATGGACTGACCTAGGAGGCAGTACTGCATATGGAATGGGTCTCTGAGGCAGGTCCTACCATAGAGTAGGAATGGAACAACTGCCAGAAGAGACTGACAAAGCGGGTCTGTCAAGGGAAGACACAGGTTTACCAAAAAGGAAACCTTACCGTGGAAGAATAAACAAATGGGATTGCCCACAGGGAATCAAGCCATATGGACACCTAGCCCAGTTCTGGGGGCTGACCGGAACTCCGGCATGCTAACACCAGTACTGGGCCTGGCGTCAGACTACTCTGCCAAGTCTGACTGCCAGGGGTGCTGGAGGATGCTCAACCAGGGTTCGTCGACCGGGGAACTCTACTGGGAGAAGAAAGGTGCTTGCATCCCCGTGTGAGGGAGAATGGCGCAGCAAGCATGACACCGAGCCAGTTCTTCCCGCCAATTACCTGTTACCCAACACATGGGGAAGAAACCGGCTCTACACGAAGGTTGTAAAACCTCGCAAAGGTGTTAGATGTCGCCCAGCTCGCAGCTCGACAGATGTCTGCAAGAGAGGCGCTGTGCGCCAACGCCTTGGAGGAGGCAACACTCTGGGTGGAGTGAGCCCTCACCCCCAGGGGGCACGGCTTGCCTTGGGATTGGTACGCCAAGGCGATGGCATTTACTATCCAGTGGGCCAGCCTCTGCTTGGAGACAGCCTTCCCTTTCTGCTGTCCTCCGTAGCAGACAATGAGCTGCTCAGAGCTTCTGAAGCTCTGGGTGTGGTCCACGTATATGTGTAACGCTCTTACGGGACACAGCAACGCCAAGGCTGGATCTCCCTCGCTTGCAGGTTCACCACCTGGTCTCGGAAGGGAGTGGTGGGAACCTTGGGCACGTATCCAGGCTGGGGTCTCAGGACAACGTGAGAGTAGGCCAGCCCGAACACAAGGCACTCTTCACTCTCCGAAAATGCTTGGAGGTCTCCGACCCTCTTGATGGAAGTGAGCGTGATCAGGAGTGCTGTCTTAACAGACTGGAACTTAAGATCAACTGATTCGAGCAGCTCAATGGGACCCCTCTGAAGCACCCCTCAGGAACCTAACGATCAGGTCATGCTTCCCCAGGGACTGGCCGTCCACTGCATCGTGATGTGCTGTGATAACAGCAACATACACTTTCAAGGTGGAGGGTGACAGCCTATGCTCCAACCTCTCTTACAGGAAAGAAAGCATTTCCGGGGGTCTTCACGGTGAGAAGGACACCAGTTAGCGAACAGACTCCACTTCAAAGCATAGGCTTGCCTAGTAGAGGGAAGTCTAGCCTGAGTGATAATGTCTTCCACCACTGGTGGCAGAACACTTAGGTCTGCCACGTCCTGTCCAGGTGTCACACGTAGAAGTTCCAAAGATCCGGACCCGGGTGCCATATGGCGCAAAGACCCTGAGAAAGAAGGTCCTTCCTCAGGGGGATGCGCCAGGGAGGGGCTGTCGCGAGGAGCATGAGTTCCGGAAACCAGGTCCTGGTGGGCCAGAAGGCGCAACCAGTAAGACCTGCTCCTCATCCTCCCTGACCTTGCACAGTGTCTGTGCGAGAAGGCTCACTGG
>NW_015625591.1:546794-557208 GCF_001515625.1 Sinocyclocheilus rhinocerous | reverse complement strand
GGACTCTGAGCATGCAAACACCAGTACTGGGCCTGGCATCAGACTGCTCCGCCAAGTCTGACTGCCGAGGGTGCTGGAGGATGCTCGACCAGGGTTCGCCAACCGGGGAACTCTGCTGGGAGAAGAAAGGCGCTTGCATTCCCGTGTGAGGGGGAATGGCGCAACAAGCATGACACCGAGCCAGTTCTTCCTGCCAATTACCTGTTACCCAACACACGGGAAGAAACCGGCTCTACACGAAGGTTGTAAAACCTCGCAAAGGTGTTAGATGTCGCCCAGCTCGCAGCTCGACAGATGTCTGCAAGAGAGGCGCTGTGCGCCAACGCCTTGGAGGAGGCAACACTCTGGGTGGAGTGAGCCCTCACCCCCAGGGGGCACGGCTTGCCTTGGGATTGGTACGCCAAGGCGATGGCATTTACTATCCAGTGGGCCAGCCTCTGCTTGGAGACAGCCTTCCCTTTCTGCTGACCTCCGTAGCAGACAATGAGCTGCTCAGAGCTTCTGAAGCTCTGGGTGTGGTCCACGTATATGTGTAACGCTCTTACGGGACACAGCAACGCCAAGGCTGGATCTGCCTCGCTTGCAGGTTCACCACCTGGTCTCGGAAGGGAGTGGTGGGAACCTTGGGCACGTATCCAGGCTGGGGTCTCAGGACAACGTGAGAGTAGGCCAGCCCGAACACAAGGCACTCTTCACTCTCCGAAAATGCTTGGAGGTCTCCGACCCTCTTGATGGAAGTGAGCGTGATCAGGAGTGCTGTCTTAACAGACTGGAACTTAAGATCAACTGATTCGAGCAGCTCAATGGGACCCCTCTGAAGCACCCCTCAGGAACCTAACGATCAGGTCATGCTTCCCCAGGGACTGGCCGTCCACTGCATCGTGATGTGCTGTGATAACAGCAACATACACTTTCAAGGTGGAGGGTGACAGCCTATGCTCCAACCTCTCTTACAGGAAAGAAAGCATTTCCGGGGGTCTTCACGGTGAGAAGGACACCAGTTAGCGAACAGACTCCACTTCAAAGCATAGGCTTGCCTAGTAGAGGGAAGTCTAGCCTGAGTGATAATGTCTTCCACCACTGGTGGCAGAACACTTAGGTCTGCCACGTCCTGTCCAGGTGTCACACGTAGAAGTTCCAAAGATCCGGACCCGGGTGCCATATGGCGCAAAGACCCTGAGAAAGAAGGTCCTTCCTCAGGGGGATGCGCCAGGGAGGGGCTGTCACGAGGAGCATGAGTTCCGAAAACCAGGTCCAGGTGGGCCAGTAAGGCGCAATCAGCAGGACCTGTTCCTCATCCTCACTGACCATGCACAGTGTCTGTGCGAGCAGGCTCACTGTGGGAAATGCAAACTTGCGTAGAGCCCGGGGCCAGCTGTGTGCCAGTGCATCTGTGCCAAGGGGGCCTGGGTCAGGGAATAGTACAGCTGGCAGTGGGGAGGACTCGTGGGAAGCAATCAGGTCTACCTGAGCTTTCTCTAATCGACTCCAAATCAGCTGGACTGCCTGGGGATGGAGTCGCCATTCTCCGGTGAAAGTGAGCTGTTGTGAGAGCGCATCGGCTGCACGATTAAGCTCCCCCGAAATGTGGCTGGTGCGTAGCGACTTGAGCCGCGTCTGACTCCAGAGGAGGAGATGGTGGGCGAGTTGTGACATGCGACGTGATTGTAGACCACCCTGCCGGTTGATGTATGAAACAGCCACAGTGTTGTCCGTGCGGACCAACGCGTGCTTGTCCAGCAGCAGCGGCCGGAACTGCCGCAAGGCTAGATGCACTGCCAGCAACTCCAGACACTTGATATGCCAAAGCAGTCGGTGCCCTGTCCAGGACCCCGAGGCTGCCTGCCCGCTGCACGTAGCGGCCCAGCCCGTCTTGGAGGCATCTTGTAATGACTTGGATTACTTAATTGTATAAGGGGAATTAATTATTATTAATTCATTCAGTTTTGAAAGGACTCGAATCTGAAAAGGTCGAGGTCCACCTGATTAAACTGATTTTAATTTAAATGGTTTACACCCTATCAGCTACTCGGCCAGCGAGAAGTTAATGTCAGTGTATATTACCAATTGAATATGTATTTTATGTTCTCCCTGGCCACGGGTTAACACAATTATGATAATTTGTAAGCTCTTAAGAGAGGTAACGTTGATCTTGGCAAAAGTTTTAACCTTGAAATTATATGACACCAAACAATGATTTTCTATAAATGAAACATGAATTTTATTGGCTATTCTAGATTACATAAAACCTAAACTAAAACACACATACACACACATACAGTTTCAGATGACAGAAATGAGAGTTGACGGAGTTCTATGAAGCTTTCAAGTTCTAACTCGTTTTACGAGTGATTTAAATTCACCTTAGAGAATTTACCAAGCAGAGAATTTTCTTATCTTTACTGCTTAACTAAATTCACCAGCGTCAGTTCAGCAGATCGAAGATTTTGCTTGTACTTGCGTTTTGCTTGGTTGACAGCTGAAAAGCTGAGTTGAGCTGCTGGAGGGAAATTCCTTCGCTGATTGGCTGTTGCGGTGACGTCGGAATGACGTTCTTTTGGGAAACCCCTCGTTGGATTGGTTGGTTGCCGGGTTACGAAGAGCTTCAGCAGTCCTGCTAAAAGCCTGAGTTTGCAAGACTTTGAAGATCGTGTTTCTCTGAAGTGTTTGAGTTCTTAGATGGTCTCGCTTGTGCGATGGTACGGCATGGGGCGCTTTGTCGCGCTCACCAAGGTGAAAGCCAAAGTTCTTTTGAGTGAGAGAGCGAGCCCGAGCGTAAGACCGCGCGAGAGGGCTTTGTGTCCAATTTTAAGCAGGCTGACTTTTGTCCAGCCCACAGGTCGCTGTCCAATCAGATGGTGGCTTAGCCACGCCCCATACTGTTCCTTATCATGCATGAATCGCATGCTGTTTGTGGAGAGTATTTCTGCAAGTTTTAAATATCTTCTGATAACAGTATTATCACCAGAGAATGATACAAAATATAAACTTTTCACTAACACCAATGTTCGGCGAATAAGACAAGCTCTCATTCAAGCTTAAACAACAGGTATTTTGCATACACAGTAATCGTAATCACTAAAAGAAAAGTTATAAGGCCAAGATTGAGATATCATGGTTTCGATAAACACATCAAATATATAGATACGGCAGCAACACAAACAGTGGATACATTTTCACTACTTATACGTTTTAAACGATTTGTCTTTTAAAATAGTAATGCAATGTTCTGTTTCTTTGTCTGTGACACAAGAAAGCAAGGGTTTCGGTCATGCAGGAAGCAGGTGGTTAAACATGTGATAGTCATGTGGCGTCACGCTGTATATCCTGTGCTTGCCTGAGGGCATCATTTAATTTACTCATCCTTTTCCTGTTCTGGAGTTGGGGTTTCAGGAAGCAGATGTGATGGGAGTCATGTGTTAGTCACGTCTAGATCGGGCCTGAGGGCACTAGTTAATTTACTCATCCTTTTCCGGTTTGGACATAATGGTTCCATCCATTGGTGGTCCCAAGACATCGGGGTTTCTATAGGTTGTGAATGAACTCTTTCAGTCCTTGATACCAAGAAAGCTTTGTTGTCTCCTGATTGAATTAGTTTCGATCTCATGAGTAGATGAGTTTACAAGACTGACAGGAGATCGACCAAGAATATGGGACTCATGTGCTGGGTGATTTAGCAAACCTTGTGATGGCTGATATCAGTGTCCGTTCATATTTAGAAATCCCTACAATCTGTTGTGACGACGACATGCCGAGACACTTGTTCTAAGGGCACCCCGGCAATGTCCGACCAGGAGCTGACTGAGAAAGGCAAGGTCCGACCAGGGGCTGAATGAGTGGCGACACATCGCTGGTCACGCTATATGTACTGTGGTGCCATGCACATCTCGGGACTCTGGAGAGTAACCAGTGCTGAAGTGGTCTCATATGAAGCAATCTGAGTGGTGTGGCTGCGGCTGCATATGCCATATGCCCCAGGAGCCTCTGAAAGTGTTTCAGTGGTACCACCGTCCTGCCTCTGAAGGAACTCAGGCAGTTCAGCACTGACTGGGCACTCTCGTTGGTGAGATGTGCCATCATACTCACCGAGTCTAACTCCATACCGAGAAAAGAGTTTCTCTGCACGGGGAAGAGCTTGCTCTTCTCAGGGAACAGGGAAAGGGACAGGGAAAGCCCGAAGGGGAGGAATTTGTACTGCCATGTCCGACCCTCGAACACAAACCGTAGGAACGGTCTGTGTCAAGGAAGAATCAAGACATGAAAGTATGCATGCATGGGGCGCTTTGTCGCGCTCACCAAGGTGAAAACCAAAGTTCTTTTGAGTGAGAGAGCGAGCCTGAGCGTAAGACGGCGCGAGAGGGCTTTGTGCTCGGGACTCTGGAGAGTAACCAGTGCTGAAGTGGTCTCATATGAAGCAATCTGAGTGGTGTGGCTGCGGCTGCATATGCCATATGCCCCAGGAGCCTCTGAAAGTGTTTCAGTGGTACCACCGTCCTGCCTCTGAAGGAACTCAGGCAGTTCAGCACTGACTGGGCACTCTCGTTGGTGAGATGTGCCATCATACTCACCGAGTCTAACTCCATACCGAGAAAAGAGTTTCTCTGCACGGGGAAGAGCTTGCTCTTCTCAGGGAACAGGGAAAGGGACAGGGAAAGCCCGAAGGGGAGGAATTTGTACTGCCATGTCCGACCCTCGAACACAAACCGTAGGAACGGTCTGTGTCAAGGAAGAATCAAGACATGAAAGTATGCATACATCACTTTGATCGCTGCAAACCAATCCTTGGATTGAACGCGTTTGACAATGTGTTTCTGTGTCAACATCTTGAACGGAAGGTTGTGAAGGGCCCGATTCAAGATTTGCAGGTCCAGGATTGGTCGAAGGCCACCGCTTTTCTTGGGCACGATGAAGTAAGGGCTGTAAAATCCCTTCTTCATCTCGGCAGGTGGGACAGGGCTTGATTGCGTCCTTCGCCAATAAGACAGCAATCTCCTCGCACAGGACCAGAGGCATCTTGGACTGCCACCAAAGTTTCGAGAATGCCGCTGAACCTGGGGGGTCGCCTGGTGAACTGAATCACATAACCGAGTCAAACCGTCCGAATGAGCCAGCGGGATGGGTTGGGCAGCGCAAGCCACAATCCCAAACTCCGTACGAGTGGCACCAAAGGGACAGTCAACGTACCTGCAGTGGTGCAGCGATAGGGAGTCGTGCGTGATGGCCCAGAAGGCAGAACTCCCAGTGTCCCCGGAGGGACTGGCTAGAGATGTGCGAGGAGGCATGGTGGCCCCAGCCCGCAATCTCTTGGCAATTGGTGACAGGGGGCGCGGTGGGGGAGAGTGAGGGCTGTTAAACCCCTTCCTCATCTCGGCAGGAGGGACAGGGCTCGATTGCGTCCATCGCCAATAAGACAGCAATCTCCTCGAGCAGGACAGAGGCATCTCAGACTGCCACCAAAGTCTCGAGAATGCCGCTGAACCTGGGGGGGTTGCCTGGTGAACTGAATCACGTAGCAGAGTCGAACTGTCTGAATGAGCCAGCGGGACAGGTTGGGCAGTGCAAGCCACGCTCCCAAACTCCATACGAGTGGCGTACCTGCAGTGGTGCAGCGATAGGGAGTCATGCTGGATGGCTCAGAAGGCAGAACTCCAAGTGTCCCCGGAGGGACTGGCTAGAGACGTGCGGGGAGGCATGGTGGCCCCAGCCCGCAATCTCTTGGCAATTGGCGACAGGGGGCACGGTGGGTGAGAGTGAGGAGGCAGCGCGTCATTCACTGTCAACCCATGAGCCTTGCAACCCGGAGAAAAAGAAAACTGCTCTTTCTTTGAAAATGTGGTTACAGAAAGAAAAGAAAACAAAACAAAAGATTCTCCACCTGGCCCTCCTCTGGGGCAAGGAGCGGCGCTGTCCTCGCCAACTACTGAAGAGCAGTCTCCCACATCTCCAGGTTGCCCATGTTAGGGCTGCTTCGTCATCTTCTTAGAGGATTTAGCGGCCACATGAAACAGAGGGGGCGCCGCCTTTTTGCGAGGAGCTCGACGTCCCTGCATTGGTGTTGACTCAGCACAGGATGGAGCAGCTGTGGAGGACGCAGGAGGGCACCCATGGCGACGAGCAGGCTGAGACATGGCCCGCAACGGAACGGTGGCAGTTGGAGGATCACGTCGGGGTAAGATGTGTTGGATGGCCTCAGTCTGCTTCTGTACTGCCGAGAGCTGCTGGGCAAAGTTCTCGACAGTGTTGCCGAACAGGCCAGGAGATGGGATCGTCAAGAAAGTGTATTTTGACAATGTCTCTCATCTCAACCAGGTTGAGCCAGAAATGGCGCTCTTGGACCACGAGTGTATGCATCGCCTTCCTGAGGGACTGCGCCATGACTTTCGACGCCCGAAGGGTGAAGTCAGTCACTGTGCGCAGCTCCTGCATCAATCTCCGGTCGGTACTACCCTCGTGTAGGATGGGTGACGCTGACGATTCCTCCAAGTCGCGGCGTTTTGCGGGCACAGGTGCACCGCAACCGCTCTCTACACCTGGGGAATGTCTACGTACCCCCTAGCCGCCCCGCCATCGAGGATAATGAGGATGGCGACGAGTGGCTTCTGGCCATAAAAGAGGCTGTCCACGACTTCATCATTCCTCATGCACCTCCGGGAAGAAAGGAACCTAGGGTAGAACGCGGTTGTGAGCCACGCTCTGCACCGAGAAACCAATCATCCAGCCACGAGCGCTCAGGGCTGGGCAGTGTATTCACCTCCAGCCTAATGCTCACAGCTGCCCGGGAAAGCACGCCAGTGGTGACAACACCCGAGGGTGGCAGCCCCGCCGAATCTTCATCCTCAGAGGCCGATAGCCCATCCCCCGATGCTGCAATAGACATCTGATCCTCCGGCGGCGCACTGAATGAAATGCTGGGACCGCTGTGAGACGGCCCAGCAGAATCACTTGGCAGCCGCACAGGACAAGCACTGTGGGAGGAGTGAGAGGTCTGTGGGGCGTGGCCCGGCGGAGAAGCTCTCACTGTCACCCTCAGATCTCCCAGAGCACTAGCCGGCGGTCCTCTGCTCGTAGCCGAGAAACCGGGACGGGTAGATGCAGAGGGGTCTCCTCCACTCCCATTGAGGAGGGAGAGACTTGATCGCAGCGATGTCATGGTCATGCCCTCACAGTAGAGACATGAACCATCCAATAACGCAGCTTCAGCGTGCTGAATGCCCAGACACTGAAGACAACGATCGTGGCCACCAACGGAGGAAAGGAAACGACCACAACCAAGAGGACACGGACGAAACGACATCTATAAAAAGACGCGAATCGTCTGTGATTTGCTCTTTTAGGCAAACTGCTCTTTTAGTTGAAGCACCCAGGGGAATCGCTCGATGCTGGGACACCACTGTATGCGCCGTACCACCAACCAAGAACAGCCCTCTTCTCCTCAACACAAGATGAATGGCTTTGTAGTTATGCATATAACCACTCGGCTCCGAAGCAAAAATCTTAATGAGTGGATGCACGCTGTCACGTTATATACCCGTAGGCACGGGGAGTGGCTTATCATGCAAAATCCACTAGACAATTCTCATTGGTGTTTTCTCTTAAACTCAGTCTAGACCCCTAATGTCACCACGACATAACTCGTAGTGACCAACAGATAGGGAACAAAATGAAAGCGATAATGTTATCTTGTGTTCTGATGTCTGATGTTTGGTAATGCAATTGTGTGAGATCTGGGAGGTAATTATGCCAAATAATTTTGATGGTGGACCTTGGCTCAGACATTTCTGAATGATTTAAACAACATTTTATATTTAAGATCAATCCACTGGTTAGTCCATTTATCCAGTCACATCATCTGTTGAAGCAAAGTCACGTGAGTTTCTTGATGCGCATTGAGGAATTTATGTGGTAAATGTGTTTCCATCTTAGTGTATGTTATGTCTTATTACTGGATAAAAAAGTCATCTGAATTCCTTGAGCGTATATGTTTTTTATGCACATTTAAAAATCTTGGCATTTCTATCCAGCGTTTTTTAATGCAATAACCCCCAAAAAATCCCAAAATAGCTACAGTGTTGCCAGTTACTTGGTCTAGATAAAAGAAAAAAAATCCAAACAGTTTAGTTACAAATTGGGATTCTTTATGATTGAACTTAAATGAAATCACATGTTTGCAAAATTTGCTCTGTTATTTGATTAATATCAACATACTTTCAGTATCTGCTAATTTTTATTTTCATCTGTATTTGTTTGCATCTATATAAATGTGCAGATATGCTGAAATTATTTTAGTGATTGATTCTTAGCATTAGAGTCCATCTGATACAGATCAGTATGCAATACATAATGTAATAGATGCCTTTATAATGGTGTGTGCACATTTGTATGCATGCTGCATTTCTAAACACTTTTTCAGTATGCTCCTCCTCTTTTTATCCTTCTTGCTAGCATTATTTATTTATAGTAGTAAAGTGCCAAGCCTTTGCCCTAAACTAAATATCTGTTCCACATGAATGTGGTTTTATAATAAATTCTTCATTATCTTAGAAAAACCTGAACTAAAGCATGTAGTGCATACTTTTATCGAATGAAGAAGTTTTCCTGCAACCACCCAGTTTTTTTTTACAGCTCTCACAAGTTCACAGTGTGATATTCCCAACAAAGTGGATGAGGCAATCAGAGGCAGAAATGGAAGCCTAAATTATATTATATTCATACCTGACATTTACAAATGAATGCAATGGAGAAGTTCCTCTGTAATCTGGAGTGCACAGCAGGTGTTTCTATCTACACAGATGGCAAACACCCACTGTTGTCTATGTAGAAAGCTTGGAACCAAAACTCTCACAAAGAATGCCAATTTCGGAGGCAACACATCTTCAAGAATGCTTAAAGACACTGCAACGTGCCAGATAGTCAAAAGAGTGTCCCAGCAGTGCTTAAAACGTAAACGTCAAGTCGAATATGGTACAGAGCTATACTCATTATCCCATGACATGTGATGTCTCTTTCAATGAAGAAAGTCCCATATATACACTGAGCTGAGGTTGTGTGCTGATGTTTGCTATCTATGACCAAAAAAAAGTGGTTGCACTAGGACGCAGTTAGAAGAGTGAAACAATGAATTAAGCAAGGATGCAGGCCCATGCAGAGTACAAAACAGGTAAACAGAAAAATAAACATATTAGTCAGTGGTGGAGTCTAGACAGTTTCTTGCTCCAAGGGTCTGAGAAGTGATTCATAAATACAACAAACATTACATTTCAAATAATTATACATTAAATTAACCGTATAAGAAAGTACAGATACTGAAGTTTCACAGCTTGTATAAAGAACTGCAAATTATGGTAATTACTGGCTCACTGTATTAAAAAAATAAAAATATCCATTGAAGATGGTTCCCTATAGATACTTCACTCGTATTGCATCTGCTTAAGACGCTTTGGGGAAAACTCAATTTTCTCAGAATACTGAAACCTTTTTCAATCATGCAGTGTAACTGCATAGACTGCCAGAGCCCGCCAATATGGGCGGGGCATCTGGCTATATAAGCGTGCACTTCGCCATAGGATCCTCAGATTTCTTCTCCTTCAGCGATGACTACAAGATCTTCGCACTACGAGACTCGAAGCCTTCGCCGTGATCAAGTCTCGCAGCGGATCAAGACCCCTCTCTGCTCGGCTGACTTCGCCGCTCTTCAGCTGCCTATGACGTCTGCAGCAGCGTGGTCTTCCGGTCCCCTGCCGCTATCCGGTGACTATAAAGAGCAAATTTCTGAGCAAATTTCCTGCGTTGTTGCAAATGCCGCGCCGCTACTGTCGCTTGTGCAGGGCTCCCCTGCACGCCGCTGACGGTCACGGCGAGTGCGTTTCATGCTTGGGTGCTGCCCACGCTGAAGCTGCACTTACCGAGACGGAATGTCCTCATTGCGAGGCTATGAGTCTATCCTCTCTGCACTCGCGGATAGCTTTCTTTTCAGAAAGTGACTCCGCCCCTTGCGCCCCTCCCAGGAGCCTGTGAGGAAAAAGCAGCGGGGCAGAGGATCTCGGTGCTCGGTGACGAGTGAGCCCACGCCGGCTGAGCCCCCGCATGCCTCACTCTCTCCACACAGAGAGGCTTCCCCCGTCCTCTTCTCTCACCCGGACCAGCATCCCTCTGCGGCTGCGAGCGATCTGGTTTCGTTCGGTGGGAGCGAGTGTGACGCCATGGATGATAGTGTGTCTCTGGCTGCCTCAGATGCGGAGGAGCTGTCGGGCTCGTCTTTCGACCCCGCCCCCTGCCATCTGCAGAGCCCAGCGCTGCCAGCACAGGCATGGACGCCAAACTTTTCCTCGTTCTGTCTAAGGCTGTCCAAGAGCTGGGTTTGGATTGGTCTTCGCCGGAGGAGCCCACCCGCAGCCGCCTGGATGAATGGTTCTTG
>NW_015625591.1:537073-546690 GCF_001515625.1 Sinocyclocheilus rhinocerous | reverse complement strand
TTTCCGCGTTCTGTCTAAGGCTGTCCAAGAGCTGGGTTTGGATTGGTCTCCGCCGGAGGAGCCCACCCGCAGCCGCCTGGATGAATGGTTCTTGCCGGGGCGCCGTCAAGCCCCTCGGCAACGAGCTTCTCCATTCTTTCCAGAGGTTCATGATGAGATCACCAGATCTTGGCACACCCCCTACTCGGCCCACCTGCGTACCTCCTCTTCATCTGCCCTCAGTTCAGTCGAAGGCGCAGAAGAAAAGGGGTATGACAAACTGCCTCCCCTAGATGAGTCAGTGGCCGCGCATCTCTGCCCGTCCACGGCCATCAGCTGAAAGGCAAAGGCCGCCCACCCGTCCAAGCCATGCAGGACGACTTCAGCGCTCGCTGGAAGGGTCTACTCGTCTGCTGGACAAGCGGCCTCGGAGCTTCACTTCATGGCGGTCCTCCAGGTCCTTCAGGCCAAACTTCTCCAGAGAATGGACGAGTCTGGACCGGACCCCGTGGCTTTCAAAGAGCTGTGCAGCGCGACCGACCTGGCTTTACGCGCCACAAAGATGACGGCTCAGGCGATCGGCAGATCCATGGCCAGCCTTGTGGTGCTTGAGCGCCACCTATGGTTGACCCTCACAGAGATCAAGGATACGGATAAGGTCCCCTTCCTCGACTCTCCAATCTCCCCCTCGGGCCTGTTTGGACCTGCGGTTGAAGAGTTCGCAGAGCGCTTCACTGCTGCACAGAAGTCGTCCCAGGCAATGCGACACTTCTTGCCAAAATGCTCCAGCTCTGTGGCTGCCGCCAGTCGCCCCAAGATGGTGCCGACTCAGCAGCCCGCGAAGCCCGCCTCATCAGCTGCACCGCCGGTCTCTAAGCATGAGCCCCGGCATCGCTCCCGCTCGGCTAGACGCTACCCATTCCCTAAGCGCCAAGGCCCCCGGCCCAAGGTACTGCTGGACCCGGAACCCCGGCATCAACCTGATCCTCGGGAGAGGAAGTGGAGGGGGCAAAGTCTCGCCATCGCCGGACCACCCCCCAAGCAGCCTCTTTTGTGCCTTCAAGCACCCCGTTCACTTCCGGGTGCCGATGGCAATGTGTTTGTGGTAAATACTGTTGTGAACCCCAGGCCCGTTCAGTTAGCGCCCGCACAACTTATCTCTGTTATAGCGAGAAAAATAAAACACAAACATTTTCAAAAAGAGAGTAAATTTCCTCTTCCACTTATTACGAGCGTTGGGTCCCCGCATGGCGGCCTGTCACTCGATCTAACCCAACCCCTTGCCACACGGGCCGAGGCCTGGCGGGCCATCCCCGGGGTGTCAGAGTGCTGGCAGATTTGCTGGCAAAAGGAGCCATAGAAATGGTTCCCTCAGCTCAGAGCGAGTCAGGCTTCTACAGCCATTATTTCCTCATCCCCAAAAAGGATGGTGGCCTGAGGCCCATCCTCGATCTCAGACACCTGAACCACGCCCTCATGAGATGGCCATTCAGGATGATTACATTGAAGCAGATCCTCTCGCAAGTGTGCCCAGGGGACTGGTTCTTTTCGCTGGATCTGAAAGATGCCTACTTTCACATCCAGATAGCCCCCCACCACAGGTGATTCTTGAGATTTGCCTTCAAGGGAGTGACATATCAGTACATGGTCCTTCCCTTCGGACTGTCCCCGCACTTTTGCGAAGTGCATGGATGTGGCTCTTTCCCCGCTGAGACAGATGGGAATCCGCATCCTGAATTATCTCGATGACTGGCTCATCCTGGCCCAGTCAGAGAACGAGCTATTATCCCACAGATCCTTACTCCTCAGCCACTTAGAGTGCCTGGGACAACTTTGCCAAGAGCGCGCTGTCCCCCAGATATCGTTCCTGGGAACAGTTCTCGACTCAGCCCGAATGAGGGCGGTACTCGCGCCAGATCGTGCCCTGGCTATTCGGCAGCTTGCGGCCTCATTCGAAATTGGAGCCCTTCGCCCTTCGCCCTCTCAAGGCATTTCAGAAGATGTTGGGCCTCATGGCCTCTGTGTCTCCAGTACTTCAGCGGGGCCTGCTTCGCATGCGGCCCCTTCAGTACTGGCTGAAACCACGAGTTCCGTCTCACGGCTGGCGCCATGGACGCATGCGTGTCAAGGTGAGCTGGGCCTGCGTAGCAGCCCTGGCCCCTTGGAAAGACTCTCAGTGGATGGATCGGGGCCATTGGTCGAAAGAGGAGAGTTGGCTTCACATCAACTGCCTGGAAATGTTGGCAGTATGTTTGGGCCTTCGCACCTTTCTGCCAGACCTAAGAGGACACCACGTGCTAGTCCGCTCAGACAGCATGACAGTGGTGTCGTATATAAATCGCCAGGGCGGTCTCTCCTCGAAGCGCCTCTTCATTCTGGTAGAGCGCCTCCTGGAATGGGCTCAGCTAAACTTGCGTTCGCTAAGAGCAGCACATGTGCCGGGCAGGTTGAACCAGGGAGCGGACATGCTATCCCGGAGCAACGCCCCCTCAGAAGAGTGGATGATCTTCGGCAAGGCAGAGGTCGACCTCTTCGACTCAGAAGACAACTCTCACTGCCCAATTTACTTTTCAAAGGACAAGGATGCGTTGGCCAACGACTGGCCCAACCTCCTCCTTTACGCTTTTCTCCCGATTGCCCTGATCCCACAGGTAATCAGGCGAATCAAGGAGCGGAAACACAAGGTTCTGTTGGTGGCCCTGATCTGGAGGACCAAACACTGGTTCGCAGAGCTGTCTCAGCTGCTTATAGCAGCCCCGTGGCCCATTCCCCTGAGACGAGACCTCCTCTCTCAGGAGAACAGAACGATATGGCACCCCCAGCCCGAACTGTGGGCTCTGCACCTCTGGCCTCTCGATGGGAGCCTGCGGACCTCCCCGAGAGCGTGCTAAACACAATATCTCAGGCTAGAGCACCTTCTACTTAGCTCCGGGCTGACCTCTGTGAGTTTGGCCCTATCGCTTCCTGTGGGGCTTTCCTACAATTACTTGGTCCCTCTGGGCCCTTGGTGCTCAAGGCAAGTTCAAGCATTGGTCGTTCCTCTAACATAGCACGGTGGGATTGTACTGGTTCCCCAAAGCGTCTTAAGCAGACGCAGTACAAGTGAAGTATCGATAGGAAACGTACTCGGTTACTAACGTAACCTCGGTTCCCTGAATATACGGGAATGAGTACTGCGTTGCTGGCCATGCTATGTAGCTGCACAACTCGGTCGTCGCTTCAGTCGAAGTAACCTGAGGATCCTATGACGAAGTGCACGCTTATATAGCCAGATGCCCCACCCATATTGGCCAGCCCCGCTGCCGAGCCATTGGTTCGTTTTTAATACACTGCACGAACCAATGGCCATGCAGTTGCACTGCGTGATTGAAAAAGGCTTCAGTATTCGGAGAAAAAGGAGTTTTCCCCAAAGCATCTTAAGCAGATGCAGTACTCGTTCCCGTATCTCAGGGAACCAAGGTTACGTTAGTAACCGTGTACGTTTTATTTTCTTCAAACCAAAGCACATAACCTCTTAGGATTCTAGTAAATAAGCAAGGACTGTCAATGACTAAGGCTTTTCTTTTACTGTAGCTTTTGTCCCATAAATTTTAACCATCCTCTCCGAAAAAAACAACAACAAAACAGCTGAAGACTATTAGTAGGCTAAAGATGTGCAATATCAATGAATGGACCATAATTTTGTGTAGTAGTGGCATCGGTGTGTAATTCAGTTTGGATCAAAGTTGGTAAACGTCAAGCAAATCTCCCCTTAAAGTCTTGGTGGTGCAATAGTTTGCGTACATCTGATGTGTTATATCAGAATGTAACACCATCAAATTGAATGAAATGCTCTCATCTTACTTTTCAGACCGCTGTATGAGAAATGCTAATTGCTTTGAATGCCCCCCTTGGAGTAATGGGAGTTGTAATTACAGTTTAGCACCAGACAGACTCTTCGTGCTAGCTGTTAATTACTCTCTGCTAAAGATGAAGAGACTGAAGATAAGCATTATAATCATAGCCGCTGTTTGAAGAAGGATGTTGTGACTTCAGAGAGCAGGGAACATCAGTTTCCCAAAATGTCTGCCTCCCCCCCCCCAGGTCGCAGAGCAATCTCTGTGGATGTTCCAGGGTGACCCTGGCCTCAAAAACCCCAAGCGCTCAACTAGAAGCTGCTCAGCATGGGACCTGTACAAATGACTCACATCAAATAATACGGAAATTGCTATGTCATTTCCTTAATCAAAGAGGTGGAAAACAGACCTTGGAATTTATGCAGCACTGGCACTGTGGTTCTCTGGCACTGAGGCAGCTTTTCGTCATTAAATAATAATGTCAAATAAATAAAAACAAAGCATTCAGAAAGTTGCCTACAGCAGTAATATCAGCATGGAGTTCTGTGGTATTTCAGCCATTAAACTGATTTATTTATTTACTTTGGAATACTTGATTCTGATTGGTCAGTTGCAGCATTCTGTGTCTTGAAATTTCCTAATATTCGCTGTTCTTGTGGCAACAAAGTCTATCAACCCACTCTTTAGGGGGTGTATTATAGAAACTTAATTATGATAATTTTAGGATTTTTCACAAATTTGTATTACAGAAGCAAATATTAACTTGAATTAGGATTCTTCTCTTATTTGACAAAATCTTATGTCTAGTTAGGAAATTTTAAACCGCTCCATCGAGTTCCATAATCAGCTGTCAGGTCTGTTACCAAGCAACTACGCACAAGCAGCTGCTGAGGTAAACGTAAAATCAAAATGGAGAAACAACTGCATGCTTTTAATTTGCAGAATGACCGGTAAAAGTCCATGATGTCTGTAATGTTGGTTGCAATTGGTCAATTATTCCCCTGGTTTCACAGACAAGACTTAAGCCTAGTCCCAGACTAAAATGCATGTCTGAGCTGTTTTAACTGAAAGAAATCTGCACTGACATATCTTAAAATATGTCAGTGCCATTGATTTGTCTCAAGATGCACACCAGTAATGTTTTTTTTCTAAGGCATCTTTATAAAAGCTACTTAGATGTCCTAATTGAATTATGGCTTAATCCTTAATCTAAGCCCTGTCTGTGAAACCAGGCATATATATACATATAGGCTATATGTATGCATTTCTTTTTTATATAGAATTCTATCTGTCTGTCTATGTAGCACTGTGGTCCTACAAGGCATGGCATTTCATTGCTTTGTATGTCTCCACATAAAGCGGAATGACAATATAGCTCACTTGAGCTTGAACTAACTGAAAAATCTGTAATTATTTATGAGTATTTTATCATCAAAGCGCAACACCTCATTTAGGTCCTAAATGTAATGCTATTCTTGAAAATGTAATGTGTTTTTACAGTTGGATTTCAAAAAGCTTTGAAGTTAGGACACCACTGTGGTTATCCTAAAGTTAAGACAGTTTTTAGAATTTTTTCTATAGAGTTAGGATGCTTCTGTAATAACTTTTTCCTATCTGTAGTTAAGATAAGATTATGCACGTTGGAAATGTTATTCTGTAATAGCTTTTGTCCTAAATGAGGTCCTAACTGAAATTGCCATGGTTATTTAACAGATAAGATAGGATTCTAAAGTTAAGATCTTTCTGTAATATGCCCCCAGGTCACGGAAACTTGCCCTATTTTCATGTCTCTCATGTATGAAACTGTGGTTTCATTCTCTCCCATTTCATTTAAATGGAATCTTACGACTCAATTAGTGATTGTAGTGATAATGACTGCAGAGGACTTATTACTGTATGTGGAACATTGTTGTGGTGTTTGTCTTGTTGCATCGCCGATTGCTTTGTACATTGTAATGGACTATTTCTTTTGATAGCAGAAGCTTTAAAGGAATAATTCACCCAAAAATGAAAAATTGCTGAAAATGTTCTCGCCCTCAGGTCATCCAAGATGTATATGAATTAGTTTCTTCATCTGAACAGATTTGGAGAAATTGAGTATTACATCACTTGCTCACCAGTGAATCCTCTGCAGTGAATGGGTGCCGTCAGAATGAGAGTCCAGACAGCTGATAAAAACATTACAATAATCCACAAGTAATTCATATGACTCTAGTCCATCAATTAACATCTTGTGAAATCAAAAGCTGCGTATTTGTAAGAAGCAAATCATCATTAATATGTTTTTAACTTCAAACCATTGCTTTTGGCTAAAATATGAGTCCACTGTCCTTAATTCTCCAGTCAAAAAGTCATCTCATCTGAATCTGGAGAGAAATATGCACAGATGAAGCACTGTTTATAGAACAGCACTGTCCAGAACAGTTCTAAACAAATATGTTAGTGGATTTTGATGTGAGAGGACAACAGGGGATGAACTTTTTCACTGCAGGAAGTGTTATGGATAATGGACTCAGATCCCGATCCATGGCCAGAAGTGACGGTTTAGAGTTAAATCGCCTTAATGATGGATTTGTTCCTTACAAACATGCAGCTTTTCACTTCATAAGATGTTAATTGATGGACTTGAGTCATGTGGATTACTTGTGAATTATTGCAATGTATTTATCAGCTGTTGAAATCTCATTCTGACGGCACCCATTCATTGCAGATGATCCATTGGTGAGCAAATGATGGAATGCAAAATTTCTCCAAATCTGTACTGATGAAGAAACAAACACATTTACGTCTTGGATGGACTGAGTGCAAATTTTCATTTTTGGGAGAACTATTCTTTTGTGATAATGCATAAAGGTAAAATTATAAAAAATGTCAGCTCAAATATTTAATGTTCACATATATATTTATTTGTTTGTTTGGTCAGTAGCTGTGCAATAGACTAAGTGTGAGTCCTGATCTCATTGTCAGTGTTTTGTGTTAATGAGTGTACAGTACATTACCACTTATAATGAGAAAATATTTTATTTTACATTCGTAATTAGTTTTTGTCAGATTCCTCTATTCATATCTTCTCCTCCAGCAGCCTGAAAATATGAGATGAAGATGAATTGATGTGATGCCTAAATGTTTCTGCTGAGGGAGGAGTAAGTGGAATTCCTGGCAGAGGCAAATCTTTCTGTATTTCATCGCCTCTTCGCTGCCAGTTCACCAGAATAGATCATAACTGCAGTTAACTATATCAGCACTACTTAAAAGATAAAGATGCCAAAGTATGCACAGTTTCTTTGTACAGGAACCAGTCATCGCTCAAATGATATGTTGTTGTAATTGATTCCTTCCATATCACAGTAATTGCAGTGATGGGAGATACTGCTACCTGTAAATGTGACAAGGGCTGCTGACAGCTTTTGTGAATCACTGAAGAGATTAATTATTACAGGCGGCGCTGTGGGCTGGAACAGGCAGACACACAGACTGCACCTGTATTCTATTCCAACACACACCCGTCCTCTTCCTGTGTGGCTAATGGCGTTGTCCTGGCAAAATTAATTAACTGATGTACTTCCGTCTGTCAGGAGGCCCAGCACAATTAATCACGTGGGGAATGAGACAATGCAGGGCACCTATAAATTCAATTCACAAGTTTCAAGCACTGTGAAGACCTCAGTCTAAACCTTATGGATTAGATGTCAAGTGGCTCATAACTCAACAGAAGGTGCTGTAAAATCAAGTTCATCTTAAACCTAAATATGCCTCTGGATGTACCAGGGTCACTCGTCTCTCAATTTGATGTTGGCGCTATAAAGTGTTAAGTGTGAACCTGTGGCTTTGCTTCATGCAGGCTTCCTCATTTACATGAATTAATGCATGAAGACTTCTTAGCATGAAAACTATGTCTAAATGGGTTTGTGGATCCACGGGTGTTACAAAAAAATCCTGGATTGGTTTCAAAATCATCCCATATGCATATAAGTAACAACCTAAAATATAAATAATTTTTTATAAAATATACTTTATCATTCTTATTATGTTTGTACGTCAATGGATATAGTATCCAAACTTAAGGGGATAGTTCTCCCCAAAATGAAAAATTTCTCATTTACTAACCACAATGCTGTCTCTGATGTATATTACTTTTTTTCTTCACACATCTTTTTGAATGCATTTAATCAAAGTGTATGTGATCCCCAAAACTGATTCTTCAAAAATCATGCACACAAAAGTGAACACGACAGTAATTCATACAATCAGTGTCTTCTGAAGCAAAATGACAGGTGTCGGAAAAATACTAACTAACCAACTAATACCCACTGTTCTCTATTATAGATCAGTGCCAATACCACATTTTTTTTTTTTTTTTCATTTCTGGCCAACTGTCCTAGACGACTTTGTTTCGCTTCAGAAGACATTGATTCATCAACTGGGGCCATATGGATTACCATTGTGTTCCCTTTGTGTGGTTTTTGAAGCGTGAACTTTGGAGGTTCCATATGCTCAAAAACATGGATTTTATTTTCTAAAAATCTTTCTTTGTCCATCTGAAGAAAGAAAGTCATACACATCTTGAGGGTGAGTAAATGATGAGAGAATTTTCATTTATTGTTGGAGTATTCAAGTGATTTTCAGAAAAATAACTTATATTTTGCACCCAACTGCCATCTAGTTTCCACAGAACATAGATCTTTACCATAGACATATGCTAAGATTTCATTATTAACATCTTTGACACCTCACCCACATACTGTACTACCACTAGTTTCTAAACTTGTGTGTCTAATTATGAAAATGCATTTATAGGTGACCAGATATCAGCTATTGTGACCTTATTGTGGAAAACGTATATTTGTTATTGCACGTTTTAAATCGTCTATGATAAACACAGGAAATCATGAACATGTGGCTTTCTCCAAAGTCCCGTTATAACAAGTCAGTTCACTTGGCGGTCATATTCTTAATGTCCACAGGCAGCTATTTCCAGCTTTGCAAGTTCAGCTCATATTTACATGAATGGGAAAAGACAGAAATCTCTGCAACATTTTGTTGAAAGTACATTTAAATAACATATTTCAAACCAGGAATCAAATCTGACAACAACAGTATCATAAAATGTGCTTAAGATTTCTTTCATTCATAATGTACAAGTGGACTGTCTCTGCTTTAGTTTCTGCTTTCTCAAACAGATAGGGCATTAATTTATTTACTAGCTTGAAAGTTATTTATGAAAATTCGACACCTGTTTAACACAACAAAATTATTTAATTAATATTAATTTATAGGGTTTAAAAAGTCTTAGACAAGGTTAACATCAACCCTAGAGACCAAAAGGCATTCTATAGTATTGCTGTTCTGAGTGTGAGTGTTCTCCAGCTGTTATTGGTCTGAAATGATTTTTCTTTTGTATATAATATAGAAATATAGGAATTATAGGTTTTGTGGAAATGAGCATTAAAGGCACAATATGTAATTGTCGCCGCTAGAGGGTGCGTGTTTAAAATAAACAAAGAGACAAAGGTGTAGTTAGATGACACCGTGACTGAGTGTGGAATCATGGGAGTTGTTGTCTTCATCCCCACAGCCGAAGCAATCCGACGGGACTCGGGCAGAAATCATGTTCATGGATGAGCTAATGATTTATTAACGTAGTAGAATGAAGCAGAGTGAGGCTGAAAGCCGTCGAAGCGAAACTAGGCCGCTGAACGAGTGTGACACACGGCTCGAAAGCAGCGGAGCATTTATTATGACATAGTAGGGCTGCCACTAACGACTATTTTTATTTCGATTAATCTATCGACTAATTTATCG
>NW_015625591.1:536058-536138 GCF_001515625.1 Sinocyclocheilus rhinocerous | reverse complement strand
TTCATCCCCATCATCCCCACAGCCGAAGCAATCCGACGGGACTCGGGCAGAAATCATGTTCATGGATGAGTATTAACGTA
>NW_015625591.1:532146-535714 GCF_001515625.1 Sinocyclocheilus rhinocerous | reverse complement strand
GTGTATCTATTAAAAATTGCGTATTTCTCTGGATTTAAACGTTCTTCGAAACATTTGGAATAATGTAAGTACACAAGTCAGCAAAATATATAATACTGTTCTAGTGGTTTTTGGATATTTTAATAAAAAGATCTTACATATTGTGCCTTTAACCCAAAGCAAATAATGTAAATGACTGAAAAGCACAGTTTAAAAGTCCCCACACTTCACAGTTTTAGAAAAAAAACCAAACATTTTATTTACATTTACAGCATGTACCGTATGAACTACAATCTCTGGTGTTTTATATATTTTTTCATGGTTAACGCTTAGTTAGCTGTATCCTCATACAGTAGCATTATGAATTGATCAGGAAATGTGTAGTTTGACAGAAATATTATTGGTTATTTTTCAATAACAGTTCTTGTAGCAACATGTCAATAAAGAGACATTCTCTTGCCAAAAAAGTTCTTTCTCTGGATTTAAACGTTCTTCGAAACATTTGGAATAATGTAAGTACACAAGTCAGCAAAATATATAATACTGTTCTAGTGGTTTTTGGATATTTTAATAAAAAGATCTTACATATTGTGCCTTTAACCCAAAGCAAATAATGTAAATTACTGAAAAGCACAGTTTAAAAGTCCCCACACTTCACAGTTTTAGAAAAAAAACCAAACATTTTATTTACATTTACAGCATGTACCGTATGAACTACAATCTCTGGTGTTTTATATATTTTTTCATGGTTAACGCTTAGTTAGCTGTATCCTCATATGGTAGCATTATGAATTGATCAGCAAATGTGTAGTTTGACAGAAATATTATTGGTTATTTTTCAATAACAGTTCTTGTAGAAACATGTCAATAAAGAGACATTCTCTTGCCAAAAAAGTTCAGCATAGAAATCTAAAATGAGTTACCAATAACAAACAAATCACAAGAAGAAAACCAAAGAGAATCCGCTTAGTCCAACACCACAGATTTTCTATGTAGGCCATGTAGGTATCAATGATCTAGTCATAGTAGCTTCTGTAACTGATGCAGTGCTCAGGAACACTGAAGCAGATAGGAGCAAGCTAGCATTCATATACAGACCCTCTGAAAACAGAGACATTGTCATCTTTTTTTCAACAGCACAATGCTGTTTTTTTTCTTTTTTCTAGTGTCCCAATTTATCCCACCTATTATGTACAATAAAAATGGTAGGAACATATTTAGTTTGAATTGGATACAAAAATTAATTAATAAAAAAAAAAAAACATATGCTGGGAAGCAACAGTTGATCCTTTATGAAATGCTTAACATGTGGTTATAATTCATCTTCCATATATGATTGGCAATGAGGGTGAAAGTAAAATTAAACATGTCAAATTAAATATAAAAAGAATCATGTAAGATGAAATATGTTTTCTTGAAATTTGTCACATTCAGTAGACGATTCTGTTAATTCAATGCTCAAATGTAAGATTAAAACCTTACATACACAATGTTGTGTGATGAATTCCCTTCTGGCAAATACATCTATTTAAAATGAAACTTGTCAGCTCATGTGATGAATTAGAGGTATATACTTCATGTACCGTTCTGATGCCTTTGACATATGAACCTATTAGGTTTACTTCAGCAGTTGACTGGTGAGACCAGTATCACATCTTCTTATCATGCTGTCCAAAATGATCAAAAGGGGGGAGAGAGACATCACACATCAGCTTTTATGCTGACAAACATTTTGAGAAAGCAATACACAAGCTGATGAAAAACAGAGTTTCATGGCAGAGCATACAAACACACAACCCTTTGCACGTATGGACACAAGACAAATTCACACGCTCATCATCATCATGTTAGGTGAGGTATGCAGTTGCCAGTCAAATAAACCAGTCCAGAAAAACAGTGATTTTAAAATACACAACAGAATGAATGTAAAATTCTATAGACAATGGTAAAATAATAACTCATATGGCAGATACAATACAAACATACAAAAGCACACGTACACAGTAAAAAACAGTGGTTTACAAATCACCTCTATTGAAAATAATGCAGTTCTCAAATAAACAGTACATGTTTTAAGCACTGGGCTGCACTATGATTTTGTCCAGTGTGTGTGTTTTTTTTTTTTTTGCATTAGGTCATTGGTTTCCATAGTGACATTAGCTGGCTGTTTTTTATTTCATTATTTATTTCCTCATAGCCATTTTTGTCTGATACTCGCACAGCAAACAATCTTAGAAATCATATTCCCTTGTCCTCAGCCACTAAAGGGGCTATAATTGTACTAGCCTGATGTTCACTGATGTATAGAATTCATTTTTATATTCATAGGTTGTTGACATTTACAGTTATAAATAGATTTAGTGAAAAATAGATTTAGTGAAAGAATGCTGAACCCAAAATGCTGAATTTCCAATGCCACATTTTAGATACTATCTTGGCTTGAGGACTGTAATTCAAGGCAATTATGCAAACCTATTTTCTGAATTGAAGTTAATTGATGTGTGTTCAGAACAATGGCTTATAAATTGCACTAAATACTAGAAATGTTTCCTATCCCACAAGCTGCATTTGCAGAATAATCCAGGCCCTGATAATGAAAGCTTTCCCTTTTTTGTTCAATAACAGGATTTTTCATGGGGAAATGTAACCATTTATACCCCTCTCTAGAGTCACTGCATCCATCAGGCCCACCATTCATATCTAAGTGCTCCATGCGATTTTAAGTCTGCTGTTTTCAGTGGCCAGTTTTTGTTTCCAGTGTCTCAAAAAATGAAAACACAGTTGCAACAGGATGTAATATGCCAAAAAACAAACAAAAAAAACAACAACAAAAAAAACACCTCGTCTCATTGCTCTCATAACCACAGCAGTTGACCTTAATTCTACCAAGACATGAAAGTGAACCATTCATTCCCCCAGTTTACGCAGTTTAAAAATGTAGAAATGAAAAAGAAAAAAGAAGATATTAACCGTTTTTGTCTTGTGATTTTATAATTCAGTCACTTCACATATCTTTAAATAAATAAGATTTGTAAAGACACTTGTTAAAATAATTATACATAGACCCTGGCTCTCACTGACATTGCTGAAGGTCTTAAAGCACACTGTCATCTTCATTCTGACAGCGTGTCCACAACCAAAATTTAAACAGCATTAGTAGAGTTCAATTCGTCCAACATGGTCAAATTTGTGTCTCCTGCACGTTATCCCTTGAGCTGGCTTGGATTAGTAAAGGTTCATGCACTGAACTATGCAGCGAGCTGAGAGCCGACACATGGTTATAAGCAGTTTTGTAGGAGTTATAGTGGTTGTAATGCTCCAAGGGCGGAAGAGTCAAGTGACTCTCCATGGCTGGAACCCTCGTCAGCTCCTCGTGTACACTGATGATCTCGATGGTGCGGGTCGGCCCATCATGATCCTGCTGGTGGTGCTGCTTGCGCATCTTGTAGAAAATTATGAGCATGACAGCAGCCATGAGTGTGATGGCCACAAAGCAGCCAATGATGATCTTGGTGGTTTTCATCACCTCCTCCAAACCATTGAGAGCCCCATCAATGTCTATGTCAGTCACAGGAATGGTGTACGCTCT
>NW_015625591.1:525882-530364 GCF_001515625.1 Sinocyclocheilus rhinocerous | reverse complement strand
ATGGAGCCATTTGGTGTTAGCCAGCTGACCGAGGTCACGGAATTCGTCCGACATTTGAGCTCTGCCGCCATTCCTTCAGTCAAATTGAGGTCGGCAGGTGGCTCAATGATAACAGGCGCGTAGCACTGAAAGTAGCTCTGGTCTAGCTCACCGATGTAGCGCCCCTTGAGGCTGGGAGGGGAATTGCAGCGGGCGCAGCAGCTGGTGTTCGTAGGTACGGTCTCTCTCAGCCACCAGCTCAGCCAAAGAATGTCACAGTTGCAGTTCCAGGGATTGTGATGCAAATGCACTCGCTGCAGGTGGTGTAAAGGCGTGAAGAGATCATGGGGCAAAAAGGTAAGGTTGTTGTGAGCCAGGTTGAGCTCTTGTAAAGAATGCAGGTCATCAAAGGAGTTCCGCTCTATGGTTTGGACTTGGGCGTGCATCATCCACAGCTTCTGAAGATGAACGAGACCCTTAAAAGAACTGGGCTGAATGACGGTGAGCTGGTTCCCAGACATCTCCAGCTCATCCAAGCGAATCAAGGGCTGAATATTGGGGACCTCTTTGAGGTTACACATGCCCAGATTCAGGTACCGAAGGTTACTTAAGCCCTGAAATGCTCCACTCGAAATGTAGGAGAGACGCTTCAGCTCTCCCAAGTCCAACCGCCGCAGGGAGGGCAAGCGACTGAAGGCATCAGACGGTATGCTCTCAATAGGGTTATTCCTAAGCCACAGCTCTTTCAGTTTTGATAGATACTCAAAGGCGCCATTTGGGATGGTCGTGAGACGATTGTCAAAAAGCTCCAGAGTGTTAAGGCTGGTCAGCCCATTGAAGGCGCCAATCTCAATGTTGCGGATGTGGTTTCTGCTAAGCTGAAGAATCTCAAGGTGTCGTAGATGCTTGAAACTGTCTACTTTGATGACCTGGATCTGATTGTCCTGAAGGTTTAGATACCGTGTATTAGTGGAGATGCCATCAGGGACATCCTTTAGCCCTCTGCGTGTGCAGATGACCTTACTAAATTGATTACTGCAGGAACATACGGAAGGACAAGTTTGAGCTCGTACCAATCCAGCGACAACAAGCAACTGCAGGGCTAAAAGCAGGAGAAACAGGGGGTCAAACCAAGCCCTGTTCCATTTAGGACCTCTCAACATCTGGCGCTGATGGTAAGAGGTCATCTTGTTCAACATTCATAATTTAATGCCCGCTGATTTTCTCTTCCCAAAAATGTATTGGCAGTCTGAAAAAGAGGAAAGAGGAAAACAAATCTGTTAGCAAAGTATGTCATGTTGAATTGTCAGCGTAGCATGATGGCAGTCAAACAGAGCATCAAATTCTGCTGATGCTATTTATCAAGAAGAACATTCTTCTGTCAAATGGAAAGGCATGTACATTTCTGATATTCTGATGATGTTAAAGAAAAACAAGTATTGATGTTAAGGCACTGCACGTGCAAAATAGAGTTTTCCAATGTGATTGATGAATTGAGCATCATCACTGTCACAGCTGTTAAATGAGCCTGCACACAGAAGCCATTTCTTGATTTCTTTTTGTTTTTGCACTGTATATAGCAGACCTGAGCTTAGTCAAGTAGTTCACTTTGACCTAACTATTTTCTGTCCCCACTTTCAAGACTTCCTGCATTTAACACAGGGGGAAAAAACTAAAAGTGAAAGTAAAAGTTTTAAAAGTGAATAATAGTGTCAGTTTATTAGGAACATAATTTTCAAAGGAAAAACTAGCCACACCCAGTAAAGAAAAAAGTATGAGTGATGTTATTGTAATGCTTAAAAACATGATATTTTTTGTACATTTGTTTCATTATAATTATTAAGAGCCTTGAATGTGACATTTCCTAAACCACTCCTGAATCTTTTATGCTATGCACTAAAATGAGATATATGGGAACCCTGTCACAGCAAGCTGTCAGAGGGATGGATTAAGCTGCAGACAGGCCCATCAATAAGGATATCTAGGAGATAAGGATGTGTATTTGGCTTGTATATTCCACGCTATGTGCTTGCACATGCTATGGAGATACATAGCAACCAAATTGTCAAAACCCACAAGAAATGTGCAACTGCTACAGCACACACTAAATTTAAAATCCCTTCACCCTGCAAATCTATGCTCTCATTACATGCTCAAGTGTTCTTATGAAAAATAAGATGGCTTATTACCTACACTGTTTGCAAATAGGTTACTATAATCAGTATTGTTATACATAATGAGAGGCAAATAAAAGGAGAGGTATGTTCAGGACCCCTGAAACTCGCTTTGACAAGCTAAATTGAATTTCAGTATATTATGAAGTGAAGCAATTGAGTATCCTGAAATACATAGAAATGCTTCCATTTATTAGATCAAGCAAACTATGTTTTAATTACAGAATAGAATCTCTTTACACAGTAGGAAATGAAATAAAGTATGAGACAGAGAGCTTTCCGATCAGCATGGCAACAGGCGCTGTGGATTGAAGTCACATGACACCAATAATAACAACAACCTCAATGCATGAGTGGGTTGCATGTTGGTTGATATACAGTATTATACAGTAAAAAAAAAATGTTGCAGATAATTGTGAACGACTTTTGTCAGTATTAGATTAGTCTGTTCTTAGACTGCTAGAAGCAGTCTGAATTCCAGTTTGGAAACATCACATGCTTTGTAAGTGATGATCAAGTCTAAATAGTTCTGTCCTTCACATATCTCAGTCTCCTTAGAATAAAATTAATGATTCAATTTGAATTATTTGTATTTCTTTTCTGTCATATGCTATTATACTATGAAATGTCTCAGATGGTCTCACTGTGCATCTGTGCTGCTGATCATCTTATAAAAATGGTTAAAACTTAGGACAGATTTATTTAGTTACAGTGAGACGCTAATCTCACTGGTAGGCAATGAATGTTAGTTAGCAGCAGCATAATTGACACCTTACTGTGAGAAGATTCCAGTGGACACACATTTAATGGGATGCATAAGGTAATCAGGGCATGTCCTGGCAGGAGCCTCTTTTTCATTACCAAAAATAACCAAGGAATTTACAGAGGAAGCACACAAATCTCTCAGGTATTGATTGAATGATTAGCTCAAGGCCTGCATCAAAAATGGGAGACACAAGAATTACTCTAAAATGTAATTTTTTTTAAATCTCATTAATTACATAATAGCAATCCACACATCATCCTATGCACAAGTATAAAACAGTAAGTTTTAGGCAGTAACTAAGTTTTCTGACACACACTTAAAGGTGCAATAGGTGATTGTCTTCAGAAACATTTTTTGTTATGCTGGTTGAAAGTCTCTTCACATCCCGATAGCAATCATTAAGTTAAGTGGTCTAAATGTATTTATATATTCTGTGGAAGGCATAGGACCAAGAAATGTTCGTCCAATCAAAATGCTCGCTCCGAGTGTTTTAGTTGGCTTTCCTATCTGCCTGTCAACATATGTATTTGTACCCTGTTCGCGCAGACAGGATACGTCATCAGTACGTTCACGCACGCTGTACAGACAGAGCGAGAATGGCAGACAAACATCAACAACCTGACCTTCATCCTGATATTGTAGTACTTTTACTAACTGTACTATAAAGTTTTCTCACCGGTTAATAACACATGATGTATTGTAGTAATGTTGTCTCTGGTCGTCTGGTCTGTGTGTGTGTTCATGCGCTCAGGGGGTGTGGCATTCGACGGCAATTGCCGGGAGGGTGGGACGTTCGCTTTCAGTGCTATCAGGCTAAAGTTAGCATTTTCCAAGATCTCCTACTGCACCTTTAAGATGACATTTTCACAATTGTCACATTCAAACTTATATGTATTCGACATATTTCAAACTAGTCTCTATCTGTCTCATTGTGGCCTCATTATACACTCAGAAAAAAAGGTACAAAATTGTTACTGGGGACATACCCTTTCAAATGGTACTAATATGTACACTGTAGGTAGTAATTTGAACCATTTAGAGGTAAATCATTTTTAAAGTACTAACATACCTTATTGAGAGTGTATGTTGTTATATACTTAGTATTTTTAGCAGAAGTTATATCATTAAGATATAACTATGCTGCAGGGAAAAATTAAAAGAATTTGATGATATTTGCATAATATTCTTTGAAAACTGCAGCCATTTCCTATAGGAATCAATACTTTTTTAATCACAAGCAATAACAGCATTTTAAAGGGGTCATATGATGCGATTTCAAGTTTTCCTTTCTCTTTGGAGTGTTACAAGCTGATTGTGCATAGACAAGATCCCTGAAGTTGCAAAGACTAAAGTCTCAAAACCAAAGAGATATTCTTTATCAAAGTTAAGACTCTGCCACGACCCCCTAAAACGGCTCGCTCTAACACGCCCCCACATATCAACTTCACTATGTGGAAATATTTGCATAATGCCGCCCAAATGTTCACGCAAAGAAAGGCGGCGTGGTTTCAGTAACCGCAGTTAGTGTTGAAGCAGACATGTCAGGGAGACGCTGTGTGTTTC
>NW_015625591.1:497454-525868 GCF_001515625.1 Sinocyclocheilus rhinocerous | reverse complement strand
AAGGAGGGGGCTTTGTAGAAAACGAAGCGTTTGAGAGAGGCGGGGCATAGAGGACCTACAATAATGTACAGTAGTTGAAAAATAATGTGTTTTTTGAACATTAAAGCATGTCAACATATTCTGTTACACCAAATACACAAAATAATGATCTTTAAAAAAGCATCATATGACCCCTTTAATAATCATAAGCAATTTCATAATTATTCAAATGCATATAATAGGCTTGTCCTTGCTCTTTGTTGATGATGATGAATCTTGAGAGTGAAGCGCTAATTTAATGCATTTGACTGAATTTTTCCCTGCAGTACAATTTCCAAAGCCTGCATATTCCTTGAGGTCTCTTATGCCAATCAAATTAATTACTTTAGTGCTCCACAGATAAAGCTTTAACACATATATAATAACACACACACGCACACGCACGCACACGCACGCACACGCACACACACACACACACACACACACACAAATAAATAAATAAATAAATAAAGACAAAAATTAAGTTAATCTAATTAACATTAACCTCCTTTTTCTTTTTTCAGCTTTTGGACAACTTTATTTTAATATTGTCTCAAACAGACAACCTACTCTTGCTCAAACATTATGTTCACATGAGTGCTACAGTCTAAGCTCATTCGCAACTGAAGCACAACTGAAAGAGTCCTGTAAGTTCACTGGTGGCTATAGCATGCTCTCAGTCATCCTCTGCATATCTATAATTTGTTCTCAGTCAATATGAGAACTCTTTGAAATGCTAACACATCAGAGAGGTTAAATAAGTGGACCGGCAAATGATGAATGTTTCTTTTTTTAACAGCTCCTATAGGACACTGGGAGGGACATTGATTAAAGTCATTATACCAACGGCACTCTATTGCACTATTGCTCATTATCGTTTTATGTTGTTTATTCCCAGATTACAAAATAAATATTTAAAAAATAAATAAAAACATAGCTCATAATGATCTGAATGATTAACTGAGATCTTTTTTTTCTAGAAGGGTTATGTATTTGGGGGTAAATCAGCCAATTAATATTCACAGAATCTTATAGCTCACCCTTGGACGCAATCTTTCGGAACGCTGTGCTGCCCTGTTTGTTATCTCAGTAAATATCTGTTTCCTACAGTACATTAAGGACACCAAGGGTCTCCACAAGGACAACGATCGATTCAGTGTTATAGAGGAATATACATCCAAATGCAGTCAAGTCATGGTTGTGTTGTGAGTACAAAGCGGTGAACATCTAACAAATGTGCACCTAATAAAATGTGTGTGTGAAATATTTAATGCTCTTAACGGTAAATGGTATGTGCATAATTTCCCTTTTGCATTTTCATTGTTGGGGTTAGAGGCAACATAAAGCATAAGCAGTTGCATAAGCAGTTATTAACTCAATCTAAATATTATGTAAAAACACTAAAATACACAGTACAATGTCCTGGAGTGTGCTCTGCTTATTTGCCCTAGAAGTATGAAAGGACAAACCAAACAACATGCTAAAGTGAGTTCTCAGGAGACACTGTGTTGGCTCCTCAGGACCTGGAAACAATGGCTTACAGAAAGGATTTTGCTTACGGGATGCCTGCCAAGGTCTTTATTTAAATGGGGGGACTGTGTTGAAGCCAAAGAAGCATTACAAATGGAAGCCCTCCATTTAAATTGACAAAGACTGAAGTGTACAATAAGTACATGTCATGTTCACCTTGAGTAGACAATAACACCAAACAATGGGATAAAACTGACATTTTATTCTGCAAGAGTGCGATTTCAACATAATTGTGAAAAGTATGATCCTTCTGCAATTTATGTCAAGCTCATTAAAATTAGTGCAATGTTCCAGCTCGATGAAATAAAAACAAAATCCTTTACTGCATTAAACAACAGAGTAATACAATTATTAGTAATAAAGCATCTGAACGTCAATATATTTCAAAGAGAGTGATGCACATCTTTCAAATGATCGAAGCCCTATCCTACCGGTGTGTTTAAAACAAGTAAAAAATGAATACCTTACTTGCCTCTTAGAAGGGATTTTCAAGCAGTTTAGTCAGAGAAAATAGATACAAAACGAGGGAGTAATGCAAATTACTCCCACATAGATCTTCCTCAGCTTCCTCTACGCATCCAGTAAGAGTCTTAGCCTGTAAAGTCATTTAGACTGAAGCATCTATGGCCAGGTATAATCGCCAAAATCATTGGATTGTGCCAAAATAACTTATGCTGCCTCCATTATCATAATGACACTGATGAATAATCAGATGAAATGGCCGTAATCACTCTTTTTCTCCCCTCGCTCTTCTCTGGTTGTGTGGGTGGATCAGGCTGCAGGGAGATGTTGACCATAGATCTAATGTTCCCACCAAATATGTCTAAAGCCAAAATTTTATAATGATAGTAATAGTGTTGTAGTTCTCAAGACCAGTCTTGGTCTCAAGAAGTTTTCGGTCTTGTCACGGTATCAGCCACATTTGTAGCTACATGGTCTTGTCTTGGTCTCAGAATAATGGCACCCATACACTACACAATTTTCAAAGTCGTCGGATCGCTGTTCCTTTCACACTACACAACTGTTCTTGAAGCTGCTGTGTTTGCGCATTACATAACGAATTGGCAGCCAGGGGTTACATATTACACAATATTTCACTATAGCAAGAATCCTAAATTTGCATGTGCTAGAAGAAACTTGCAATCCAGTTTTTCTGTGTGCTGATTTGCAGTATAAAAAAAAAAAAAAAAAAAGGAAAAAAAGGAAAAACTAAAATATATTTGCCCGGTATCCTGCTCTCTCATTGGCTGTATGTCATAGCTGGTGTCATTTTCAGTCATAACACATTCTACACTGCAATGCTCAGAGACAGATAAATAGCCTGCTAAATATTTCCTAGGCATCTGCAATGCATTGCGCTACTCTTATATCGCCTTTTTAAAAATTCACACTATGTGATCTTCACTGAGAGAGTGAAAAGCAGCCTTAAATTGGGTAGTGTACACTCAGCTTAAGATGACTTATTTTATTTCAAATCACTAAATTGCTGATTCATTTGTTTACATCATTACAGTGATTGGATGTAAAACTTACTTGCAAAACTTACTTTACTTACTAATGCAATCAACATGTTGTGAATAAATATATGCAATTTGATTTCTTTTGTTACTGTTGTGCCAAATAAATTAACGGGGGATTGTGTCAAAAATGTCACCAAATTAATACAAATGGCCACAAAATTCAAGACACGATTACAAAAAAGTACTTGTATGAGATTGTTTTTTTTTCTTCTAACATATGATGTAATTAAGCAATATCACAAGAGACAGAAAGCTGTTTTCGCACACCTCATGACTGCAAACGTGATACTGATTTTACATAAACGTTCAGTAAGCAAGGACAAAAGTTTTAAACACAAGTTTTTGCGCAGTTTTAAACCAATCCATAGCAGAACTGTTCTGCAGCAGTGTTTTGTCACTGAATGAATCCGCTTCTTTGAACAAATCGGTTGAATATATGATTCCGTGACTCACTCATTAAGTGATTTGCTGCCACCTATGATGGTTTTAGTTTCATATTATTTAGTTATACCATATTTTTATATTCAAAATGTTATTTTAAAAATATTAATCTCATAACATTGTTTACGCAGTTGTAATTGTAGTGAAAATTACATTTTATTCTTTTTTCAAGACATTTCTTAGGCAGTAAATGTGGATCTTTCAGATGAATTTAAGGAGTGCTGGTCTGGTCTTGGTCTTGGTCTTGGTCTTGACCCGGGCTCACTCTGCGCTGGTCTTGTCTTGGTCTCGGTTTAGGTGGTCTTGACTACAAAACTAGTTAGTACTGGGATCTCCTTAAGGTATCCTGCTAACATTCATCTACAATTATCTAGCCTTTAATAATATGTTCATGTAATGGCTATTGATATTTGATCATTCTATTAGTCTTGCAGCTTTTAATATCACTACTAATAGTATCAATCTGATGAACTTGTTAAAGAAACTATCTCAGAATTATCATTAGCTCAGCCCAGAAACCCTTGGGCCTTCAGATGAGAGCTCAAACTTTCAAGAGTTTGAATCTGCGGAGATAAACAGGCACAAACACAGAGAGAATCACTTGCAATTTAATTATTTTTCCTCTGGCCTATTAAATCAAGAAAATGAAATTGCAATCATTACTTGTAAGCATGTTAGCAACCCTCACTTGGGAAATCATGACCTTCCACAGTTAATTTAGTCACCTATTTATATTCACGTCAAAAAGAGCACTTGCATTCTCTAATGAACAACACTGAACTGTGCAATACCACAGGGAACCTCACAGTTATAGATGAGTTACAGATATTGACTTAAATCAAATCCGTTGTCTATATTTATGGCCAGTTGCTAAATCATTAGTGGACTCATGCCGATAGTCAGTTTTATGGTCTTGCGATGGCCTTAAATATTGACTGGAATCATTTAACCATGAGATATGGCATGTACTGTCCTACAGAAAAGTATTTGGATTGGCTGGAGAATAGACGGTGCAGTGCTGTATTAAGCATGTAACGTCTCGGTTACGTATGGTAACCCTCGTTCACTGAAGGAGCTAGGGATGGGTCTGCCTCCTCCGGGGGCAGCGCTTGCAGGCTCAACACCTGATCCCTGAAGGGAGTAGTGGGAACCTTGGGCACATAGCCGGGCCGGGGCATCAGGGTTACTTGGGAGTCGGCCGGCCCGAAGGTGGTGCGGAAGGGTCGACACATGAAGTACTCGTCCTTCAGGTCAATCGCTGCAAACCAAATCTCGTGGAAGGATGCACCCGAAGATGCGTTCCTGCGCCAACGTGCTGCCTACTTATACTCACGCTGTGATCAGTGGCAGCTGGATGCAATAATCGCATGCCAATGTGCATTGGCTCGTTTAGTTTACACTCGAAGTAGATTGGTCTCTCTAAGCGAGATCCCAATTCGTCGGTCATCCGACGTGACGTCGGGAGTGAACGACTGAAAGGGAACTGCAAAATTCAGGCAGAGGCAGGAGCCCTGGGGTAATTCATTGCCTGTTGGATGGTGCACCCCCATGTTTCCTGACGTCGTGAGGGCCTTGCTAGCAAAAATATTGGTGCACTTTTAAACTGTCAGGACTTCTGCCAAAACCACCTCCCACAGCACTGCAGCAGGTTAGTGAAAAAAAGCTGGTTAGTGAAGATTTAATCTCCATCTTGATCATATTCTTGTGCTGAAACCATAATGCCGTAGGAAATGAAATTAAAGCACGTATAGCACTGTTGTGCCAGTTAACACGGTTACTGGAAGCAGCTCTCGACAAATTGATGTCACTGCGGCACCGAACATTTCGGTGTAGCTATTCTGAACACGCTACGTAGGAACATCAGGACCTTATCAGATTTGCCCATATAATGACATTAGTCATCTTCATCACAATAGACCCTAGCCGATAATCTTTCAGAGCGGAAGTGTTCGAACAACGCGTATGGGGTTCTCCAACCACATCCCTAGGAGAAAATCCATATTGTAATGGGCTAAGTTGTTGAGTAAGAATACAATTACTAGACAAAGAGAGTCTTGGCAGGAGTGGAAATACACAGCTGGAGGGATGAGGATCTCGCATATTTTCATTGTGTTTGGGAATTTTTTGAGTGAGCTGTTCACAACTCAACTGTCTGTGTGTGAAAACACAAAAATACATTACAAAAATAAAAAGTCCAGAGAAAGGTTGAAGAAAGATTAGTTACACTAACACCTGATTAGTTATACACTTATTGTCCCTGCTGTTTTCCCCTGCGGTTAAGTCAAAGTACTTGTAATATCTGTAATGACAGAGCATAAGATTCTCTTCTTCCAGAATATGCGAGCAGAGCGATAACTCCTGGGCCTGGCCCCTTATGTTTACTTCAGTGTTCAAATTGAAAATCAGGAAGGCAGAGTGCTGACCATGCTAAAACACAGCAGACAGCAATCTTTAAAAGCGCACTGCACTGACCCCTGAATGCAATATAAACGAATCCAGAATCACAGGTACTGTACCTCATGAAATATAAAATGTAAAATCAAGAGTCACCTTTCAACATGCACCTGCAGTATTCTAGACCTCACACTATGCCCACGCACACAAAATATGCTGTACAATGAGAATTTTTAAATGTGGAAAGGTTTTTGCACTGAAATATCTAAAACAAAACAAAAATGTAACTTTTTATAAAATGCATTAAAAGAAAATCAAATTTTTTTTAACTCCTATTGTTATGCAGCCAATGTATTTTTAATAATGAAAAAAATAACATTAGAAAAATGCAAACATTTATATATTTGTACCTGCTAGGCAGACAGTATACACTAATATCAGTTGGACCAGTCGTATTTCATGCTTCCTTTTTTTCAAAAAATGTTACTGTTCACATTGTATAGATTCATATGAAAACAACCATCTCTTAAAACAGCGTGATATTGTTTTGACAGTTCCTATATCAATATCCAAGTAAACAAAATAGCCTTAAATGCTGTATTATCGCCTTAAATGGTATGTGGCAAGCTCTTTCTGTGATCTTGCCACATCTCATGTGAACAGGTGCTTTTTTACACACTATAAACGTGTTCAGCGACGAAGCGCAAATGGTTGCCGTGGTAACAAACAATGATACCTGCTTGAAGTAGTGAGGGAAAATAGTTAAAATAAAAAATATATATATTCATTAATATCAAAGTTTAAAATTGAATTGCTTACGTTATTGTGTAGGCAACTGCACAGAAAAATTACCTCATAGCACCACCTAATGTCAAATCAGCGCAAATACCAGTATAATCCATCCAACCATTCTCCAAATTGCTTGTCCTATGTAGGGTCGCAGGGACGCTGAAGCTTGTCCCAGATTCTTGGGCCGAAGGCAACTTTGTAATTGTCTAGGATAATTGTTTAGTATATAATTGTAAAAGTCTAGTATCTGTAGTACTAATACCATGTATTACTGTGCTCTCAGTGGAGATATCTTGCTATGTATGCATATGTACATTAGCATTTAGAGACTCAACTAAGTGTATGTTTAATAGCATCCTGGCAAGAAATTAACTTAACCAACTGAATTTTCATTGGCCTAACTTAGCAAGTGTCATGTATTCTGAGCTGCATGTACTGATATGATTTGTAAATGCAAATGTTCATTCTTAATGCCAGGACAAAAGTTTTGTAGGCATAGTTACAAAGCATTGTAGCATGTAGCATTGTAGCATGTGGCATTTAGTATTTCTATTAAAGATGCTAAAAATATGTAGTGTCATATGCTAAAATCTTTGAGTATTAGTTGTAACCAGTGTTGGGGAAAGTTACTTTTAAAAATAATGCATTACAATATTGCGTTACTCCATAAAAAAGTAACTAATTACGTTACTTAGTTACTTTTTATGGAAAGTAATGCGTTGCGTTACTTTTGCGTTACTTTTTACATCTGGACAGGGCTTGCTTGTTTGTTTTTAAAATAAAAAAGTTCTATTTTTGGCAAATATAAAAGCTTTTCACACCAAAAGTGAAATGAATAAACCTCAGGCTGAAGGGAAAGTAAATTTACGTCCGTACAGTAGAATGCAGAAGAAGACATTTCAACACACTTCAGCAATAAAAAAAAGACACAAATGTTTGTCTAGAGTAATTTTTGCTTATTAGTACGGTTGAACTGGATCATCGAAGGTCAGAAGCAAAGACATTGGTTAATAGAATGGGATTAAATACATAAAGGATATCTGTGTTGTTTAACATTTAATTATTGCAGGTTTGCATCATATTCTGAGTTGCATTATTTTTATTCATTTTGAGGAATTCTGAATCTGTGTTTTTTTTATGTGAGTGAGATGAATGAATGCATATTCATATTTATTTTAGAACTACAGTAACATCTTCTGATTTCTCTCAACATGAGGGCAGGAGAGCTGTCAGTCAATAAATTGAAAAAAAAAAAAGTAACTTGCGTTACTTATTTGAAAAAGTAACTCAGATATTCTCTTGTAAATTAAAAAGTAATGCGTTACTTTACTAGTTACTTGAAAAAAGTAATCTGATTACGTAACTCTACTTGTACTTGTAATGCGTTACCCCCAACACTGGTTGTAACAAATGAAGTCTATTTACAAATATACTTCTAACAAGTCCAATATTACAAAGACAAGCTTAAAATCTAAAAAAAAAAAAAGACATCTAAAACCGGGGCTAAAATGTCCGACCAGTTCTGATCTGCTGTGGCCCCTGTTTGACGCTGCTATGATTTAAGAACAAGGGGGCGGTAGAGTGAAACACACTATGTATCATGGTTTTTCAGAGAACTGTGTAATGTTTTGCTGCAGTGAATGCAGGCTTTCCTCTTTCAAGTTGCTGTGATTTTAATTCAACGATTGGACCCCACATTGTGTCCAGGCTGTTGCACAGCAGTTGTGAGTCAGAGCTTGCTCTCAACATCTCTCTCTGTCTGTCTACTTCTTTCTGTCTCCCCTTCTCTCACACAGACAGCTTGCTTAGGAATAATTCATGGCTCTGCATTAGAGACTCTACAGTTACTATACTAAACAATTTCAAAAGCAAATTGATACCGTTGTTTACAGTTTTTATGGTCTGTATCTTCGAAACTGGTGTTTTAATAATGGCTGAGATTGAGATGAAACCAAGTTCAATTCCCCTTTGAAGTGCTTGTCATTGTTTCCTGTTAAATCTACTGCAGAGCCAGTCCATAAAGCATTGCTCTGGCAACGAGAAAGAGATACTGTCAAGAGTATACAGCATGACTGTTTTCATCTCACATCAAACGGAATGGGAATTTACAATGCTGCATGGCACACTATGTTATGTAAACACTTGGGGTCCTTCTCCTCCATTTGTGCAAGATACCTCTCATATTTAGTGTCGCTTTAAGGCAAGTCACTCTGCGACCATCTTGGTGATGCTCCCAGGCAGCTATTTTCAATCCGGGTAATGGGCATACAAGTACAGCTACTATCTCCCTGAATGGGGAAAGACTGAAAGCTCTAAAAACTGTAATAAAATCTCACAACAATGGTACTATAAGTTTTACTTCTTTACCTCAAATCACACAGTTTATCTGGCTGGATCAGGTAATGTGCATGCTAGAGTAAACAAACACTCTCTCTCTCTCTCTCTCTCTAATTGTGGCATCCATAATTGTAATTGCGATTAGAAATTCGATTAATTGTGCAGCCCTTATATATATATATGTTTATATATACACTACTGTGCAAAAGTCTTAGGCCATTTGTATTTTCACCAACAAAAAATGGTTTTAAATCAGTTAATTCTATCTTTTGCTGTAGTGTGTCAGTAGGAAATACCAGTTTATATTCCTAAACATTTCTTTTGCCATTAATTGTAATAATCCAGTGAGATTTGTTTGCACAAGGAGTCTGACAACAGCCAGTGCTAAATCCAGAAGAACTGTCAACATCTCCAAGACGCTTCAAGAAACCTACCTGCAAAGCTACCTGAAAAACTATGCGCAAGTGCACCTATAGCTGTTTTAAATGCAACGGTTGGCCACACCAAATGTTGATTTGATTTAGTAAATAATTGTTAATTGATAAATAAAATCTATTTATGACATTATTTTTGAAAGCATCCTCACTTTACAGCATTTTTAAACAAGTGCCTAAAACTTTTCACAGTTTTCAGGAAGGTTTCTTGAAGCGTCTTGGAGACGTTGACAGTTCTTATGGATTTAGTCTGTCTCAGTTTTTTCTGTTTCTTCATGTAATCCCAGACGGACTGGATGATAGTGAGATCAGATCTCTGTGTGGAGCACTGGCTGTTGTCAGAGAAAAATCTCACTGGATTATTACAATTAATTGCAAAAGGAATGTTTGGAAATGTAAACTGATATTTCCTACTGACACACTACAGCAAAATATAGAAATAACTGGCTTAAAACCACTTTTTTTTTTTTTTTGGTGAAAATACTAATGGTCTAAGACTTTTGCATATATAAACAATTGGCTTTTTTAACTAAAAGTCAGGACTATCCATCTCTATACTGTAGCTGATACATTTCTCTGTGTGGCCCATTTCCAACTTTTTTAACAGTTTGAGTAATGGAATCCTGCCAAACAAATTTAATCTACACTTTCATTTCCAAATTTTCTTTTATTTAATTTTGGAAAGAACATTGTTGAAAAACATAAAAACAATTGCTGTTCTTTTGAACTTTGTGTTTTCAACATTGATAATAATAAGACATGTTTCCTGAGCAGCAAATCGGCATATTACAATGATTTATGAAGGATCATGTGACACTAAAGACTGGAGTAATGGCTGGTTAAAATTCTTGCCATTACAGAAATTAATTCATATTTAAATATATTGAAATAGAAAAAAGTTGTTTTAAATTATGATAATATTTCACAATATTACTGTTTCATACTGTATATTTGATTACATAAATGCAGCCTTGGGGAGCACAGGAGACTTCTTTTCAAAAACATAAAAAAATCATACCAACCACTACATTTTGAACTGGTAGCATATTTCAAATTCAAGAGTTTTGGTGGTGCAACATAAACGTTGCTAGAGTGAGAGTCTATGTTACTCTGCACACAATCAGAAAGAGTCATTAACTTTGCTTCACTTTTTTTTTGGCAAGCTGATGTGAAGATATATCCAGTATATCTGCCTCTTAAACTGAACTCAAGAGTCTGAGGAAGATAGACCAGAATAGAGAGAGTCAGGAGACTGAGGGAAAGTGTGATAGTGGTGCATTAAAAGGCAGAGCACATACAGTGCAGAGCCACATTCATTATTCATTTGCTAAGTTACCATGTGTAGTAATTAAAACACAAAATCTTAGTCTAAAACAGAAATTGCTGTAGTAGATATTTCTACACTGAACTCCAAAAACCATTTCTGGAATTAGATTCATACTTAGATTGTCTGAATGTACACCAGGCATTCAAAAGTATCATTTGATGGTGATGTGGGTCACTGTACAGATACTACAGACGTGGCAGATTCGGTGTTGCCATGGTGTTTTGCTTTGTGCATCAGCTTTAATTAAACTTGACTAATGTGGAAGGCAAAAAAATAGAACAGCCAAGAAGAGTGAGGAAAAAGACAACAACGGCCTGACCCTCCTGGTTGGGTACAAATGAAGGAGCCACAGCTAGCATGGTGCTCATCCCGTGCATACAGATTGCATTACACAGCCAATCCACTCAAAGCGCCTTTGCTCCTCTAATGCACTGACATGCCTTAGTGTGTGGAAGCGGTCAGTTTCACTCAGTTAAGTGGTCCCCTATGGTCGATTAATACAAGGGAGACTGTTTTACTCATCAACCACCATGCTCAATATCATCAATATCGATGAAGGCCCCGTTAGCGAGACACTAGTCATGGTCATTATCACACCTACCACTGTTGCTCTCTGAAAAGTAGGACATATAGCGGCTGAAGGTTCTTATATTGACTCGTGGTGGATGTAGCGAGGCCTGTGTTTAAGTCTTCAAATGAGATGGGTGGTTGGTGATGACAATCTGCTTGATTAATTTAGCGACGTATGGAACGCCCTCATTTGTTTGCACTCCTGTCAGCAGAGGGATTATCCAGCTGGACACTCGGCATCCATTTGCGGGAATGAGATGTGGCTGAAGTGCCGCCTCTGCCGAGGTATCTATCACACCGACATGGTGCTGTCACATACAAAAAACATGAATTACAATGTGAGCTTCTGCTGCATGCGCGTTCGAGCGGCAGGGAACGTGCTACAGCAGCCCAACATCTTACTTCTTGTGGAGAACCATGGTGTGAAAGCAGCACACTGCCCCAAATCTCATTCAGCACACCTACATGTTCCTGTGAGCTATGTTTTTCACTGTTCAAAACAAATATTTCCACCTAGTCATTAACCTTAATGACTGCACAACACAGACAATGCAGAAGAGAACAAGGGAGGCAAACAGTGGTAACCATTACTTTCCCTGCTTGAGATGACAATAGGAGCAGCTGAGGGCCTCCAAGCTATAATCTGACTGTGGCCATATAGTCTCCTCCGTCATTAGTATTGACTCTGCATGAAGCCGGGCCAATTAAAGCACTCAGCTGCAATCATGCAGGCACACATAAATCCAGTATGTTTTAAGACCCTGAGTGGCTCTTTGAGGAGACAGGCACATTACCTCAATTCATTTTGTTTTCCAATTTCATAAAACAACTGGAATATTTGGATAGTGTGGTAAAATCTCCAACAGAAACCAAATGAAGTGGCTTAGGGTGAAATCAATTATGATGCAATAATTTTCTAAGCTTTTTAGGAATATTTTTAAGAAGAACCATGAAACAGATCTGCTTTTAAAATCTGACTAGATGAGCAAACTTTGAAGCCTATGACCACACATCAACTGCAATTTATATTACTGTTTTTCTTAATCGCTTTGGCTCATTTTTCGAAACAGTCTTACCATTCTCTTTCTCTCACCCTTTTTTTGTACACTGACTGTCCATTTTGTCTAGCTGGAGGCTATTGTGTATCACACTGAGATTTTTAGATAGAGATTTCAACAGTAGGTAAAAGTTTACAGGGTGAAGTCAATAATGTAGTACTCTGAAATATAATATGCACATTTGTATGTAAGTACATTTATTTTTTGCAGCAATGTGTTACATGTAAACAGAAAATATTCAATGTCCTAGATATTTATGGAATATACTGTACATGTATGTCTGACAAATTTTGATAAATGATTGAATCATTCTGCATGTGATGACTTAGACAATGAAATAATATTTCGAAGTTGTGAGGATTACGACTGAGAACCAACTCATCAATTTTGATAAGCAAGCTATTTAGTTATTGTGCAAATTGAAGAAAATTGTATGCCAAAACACGTGCCGTTTACTTGAATAAAAATCTGGTGGAAACAAGAAATTAATTGTTCAGTGATCTGAACAATCTCCCTTTAGAATTTAATTGAAAGCCTATTCAATTTCAATGAATTTAAAAGAGGTACAGAATTGCAATTTGAATTTGAAAGTAAGGAAATAGACTTAAAGTTTCAAAGAAATTATGACTACAATTTTTTTTATTAGAAAAGTTTGTCAAAAACATTTGAAACAAGTTTTAAAAGCCTTAAAATCTGAAGTATTATAGGCCTTAAGGAACAAATAAAACGATAGGACAACAGTATCATAGAACGACAGACAGACAAACAGATAATAGATGCTTTTTGATTAAATGGCAATTTGATTACCTAAACCAAAAGCATCAAGACAGAGTGAATGTATTTACATCTTACAGCATTTGCTACTCAACCACTCTGTCCAGATGCTGTCTCATGGATAGCAGTATGTGTCAGTATGTGTCTGCCGAGATGCCAAGCTGTTTCGATCTATATCCGCCTCTGCCATCATATTAGGAGAGTCTGTTGGTTGGCAAATGTCTTTATTGTGGAACAAGCTTCGACCCAGGACCCTGTCACAACAGTATGTATTCTAGGAAGTCTGTGATTTATCAGCCTCAAAGACACGGATCTCTTTGACACACTTCTGTTTGTGAATCCAGGCCAAATGATCTGAGAGGCTTGAAAAAGCCAACTGCCTTCAAGTTCCTCTCCCATATCTGAAATATGCTGAGAGTGGGAGAAGACATCCTCTAGGGGAGGGGAGGGTGGCTGTTTGAAAAGGGGTTCCAATATAATGAGCAACCCAGATTTGTACTGTGCCTTCCACGGCGGTGATGACAAACACACAGTGCAATCAAGGCAAAGTCATATTTATAAGCTTAGCTAAGCTGAGCTGAGAACACCTCCCTCTCTGTCTCCACCGACTAATCTCACTGAACAGTACAATTTATGCCATTTGGCGCATCTGTAGGATATAGTGTTGACATTGGATTTCTGAATTAACAATCAACACAGAGGCTGTCGCTATTGTGTGACAGCACAATCTCTATGACGGCTCTGACTGAACTGCAAAGCCTTAGTATTTCAAGTGCACAGACATTTATTACAGTTACCGAGGCCTGAGGGTATGGGAGTCCATTTTCATTTTCACTGAAATGAGAGGTTTGCTTAATAAGCTGCTCAAAGACCTATCTCCATAGATTCAAAATGCACAAACTCTAACCACTCCGTTCCTATGCATCTGTGCAACACCCTGGCTCCTCTCCAGTGCGCCAAATGTCTGTCACCTCCCTCTCTGTCTCCACTGACTAATCTCTCTGAACAGTACAATTTATGCCATTTGGCTCATCTGTAGGATATAGTGTTGACATAGGATTTCTGAATTAACAATCAACACGGAGGCTGTCGCTATTGTGTGACGGCACAATCTCTATGGTGGGCTCTGACTGAGCCGCAAAGCCTTAGTACTTCAAATGCACAGACATTTATTACAGTTACCGAGGCCTGAGGGTATGGGAGTCCATTTTCATTTTCACTGAAATGAGAGGTTTGCTTAATAAGCTGCTCAAAGACCTATCTCCATAGATTCAAAATGCACAAACTCTAACCCCTCCGTTCCTATGCATCTGTGCAACACCCTGGCTCCTCTCCAGCGCGCCAAATGTCTGTCAGAAAGGGTTTTTGTATCCGCGTATGGCATTAGACATCTGCTGCAGAACTAAAACCAGTGCAGCATGTTCACTCCATCATTTATCTGTAGCCATTTAGGCTGCATCCTGTTCCCTGAGACCTACATCTTTTTCTTACGTAATTCACATTAGGCGATCTGCTCCTTGCAGTGACCACAGGCAGACTAATTATAAATCACAGACTGATGTCTACATTAACAACTGATTAATTGCACTATCACATAATAAAAGAGACGATGAAGGATCTAAAATGTGTTTGAGCAAAAAACGTCAATAGTGTGTGCTTAGTATATATCAGTTCTCACAGCTTCACGAGTCTATAAAAGAAGCCATTTTGGATGGATCTAATTGTTAGCTTGTGTCACTATGCAGGGTAGCTCATTACATATATGCTTGATGAATTTTGCTATGGCTCCAAGTGGGATTTGAACCCATGACCCCAATATTACTCGGCAGGCAAGTAGGCAATGAGCAAGGAAACCAGGTTAGGCCATTCCAGGAGCACATTCACCTCAGCGCAGTCTAAATTGTTAAGGGAGATCTACTGTGACAACCAACATACTGCAGGTAATAAACCATGATATCTTCGCTCCAGTTCAAATTCACAGAAGAGTAATGTGAACAGGCATTCACAGAGGCCACATGACCCAGCAACAGCCTTTGGTGATTCCAGAATTATCATCAGCAAGAATTTGCCTCTGGAGACCTTATTAAACATGAACATAAAGCCTGAATAAAACACATAAAAACCAGAGGGTTTCTTCATCCTGGGTACTAGATCAGATATAGGATTGTTAAAAGTTACAGGATAAACAAAGCTACAAGCTTGTGCCTTGTAGTCTTGTTTCCAGTATTTTTAGCAGAATGATTCTTTAATTCATTGGCAGAATGCATTTCAACAGAAAGACGTAATTCAAATTTTTTTTTCTTTTCAATAAGCTGATTGACTACTGAAAAAAATATGGTGCAGGATTTAATTTGAATTTAAATTGATAGTAAATTTCACAAAAAAATTACAAAGAAACTGCAAGTAAAACTTTGAATTAAACATGAAATTTTGAAGTAGAAAAAGACATGTTTTATTTACAACTTCAAAACATATCTTTTTTATAGTGTATCTTTGCTAATATGGTATTTGGGATGTGTAGTGTATGATATTGTCTTCAAACACAACAGATAAATTTAATCAATAACCACAAATTAATTTAATGTTTATTGTTGCCATTTTACAATGGCAGACATAAACATGAATGCATCTACTGTAACAAGTGTTATCGATTCTACAGTAATGGTCCAAAGGTCAAACATTTTAGCTAAAGAGGAAGTCAGACATTTATCCCAATTAAAATTCCATCATTGTACTATTGTTACTTTAACTTCTGCTGGGACAGAGTAATAGAGATGCCGCACGATTAATAAAACACCAGTTTTAAAGAGAAAGCCAGTGTGGCTGTGTGTTTGGCAGAAGCAGGGCCCACTGCTGGCTGGATTATATCTTGTCTAACAGCACTTCCTCTGACCCGAGAACAGTACACCAGTGGTGCGGTCATTCATTCGGCCTCACTGCATTAACACTCCAGTACTGAGAGAGAGAAAAAATGACATTTACAAATTTGCCACAGCGCAATCCTTATCGTTTTTAGTACATCTTTTGCATCTTTAGAAGAAGCTAGTCTATACAATCTCTTCGGTCTATGTCATTAAACTTTTTTTTCATTTTGCACAGCCTGACCCACATTAGAGATGGTCTTTATGAAGCATCAGGGTGGGCAGAAGCATTTCAACAGCTTCATTTTTCTCTAAATGGCAGAGATTACGGAGGTTAATGTGTGTGATATTAGATAAATGATCTCGTTTACAGGCTCCTCCTTTGCCTTAGGGGAACTGAAAGATATCTGGCATTTTTTTTGGCTCAGCAGACACATTCAATACATTAACACTCATCTTCATGACAGCACGCCAGTGCCTGCATTACACATTGAACCTTGTTTCTTTTAACTGCTTGTGACATATTATCAATCAAAAAAAAGCTTGGGGATAAGGAATGTCCAGCCCAAGAATTAATTTCAGGTCACAATCTCAGAAAAGAGAGAAAGAATGTTTCTACAACAGAAAGGTGTGATTGTCAGGAGATACTTTACTGGAAACAGTAGCACTCGATTCTTGCGAACGGCAAATATAACAATTTTTTTTTAATCGTGACCCCAATGGATGTGATTTTAATCACACATTTAATTTTAGAGAATTAATTTTCCCTAAAATACTGTAATTGAGGTATTTGATGCTTTCATTTAAGCTGGCTAAAATGATTATAGTCCACAGTGGACTGAAAATGCTCAGAACATCTGTCATGGATTATTTGCAGTGAAAGGGAAAGTTAAAGCCCATTTAGTATATTAATCTAACACAGAGAGAATCTTTATTATATCTGCAAGCATTAACTTGTCAAATATTGTTGCTGCTCTGTAACTCTTTCATTTTAGGAGCTTAAGAATGCTTGAAGGAAAGTATGCATTAAGGACATCCATGAAAATGAAAAGCATGAATTTGCGCATTTAAGTCTTATTTGTACAACAAACTTTTTATACAACAAAATTAACCAATACTTTTGCTTGCATAGTTATCTATGTACGTACATAACACAATAAAATGATAATTGTTGCAGCCCATTTTATTTAACATTCTAATAATGTTCTTTCCTACCATAAACAGTAATGGTTTTCAGCACCTTCCCAAAAGAGACAGCTCCTCAAACCTCAACACCACTGGTAAAGCAACAACCCACGAATCCATGAATCATCCATCATAAATTACGTAAGCTCTTTCAAAAACCAATACATGGCACAGAAGCTTTTCCAATGAATCCAACTTGCTTATAGTGTCCATTACAGCACCTCTCTTCCTTAGTGAAGTTCTAAAGCATTGTGAGGGTTGAATGTTAAATGCAGATTAGCACCAGTGTGAGCTGACAGCCTTCCTGGAACTTCCTGTTTTTTTTCCCACTGAGAAATAAATTATAAAATGGTTATGATGCAATTTGTTAACTAATAACATTTGCTTATTCTGTAGCCTATTCAAGAAGCCTCAAAAGTCACTGGGGTCTATTAGAAGCAATGAGAAACAGTTGTGTCGACCATCATGGATACACTGCCTCTTTCCCCTTGTCTCTTTAGAGCATAGCAATGCACATGTGAACAGAATATGAATGACCCAACGCCATATTCTAGCAAAAGTAATGGTAAGTAGAGCAACAGAAAAGCCTAAGACAGCTGAAAAAATATCCCCAAATCTATCACATCACAGTCACAGAAATAATGCAAATCATAACAGCTAATGCAGCATTGATAGATAGATAGATAGCTAGATAGATAGATAGTTAGATAGATAGATAGATAGATAGATAGATAGATAGATATATCAAAAGATGAAATGCATACATTAACAGTCAACTTAAGAAATCAGGTTCGCTTTAAAATAGATCTGCACAGACTGGTTAGAGTAGGCTACGGTTCCTTACCCATTTCTGTCAGGTAATGTTAGCTGTGAGGCGATATCAGTAAATGGGAACATCACTGCAGTCCTCACAAAACCCCCAGTTCATGTAGAATCCATGCACGATGTACGGAGATGCAAGTAAAAGCAGCGCTCTAAAGCGCTCGGTAAGCTTTGACAAAGCAAAGCAGGTGCAAAAAGGGGGGAGGGGGACTGGAAGAGAACAAATCTTCTAAAAAAATCTGTAAATAAATGGGGGATAAATCTACCACCGTTGATATGTTGTGCTGGACACATAAAATAAGCCTAGTATCCACATCCGTGAAGGAAATGTCTAAACCACATAGGTTATCAACAGCCTCCCTTTGGGTAAAATCCAGTAGAGTTAGTACTTGGTAGGTTTCTCTGATCGAGATGTGCCTTTTTAAACCACTGCCATACACCTCCGTTCTTCAACGCATACTGGCCCCATGCTTCTCAGATCTTGCCCACATCCACCACCGCAGTCCATAGATGTAACACAACGTGCTGACTCCGCTGAATGCTGTTGAATGTGTCACAGCATCACCTCACAGCCTCCTTGAGTGCGCACTCCTTCCTCTCGCCTTCATCATTTCTCGTGAGCGATGTCCACTGCAGAGCCTCCTCAAAGTTGAACCATCGGCTCGACTGAATAGGCTACTTGAGTCTCAACATCCAGCAATAACGTTTTAATTCGTGTTGCTAAGGGATCTTCTTGTTAATTCTGTCGTTTAATGTCAGCGTACTAAACTTCATTCCTTCCCTTCGTGAATCTCAGCTCAGCTCGTCCGGGCTCGTTTAAAGCGACGTTTGTTTGGCGCTGCAGTTTTCTGCTCCTTTCGTAGCCTATTGCTTACAAATCGCTTCGTTGTTTCGTCAAAAAATGTTTCGTCAGAAAATGTAAATAGAAAGTGTAAGCACACGGAGAGAGGCACCGTCTGTGAAAATGTGGTGAAGGAGAAAGGAATATTTGCAGCGACTGACGGATGATATATTAAACCTGACACTTGCGCGTTTGAAATGCATCTGTTGCTGAATGATGCGCATTTGTGTGTGTGCGCGCGCAGTCTTTAGTTACTCATTTCGTTTAAAAGCCAAAAAGAGCAGTGTGATATCTTTGTTTAAACTTGGCTTTATTAATATGTGTGTATTTCTCCGTAATGTTTTTTCTCCTTCTTCTTTTTTTTTTGGCACAAATCGATGTGGGATTGCCACCTACCGGCATGCATTGCCCTCTCGATATTTCTGTTCTCTGCCAGCCATCAGCAGGATAACACTTCATCTCTAAATATTATATGCAAGGAAGCATTATAGTTCCTTTAACACAGTACCTTAATAAAAGCAAATACTTCGTCTCTCTCTCTCTCTCTCTCTCTCTCGCTCTCTCTCTCTCTCTCTATATATATATATAGTTTTTCCACATGTTCCAAATATGGTCTTTACTTTTCATACTTTTTATTTATTTATTTATTTTTTGCCCAAGTTACTGTATGCAACTTTAAATAATTCTTTGTGAACCCAATTTATTTTATTTTCTAAGATTTAGTCCCTTGCACATACTCTATGATGGGGTACAATGAGGCTAAAAGCCCACTGGGATGAAAGGCCCCTTGGATGTATTTTTTCTCTTAAAACACTGCATTGCAACAAACAACACTAAAGCTCTTTTTTAACCATTTGTGTATCAGTAGTGGTTAGGAATAAATATTTGCAAAGAATGTGCAAAGTGGATCCATATTGACTGATAATCACAATGATGTATTTGTGAAATACACATGAACTAAAATTATTCTTTCACAAACAGCTTAATAATACAGAATACAAAATAAATAAGTTGTGATAAAATATGAGATATTATGAAATGACAAAGCGATTGAAAGTAACTATGAAAGGGCATGCCTTTGATGAAGCTGTATCCTAAAGTTATTTAACATTTCTTAAATTACTAATATATATATATATATGATCAAACTTCAACATCTAATCACATGGAAAATTCAATAGCAAATATGAATGCTCTTAATCATAAGCGAGCATAGCAATGCACATGTGAACAGAATATGAATGACCCAACGCCATATTCTAGCAAAAGTAATGGTAAGTAGAGCAACAGAAAAGCCTAAGACAGCTGAAAAAATATCCCCAAATCTATCACATCACAGTCACAGAAATAATGCAAATCATAACAGCTAATGCAGCATTGATAGATAGATAGATAGCTAGATAGATAGATAGTTAGATAGATAGATAGATAGATAGATAGATATATCAAAAGATGAAATGCATACATTAACAGTCAACTTAAGAAATCAGGTTCGCTTTAAAATAGATCTGCACAGACTGGTTAGAGTAGGCTACGGTTCCTTACCCATTTCTGTCAGGTAATGTTAGCTGTGAGGCGATATCAGTAAATGGGAACATCACTGCAGTCCTCACAAAACCCCCAGTTCATGTAGAATCCATGCACGATGTACGGAGATGCAAGTAAAAGCAGCGCTCTAAAGCGCTCGGTAAGCTTTGACAAAGCAAAGCAGGTGCAAAAAGGGGGGAGGGGGACTGGAAGAGAACAAATCTTCTAAAAAAATCTGTAAATAAATGGGGGATAAATCTACCACCGTTGATATGTTGTGCTGGACACATAAAATAAGCCTAGTATCCACATCCGTGAAGGAAATGTCTAAACCACATAGGTTATCAACAGCCTCCCTTTGGGTAAAATCCAGTAGAGTTAGTACTTGGTAGGTTTCTCTGATCGAGATGTGCCTTTTTAAACCACTGCCATACACCTCCGTTCTTCAACGCATACTGGCCCCATGCTTCTCAGATCTTGCCCACATCCACCACCGCAGTCCATAGATGTAACACAACGTGCTGACTCCGCTGAATGCTGTTGAATGTGTCACAGCATCACCTCACAGCCTCCTTGAGTGCGCACTCCTTCCTCTCGCCTTCATCATTTCTCGTGAGCGATGTCCACTGCAGAGCCTCCTCAAAGTTGAACCATCGGCTCGACTGAATAGGCTACTTGAGTCTCAACATCCAGCAATAACGTTTTAATTCGTGTTGCTAAGGGATCTTCTTGTTAATTCTGTCGTTTAATGTCAGCGTACTAAACTTCATTCCTTCCCTTCGTGAATCTCAGCTCAGCTCGTCCGGGCTCGTTTAAAGCGACGTTTGTTTGGCGCTGCAGTTTTCTGCTCCTTTCGTAGCCTATTGCTTACAAATCGCTTCGTTGTTTCGTCAAAAAATGTTTCGTCAGAAAATGTAAATAGAAAGTGTAAGCACACGGAGAGAGGCACCGTCTGTGAAAATGTGGTGAAGGAGAAAGGAATATTTGCAGCGACTGACGGATGATATATTAAACCTGACACTTGCGCGTTTGAAATGCATCTGTTGCTGAATGATGCGCATTTGTGTGTGTGCGCGCGCAGTCTTTAGTTACTCATTTCGTTTAAAAGCCAAAAAGAGCAGTGTGATATCTTTGTTTAAACTTGGCTTTATTAATATGTGTGTATTTCTCCGTAATGTTTTTTCTCCTTCTTCTTTTTTTTTTGGCACAAATCGATGTGGGATTGCCACCTACCGGCATGCATTGCCCTCTCGATATTTCTGTTCTCTGCCAGCCATCAGCAGGATAACACTTCATCTCTAAATATTATATGCAAGGAAGCATTATAGTTCCTTTAACACAGTACCTTAATAAAAGCAAATACTTCGTCTCTCTCTCTCTCTCTCTCTCTCTCGCTCTCTCTCTCTCTCTCTATATATATATATAGTTTTTCCACATGTTTCTATTATTGTCTATACTTTTCATTCTTTTTATTTATTTATTTATTTTTTGCCCAAGTTACTGTATGCAACTTTAAATAATTCTTTGTGAACCCAATTTATTTTATTTTCTAAGATTTAGTCCCTTGCACATACTATATGATGGGGTACAATGAGGCTAAAAGCCCACTGGGATGAAAGGCCCCTTGGATGTATTTTTTCTCTTAAAACACTGCATTGCAACAAACAACACTAAAGCTCTTTTTTAACCATTTGTGTATCAGTAGTGGTTAGGAATAAATATTTGCAAAGAATGTGCAAAGTGGATCCATATTGACTGATAATCACAATGATGTATTTGTGAAATACACATGAACTAAAATTATTCTTTCACAAACAGCTTAATAATACAGAATACAAAATAAATAAGTTGTGATAAAATATGAGATATTATGAAATGACAAAGCGATTGAAAGTAACTATGAAAGGGCATGCCTTTGATGAAGCTGTATCCTAAAGTTATTTAACATTTCTTAAATTACTAATATATATATATATATATATGATCAAACTTCAACATCTAATCACATGGAAAATTCAATAGCAAATATGAATGCTCTTAATCATAAGCTTCTATAAAGAATACAAAGTGGAAAACTTTCTATAATTGTTCTGAGGATCATTAATCATCATGCTATTATGAGATAGTATGTCATACAAGTTAGAGCCTGGATATTTCCTAATATGCTTTAATAGCTTAATTGTATAGCAGTGCTAAAGCTCATTTGTGTCACCCCTTCTGGAGCTACGGTTTATGATGGCAACTGGTGTGACTTTGAGCACGTCGCTCATTTATGCTAATTCGCTTGTCTTGATGATTGATCAATTGGACAATCAGGGCTGACATTAACCTGGTCTGATAGAGTCTATCAGAACAAGCTAATGTCAGTACTGTTAGTCCAACCGATCAATCATCTAGACCAAATTACCAGCAAAACCCCCAAACATATCTTCTATATACCAGTCAGAAAACCAGTTAAATGCAGCATCTATTTTTTTCTTCTTCAAAATTCTATGATTAGCATATTACAATAATATTAATTGTTGTTTTGATACATTTATTTTTAGGAGGCATGTGGTATCATATAAACTTGACAGACTGAGAATATAAAGCTTGTTTTTAGTGCTCCATTGCAAATCTACCAAAAAACTGTCCTTTTGCATTGATCACCTTATGTTAAATTGTAACAGCAGTCTTTTGTAATGACACGGTCCATTAAATCAGCCTCCAGTTTAATCAGTGCGATATACTGTTCACCCTATTCCACTATTCTGTGATCTAATGAAAGGAGAGTTACTAATAGCACTCTCCTTATCACCATTAGGTTTTAGAGTAAGGTACTCAACCATAGCTAACTTGGGGGGACTGTCGTGGCAATTAATGTAAATAGAAAAAGCGTAATACCATCAAACTTTTAAAACACAGATAACATCAATCTCATATAATGTGATCCTGTGAGTTTGAACATGGGTGAAGAACTTTGCGTTGTTGGTATATATTTCTAGTACATTTTGTAGTCCAGAATACATAAAACCAGTGGTGAGTGGTAACTTTTTCATGCAGGTAATATCCCAATACTCCATTCCCCTTTTCCATGATGCAACAAAACAGAGATACACTCTGTAAACTGAGGCGCAGCACATCAGCTTAGAACAAGGTCAAAGACACAGATCAAAATCACAGATGAAAACTAAGAAATTTAAAATGAAATTTTAAAGTATACTCATTCTCCTGCCTTATTTGCAGATTCAATCATTCTCTGATCTTCCTTTGTGATTTAACTCCACTAAGAACTTTGTGAACTATATTTGAAGTGTTATGTTATAATAGGCAACATACCTAATGTAACAATTATGTCAAACATTAATGGATATTCACAAATTATTTTTGTTTGTGAAAACATGTTAGTATATAGTTATGATTTACTTTGTTTTAGTATAATTAACACTTCAGAATACTGTTCCAACATTTATGAATAACTGCACAGGAACAAATGAGTAATACAATATTTACATTCTATTAACTAACAACAAACTCCAATTAATGAACAAGTAAGTAATAGCACTCAGTTTAATGTGTTAATTCGCTGTTAGCTAATCAGTAAGTGCTCTTTTCTCAGAGAACTACTAAGAAACTACATACCATTTCATAATTAATGCAAATAATGCATATTGCATGAAAAGCATGAAAGGCACTTGTAATGACTTAAGTCACTAAGCTTTTGAGGCTTTTGTAAGGTTTTGGATAGTAGTTCCTACTGATGGCTTTGCTATCACTTAAGTCAATACCAGGATATTTACTTTAGAATACTTTTACAAATAGCTAGTAATTCCTTTAGAAGGATCTAGTAACACTCGAGTCATTACTAGTGATTTACCATAATTCTTATAATAGATATTAATAAAAACCCAATCTTAAATATTCTAACCATTCATAATGGTTAGGAAAGATCCCCGTCCCCCGTCATTTTATAGGTTACATTTCTTTTTAGCATTTGAGGCATGGCTGATGACTCAACATGTTCCAGTAGTCTCTCCATGACTCTCTAGTTATTTAGTGAAAAGTGTGGATCTAAGTTGCATTCTCTTTGTTTAAGTATAGTAATAATAATGTGAAATAAATTGATACAGAATACAGCTTGAAGTTCAGAGGGATGCTGAAAAATTGACCACAGGAGTAAGGCCTAAAAACTGCAATTAAATAACCATTTCTTTAAAATGATCCATTGTCAGTAAATAGTTCTGTAAGAAGACTGATAAAATGTACTAATTATTATCACATCATTACTTATATTGATTCTGTAATTGGTTAAATGTTAAAGTAGTGGATAAAATCAAAATGAAAATCATTTCCACATATTCCCAAAATTGTATTTATATTAAAGTTAACATTAATAAGCAAATCCCCGTGCTAATCCTCCTAATTCTTCCAGTATTCCGAATATTTGCAGATTTTATTTTAAACAAACAACTGATATTGTATTTGTAACTGGGCCCTTCAATGATTTCACAAGGTCAGGGGTATATTTATTTATTTATTTATTTATTGTGCCTCCAATCTCCACACCCAGTGAAGGCCATTGGGTCAGTATACATCAAACCTCATTACCCCCTATTGTCTTATGTGCCTGTTGCTTTTTCATTTGCTGATAATGATTTTATAGGCAGGATGGGCTGTAGGAAGTTTCCTTTCTGCTGGTTCTGCTGCAAGCGAAGACAGCAGGAAAAAATGCTGCCTCAACTACTATGGTTCATCTGCTTTGCAAATAAACAGATTTATTATTTATTTATTTATTCATTTTTTACTCTTTGTGGGAGTGGGAGTTAGGCTCTAATACCTGTAGTACAGGAAAAAATTTGCAACCGTTAAAATGAAATGTATCTATAAGACTGTACTTTGAATTGATAACACTTTAATATTCAAAATGCAGAGTTATTTTGCTTTCTTTGAATACGTTTTCTGAAGCTCAGCAGTTTATGCATGTGTTGACAAAATGAAGGAATTCATTTTCTGATAAAACTGAGTGAGAAAATTCTCCAGCAGGTATAGGCTTTATGATTTTAATTTGCTATGGCGCAATGCAGCTTGTCAGATGTGGCTGAAGAGCTGCATGGACGGATGGGTTGTAAAATCTGTTGTAAAATCTGTCATTTGCCAGCAGTTGCTTGTTTGATTGAACTCTCTAGCATACGTGTACCTCAAGCATTAATTCTTAAGTTGTTGTTTTTTTTTTGCTACATTCACACTTCTGCAGTTCAGAGCCAGCTAGCTTGCATTCAGAAACCTGTCAGCTTTCTGGGACAGACTTCAAAGATTTGACAGAAAGACAAGAGGAGAGGAGAGAGCTGCTAAGGCAATAGCTTTAAATTATTAATACTGCTGTCCCACTGCACTTGTGTTTTCCTGTCTCACTTTAATATTAAATGACTTATACCTCAATGTAGAATATCCATATGATAAGGACCAAGCAGAGATGATGTATACAATTGGAAAACAGAGGAAGAAACAGTTAATTGATGGTGTATTGATGGTGCAGCTATGCTATTTTTTTTCTCTATTTCCTTCTCTGTTTCTGCCATGGGATTGGCATCCCGTGGTAACTAGGAATTACACAAGCTTCCGTCTGGATCCAGCCCTTACAAAGACCTGAGCAGGGGCAGATTTAGTGAATTGGGGGCCCCAGGCAAAATATAGGAATTTGCACACATTTTCCTTGATCAACCTTGAGGTTCCTTTTTTTGTTGTGATGCTTGCTGCTGCGAAATGGTGCCCCATAGTTGTGTCCAATGTTTCTATATTTTTAATGTACATGTTATAATGGCTTTCTCTTATGTTGTAGACCACGAAATAGCAACTGATTTACAGTTGAGATACAGATTTTCACAAAAACAAAATAAATTATAAAATGATAAACCTCACAATTGTGTGTTTAAACCAGGGGTGAGTCAGAAGTATAATTTTTTATATTAATTTAAAACGGGGTGATGTGGGTGGATTTTCGCATTGGTCTGAACAAAAACTACAGACTGGATTATTGAAAATGAACATTCATTCTCTGCCAGTAGGAGGCGCTTTTGGAACGTCAGAAATATAGAATGAGAAAAGTGTGAAAAAATATATTTGCTATGGCGCAATGCAGCTTGTCAGATGTGGCTGAAGAGCTGCATGGACGGATGGGTTGTAAAATCTGTTGTAAAATCTGTCATTTGCCAGCAGTTGCTTGTTTGATTGAACTCTCTAGCATACGTGTACCTCAAGCATTAATTCTTAAGTTGTTGTTTTTTTTTTGCTACATTCACACTTCTGCAGTTCAGAGCCAGCTAGCTTGCATTCAGAAACCTGTCAGCTTTCTGGGACAGACTTCAAAGATTTGACAGAAAGACAAGAGGAGAGGAGAGAGCTGCTAAGGCAATAGCTTTAAATTATTAATACTGCTGTCCCACTGCACTTGTGTTTTCCTGTCTCACTTTAATATTAAATGACTTATACCTCAATGTAGAATATCCATATGATAAGGACCAAGCAGAGATGATGTATACAATTGGAAAACAGAGGAAGAAACAGTTAATTGATGGTGTATTGATGGTGCAGCTATGCTATTTTTTTTCTCTATTTCCTTCTCTGTTTCTGCCATGGGATTGGCATCCCGTGGTAACTAGGAATTACACAAGCTTCCGTCTGGATCCAGCCCTTACAAAGACCTGAGCAGGGGCAGATTTAGTGAATTGGGGGCCCCAGGCAAAATATAGGAATTTGCACACATTTTCCTAGATCAACCTTGAGGTTCCTTTTTTTGTTGTGATGCTTGCTGCTGCGAAATGGTGCCCCATAGTTGTGTCCAATGTTTCTATATTTTTAATGTACATGTTATAATGGCTTTCTCTTATGTTGTAGACCACGAAATAGCAACTGATTTACAGTTGAGATACAGATTTTCACAAAAACAAAATAAATTATAAAATGATAAACCTCACAATTGTGTGTTTAAACCAGGGGTGAGTCAGAAGTATAATTTTTTATATTAATTTAAAACGGGGTGATGTGGGTGGATTTTCGCATTGGTCTGAACAAAAACTACAGACTGGATTATTGAAAATGAACATTCATTCTCTGCCAGTAGGAGGCGCTTTTGGAACGTCAGAAATATAGAATGAGAAAAGTGTGAAAAAATATAGCCAATATTAAGGAGGAAAGTCCACACACTGAGTTACCAGCGTAAGCCTGTGTGCAAAGGCTGTCTAATTCTAAACTTTAAAATACATTTATTTTTAGTTATTTTAACTACACATTTAAATAAAACTGAAAAAAATGAAAAGGCAATTATACATTTACACACCTAAGGATTATATCAACCATAAAAGTAACTACGTATGTGTCCTCTACTTGGTTCCTTCTCATAAATGAGTAAGCGCCATTTAAAACAATTATAAACATATAATACACACTGTTTCTCAATATTTAATTACAGCTTCAGATGCATAATATTTTCATCTCCTTCAAGCAGGATACACAAAAAGCACGTTCAACTCGGACGGTTGTCGTGGTAATAAACGCAGTAATCAGCAACTGTTGGCGTGTCAGCGCTTAATGCGCATCTCCTATATGAAAAGCATTTTAGGGGGCCCTTAGCTTTTGGGGGCCACCCCTGGACCTGAGATGACCGAACACCTGAGAAGAGATGATGCCAACCCTCAGACCACGGTTATTTTCGTAAACGAAAACTAAAACTAAGACTAAAACGATTGATGAAAAAACAATTTCGTAAACTGAAATAAAATAAAAACGTCAAAATCATTGAAAAACTAAAACGAAACTAAACTAACAACAGTTATTGAAAAACTAACTAAAATAAAATAATAATTATCAAAAATAAATAATCGTTTTCGTAATCATTACGTTCTCACCCCTTGGCGAAAAATATACGAGCTGTGTGGAGGTTTAGGGAAATAGCCTACCTGTAATGGCACATCACGCACATGGGGTTATCTGACAGAGAGACGCAAAGCA
>NW_015625591.1:496342-496799 GCF_001515625.1 Sinocyclocheilus rhinocerous | reverse complement strand
CACACACACACACACACACACTCACACACACACACACGTCTAGTTTACTATCCTTGTGGGAACTCTCCACAGGCGCAAGGCTATTTTCGTAAACTAAAACTAAGTCTAAAACGATTGATGAAAAAACAATTTCGTAAACTGAAATAAAATAAAAATGTCAAAATATTTGAAAAACTAAAACGAAACAAAACTAACTACAGTTATTGAAAAACTAACTGAAATAAAACAATAATTAACAAAAATAAATAATCGTTTTCGTAATCATTATGTTCTCACCCCTTGGCGGAAAAATATACGAGCTGTGTGGAGCTTTAGGGAAATAACCTACCTATAATGGCGCATTACGCACATGGGGTTATCTGACGTAGAGACGCAAAGCAGTTTAAAGCCTGCACGGGTCCTGTTTGGTAAACGTGCACCAGCAGTATTTAACAGAACACCCGACCCATTATCTGAC
>NW_015625591.1:481669-496157 GCF_001515625.1 Sinocyclocheilus rhinocerous | reverse complement strand
GAGTCGCGACCCGAACCGCACTCGCATTAAATCTATTATATCAGATAAGCAAGATTATTTATTTTATCATGTAACACAAGCAATCAAACCAACATTAGTCATTCTAAGTTGGTGCTTTGAAGAAAAAGACATGCAGCGCAACATGATAATTAACAGGAAAAAAATATGAGAACGCGCATCCTTTCTGTAAACAGCACAAAATATCTTTGCCTCACTAAGGTTAAATTATGCCTACGTCTTTCTTTGGCCTGCGCTCTGGAAGTGATCTGTTAATTCTGCTGAACTTTAATTAAAACTGAAACTAAAACTGAAACTAAACTATATAAAAACTAAATAAAAATGCGTTCACAAAATAAAAACTAAAACTAACAAAAATATGAATGAAACTAATAAAAACTAAACTGAATTTTATGGCAAATTTGAAAACGATATTAAAATAAAACTAATTTAAAAATTCCTTTAAATTTCCTAAAAATAACCTTGCCTCAGACAACATACAAAACTACCAAATTTTGCTATAAGTTTGATTGCAACATATAATCATTGCTGTTAATAGTGTTCACCGTCTTTTTGATTACATGACATTAACTAACTGCTTGATTTTTACTGTACATTTCTGCCATATGGACATCAACCTGAGATAGTCACCACTGATAAGCTATTACTAAATATAATGTAGAAACTTTAATTTTCTGTAAAGCTGCTTTGCAACGATTTGCATCGTGAAAAGCGCTATACAAATAAAATTGAATTGAATTATTTAGTTTTATTCTTAATTTGACTCCATAAAATTACCATTCGTGTAATAATTCTTTGGGTTAAATAAGAAAACGGTTCTCCTAAATACAGTGTGAGAAACGATAGGACTTCATCCAATGCTTAATATAACGACATGGTGCAGTTTTGGCCAGGAGCCTAAAAGGCCAAATAATGAGCAGGTTAAATAATGAGTCACAGTAACTTACATAAACAAGCAGGGATTTGCGAGTGAGAAAACGTAAAATCATTCTAGTTTTCTAATAGAAAAAAACAGAACAATGAAAAGACAAGAATTTAAAACGATTAAAAAAAACACTTAACTTGGTAAAACTTAATTTTGACAATCCACTCCACATTCTCCTAACTATAAGTAACTTTGCAACTACATGTCAACTACATTAGAGTAGTTAGTAGACTATCTGCTTAATATCTGCCAACACTTTATTTTTATGGTCCCCCAACACATTCTACTGACTATAACTTTGCTAGCCTAGTACATGTCAGCTTACTCTACTAAACCTAACCCTAACTTAGCAGTTTACTAAAGTTGTTCCTGTGGCTCAGTGGTAGAGCATTGTGTTAGCAGTGCCAAAGGTTGTGGGTTCAATTCCCAAGGAACACACACACTGGTAAACATGTATAGCCTGAATGCACTGTAAAAGCGTCTGCTAAATGCATAAATTATTATTACTAATGCTCTAATGAGAGTTAGTTTACATGTAGTTGTTAAATAGATACATCATGTGGGAAAACGGCTTAATATTGACAAATAAAAGTCTAAATAAAAACAATGAACCTGCTCTTACACTCAAAAAGAGTTGCTCACTCAGAGTTCTCTGCTTTCTCGACATGCTATTATTAATGCTAGATCTAGACAACTAGAAATTGGCATGCTGGCTTTGCAAGTATTGTGTGTTATGTAGTTGTCACATGTCATTCAGTTTGGACATTGTTTTCCTCATGCACGTTACCCTTCATTGAGTTAATTGTGTCATTCTGTTCAGGTGTGTGTAGTTAATTATCCTTGCTTGGTCTGTGTATTTAAGTTCCTGTGTGTTCAGTTCTAGTTTGTCTGGTCTCGCCTATGTTAATGCTACCCGTGTGTTGGATTAAAGACTTTATAAACCTTCTTTGTCTTCGTGCATTTGTGAGCAGCGTAGCGGTGACAGTAGTATGTTTTATTGCACAAAGAAAGAAAATTCACTTAAAGCACACAATTAAGATGAATGCCAAATCACCATGATGTGCATATGGTGTGCAGTTTAGGAGTATATTAGGATCAAAAGTATTAGGATCTGAAGTCTATAATTTACCAGAGGAACTGAACTGGATCCTGAAAATTACCGTGGTACTCATTTATCACCTGAATCAACGATTTTGACTCTTTGATAAAGCTGAAAGAATCCAACAGCTTACCGCTTAGACAAGGAGGAGGGGGGGGGGGAATGGTGACATTTTTACACAGCTTCTTCTTATTCCTCATGTTCTAAAACGCCAAGCTAAATTTATAACTCTATACTTCAAAAAGAAACAATGAATTGTTCAATGTGTCATTAACATATTGCTTGAGGACATAGTTTAATTTATTGCTTTCATTTTAGTAATAAATTAACTTATTCTAATACATTTAATAAATTGAAATGTCATTCTTTATTTCACTGTAGAAAGATTCCACTTGCCTCTGAGGCATAATAAATCAGTGTGCTAATACACCAAAATAAGGAAACAAACAATTAAACAGTGCACATCTTTGCAGTTAAATGCAGGTACTTCAGTCAGTAAATTGATTCATTTCACACTGCTAAGTACCAGCAAGATAGATCATTATTTTTCAAAATGCTTTTTACATATTCTCTAATTCATTTATCATAATCACACAGGTTATAAGTAACATAAAAACGGGCATGGAAAATATACCACATAAAAATAATACTGCAGTACTGACATAGACATTTCACTTACAGATGCAATGAAAGATTGGCCACTGGCCCTGACACTAAAAAGAATCACCTGGGTAACAGAGAAAGGTCTCAATCCACTGCAGATTCCTTAGAACTCTAATACTGCACTCATCTAAGTAAAATCATTTATGCTGAGTAAAACTATAAGAGTTTCAGCTGTTTTACTTTTTTTAAAAACAAAAATTCTGATGTAATGCCTCATAGGAGTTACTTTGGAAATTAGCTGTGACCCATGTTAAGCTTAAGTTGCTTGAAGTGGATAAGCTCAAAATTGATTACATTCCCTACTAGACTTGGCTGACTTTTCAGTGGAGAATGAAACCCTCTTCCTTTTATATATCTCCTTCTGTATTAAGCTATTAACTCATCAGATGGGGTCTTATGATTAAGCAACACTAATATGTCAGCCATTTTTTTGTTTTGAAAAAAATAAAAGTCTAAATGTTAAAGTAGGTCCTATGATTTTGAGTTGAAATCTCATATTGTTTAATGGTGGTGATGTAACTAAATATAGTCACAAATTAACACAGGCAAGCATTAATTTCACAGTTTTAAAAGTATCAAAGATAAAGATGAGTCAGAAAGTTCCAATACAAAGGTATTTAAGGGTATTTAATGGTACTTTGGTATGTAATCCAAAGTAACGTAACAGTGTGCACAATACACAAACAACAACCGACAATGAACTGAGGAAGCAACTTACGTATGTAAGGGATGACTTAACGTTATACCGCTTCGCGTCGGGGTCCTGATCACCCTGTCGGGGTTTATTCTGAGATAACAACTGGCTGGATGTACATTATCCCGCTTATTACACGGCTACTTGCCACATAAGTAAATAATTAGACGCGAAATATTGATTTGAGTTGAAAGATTGCAAAGCTTCTGTGAAGACAGCAATTGCCAGCATGCGACAAATTCAAACTAGACGGACATTTAAGCGAAACGGTGCAGTCAAACCACTTATTACACAACATTTCACCACAAAAATAATTAAGGCAATAAAATTAAGTGTTTTAAAACCTTACCAGTTTGTTAGTTCTCTTATAATCCATTACAGCGTACAAAACAATCGTAGCAAAATGGCAGCAGCTGCGTTTGTATGAAACGAGAGAGTGTGTCCGCGATACCAGGATGACATAATTAAATAATTGTACACCATTTTGAATCGAGTTTTAATATTTTATTAGCTAAACAAACGCAAAGCTTCCACCAAGAAAAAAAACTTTCCTAGCAAGAGTAGGGCGCCGACTTCAGTTACCCCGGATGAGCCTGTGTTATCAGCTTTTACCGGTTGTTATCGAGGGATGGTGCTTTCAAGTCATGTCGGATAGATCATATTTACGAGTTGAACGCACATGAACGCCACCACAAAGTCGTTATTACGAGTGGGAAACTCAAAATTTTCTTTATAAAAGAAGGTACACCGCCATCTTGTGCCGACTAAACTGACTTGAACGCACCTGACGTCGTAATTACGACTTGTCAACTCGTAAGTACGAACGTCCCAGGAGGACTTGAACGCAGCAGGACAACATACCTCGGAATGTCGCGACTGACCAATCAGAATCAAGTATTCCACAGAGCCATGTAATAAACACTGATAACACACTAAAAGACTAGCAGGTGTGATGAACAAATGAATTGCCATAGTAACTAAAGAGAGCATCAAACTAGAACAAAGACATCTGTACAAGAACAGTAAATGAAACAAAACAAACTAAACCTCCATGCAAATGAAAACTAAAAGAATAAAAGACTGACAGTTCCTGACAGTTAACATAAATAAATGTAATAAAACAACATGAATGATATTTAATAAAATGGTATAGGAAAACTTGTACTTTTGTGGTCTAGCCAGAGTTTAGCGATTAGAGAAAAGCAAAGGCACAAAGAAAACAGCAGCCACATTCAGCACATTAGCACTGAACAGTGCAGCAAATCAAAAGAACCAAACATTTCATCTATAATTCATTTAAAGGCAAAGTACATCATTCTCAAAAAGTTCAGGGTAAAGTTGTGCTAAGGTGGAAGAGGAATGCCAATGATGTGTTGTGGCTTTATCAAAACATTGCAAATATTTAGCAACTTGATTAAAAATCAAATAATTTTCCAAATAAAACCAGTGTGGAATTTTAAGTGCAGGGATTTTGCTCTAATCTAATTTTAACGGAGTACTAGATCTAACACACTGTGGACCCTAGATGGCCTTTCTGTTCATTTTGCTGAGCCAGTGTCTTTTGCATATTTAGTGCATGCATTGCAAAATGAACTTTAAGACATTTTGATGTAATTTGATGTTGCTCCTTTCAAATTTCTAGAGACACTTTCATCATCTTCAGTTTGTTGGATTTGTTATTAATAAAAATGAAAACAAATATTATGTTTGAATTTGATATGTTTGCATTACATAATGTTTATTGTAAGTCCCAAATTTAAGGTTACAATGCATTTATAATTGTAGCACATCACATCTTATAGGTCAACTGTTCTATGGTACTCATTCAATTACTATTTACTAAAGTCTTGCTTATGCAGTTAAGATTATATCATTTGGGTTGTTTGATGTGAAACTAACCTTGTAGATTTGTCCTAAAAATAGCTGCATCTTGCTAGTGCTGAACAGATCTAATGTTGTCTATGTCATCCTTTTTTGATCATTCTGTCTTATCAGTTCTTCTGAATTACAGCAGCTGTGACCTTTCTACTGGAGCATGAAGACAAAATGATCTAAATGAAATAAGAAAAGAAGTAAAGAAGTAAAGAAAAGAACATTTAGCTTTTGTCTTCAGTCACCTTTTTGGGGTCTTGGACTGCTCTATATTGCAGTAAAACTGTTATGAAATTAAAGCAACTTTCATTTTCAGTCCTTGATTTATTCTGTTTGCCTTGGGAAGTAATATACTGTCCTACACAATAACCCTTCCAGTTCAAAAAGGTACCCAATGTATTATAGAACAAGTAGGGCTGTGAAACTGATGTTTCACACATGGGAACAGCTCTCTGGTCATCGTCTGGAATTATTCAAGTCTGTGTTCTTGATATTTCCTGTTTCAACAAGGAAAAGTGCTTTTGATCTTTACACAGAAGCGTTTTGTATCTCTGCATTTCTGATGCTTAATTGCTGATGCTGTTGAGCTTAGGAGCCTATTCAAATGAGCTTGATTGGCATTCATTTCTTGTTGGGGTAAAAAATAATGTAGTGTATTAATTTTCTGAGTAAGGTAAAAACATTAAAATGAGATTCTCAGAATCTAAAGACAGCAAGTCAATAAAGATTAATGGATAAATAGATTGAAAACATCATGATTGTTTATTAATTATTTTCAGGAAGTAGGTTATGCTTAAAAATACTAATAAAGCATGAAATCATAGTACCATTAAATTATTACATTTAAATAAGCAATTTAAAATTAACATAGTTTAAAATTGCAATGTATTTGGATGAGTTAAATTTTTTTCAAATCAAAAGTCTATCTATGTTCAAAAACAGCAGTTAGATAGTCCTGAACATGTTGGTTTCCATCACATACAATTTCATCAGCAAAGGACATACAATAACACAACAAAGCACCTGAAGAAATCCACGAGGCTTCTCCGGCCCGCTAAATAGACTGGCAAAATAAATCATTCAAATCTTTACCTCAGGGCATGGATCATTCTCCGAACTCTTCTCTCTTTCTTTCTTTCTGTCTCACCCATCCAGGTACAGTAGCCCATGAAACTTTCATCTGGGATGGTGCCTTTTATCAGTTGTATCCCCAGGCTATGAAGGCATACCAGATGGTGACTAGAATCAAAGAACACTTCCCCAAAAAAAGCAGTCCTATGGTGATCTAGCCTTACAACTCAAGATAACTAGAAATGCTGCTACTCAGAATTACACTTGACCTAAGATATCCCATTTGTGCACGTAAAGGGAAAAAAATGAGATATGAAAGAAAGAAACATTGTACTACCATGGAATAGTCCGGTCTTTGGTATATAGAGTTACCTGAGCACTGCGGCACTATAGAATGCCACAGCTCTCTGAGAATCACTACTGTGACATAGTGCTGCCCCAAATCCCCAACCGTCTCCATCACCCGCTTTCTATCTCTCTCTGTTGCTCACTCTCTCACTCAAGAACATGTGAGGATGCGAGGGGACAGTCTAGACTACAAATCAGATCCGTGGCCCATATGTCTCAAAAACAACGAAGGCTTCTTTTCTCCCAGTCATATTGCATTATGTCAGAAATACAAGAACAATATTTGCAAACAAATTGAATTAGGATATTTTATTGTTTTGTTTTGTTAAACAGACTCTACAGAATAATATAAAGAGCCTAATTTAGAGCACATATAGTCTATTTTTATAATACTGATGCCACATACTGTGGGTGCTAATTAGTGCATTGGACTTCATGGATCATCAGATATGGAAGCTTCTGTGATCCATGAGTTCACACATTTTTACATTCACAGACATTCCTTTTTTATTTTCACACTCCTTGTATTTTCATACTTGTTTATGCCAGTGCATTATTTATGTCAAATTAAATAATAAACTTTGTGACAAAGCTGTCTGAGGTTGTTTAAGAAGCTAAAGGCTTTTGTACACAGCAGTTAATGGTATTGTTGGAAAAACTGAAGGAAAAAAAGACTCCAGAACCAAGTAAAATAAAATAAAAAGTAATAAAATAAAAATCAATACATTTAGATACATTTAGGCTTGATATGCAGATCATATTGTAAAAGTTTCTTTCTTATTTTCTTTTTTTCTTAAATCAAAAACTCACCTTCATTTAACATGAAAATGCCACTAAATAATACTATCCATAACACTAGATGGCCCTGAGAATATAATGCAACAATTCAAAAGATATTTAACTGGCAGAACAGAAAAAAAAACATATATTAATGAATTAATTTAAATAAAATAAAATATAAACTAAATTACCTGAAAATAAATATATCATAGTCGTAGAGTAAAATAAAATGGAAGGATGGACTAAAAATCAACTAGAAATAAAAACAAAATTGAAAATTTTAAAATAACCCTGGTATACAGCAGTGCTATAGGTAGCATTGCCCTATTGTTCCTCTTCTCTGAAGAATACTGTACTTCTCTCGCTCCCCTCGGCACACAATATTTGTCCTTAACCAACTAGCACTTCAAGAATGTGCAAGTGGCCCATAAATGGATTAGATTCTGAGATAAAACTCTGATCCACCATTGCAACTGATCACTCAGTATTTGAACTCACTGGCCTTTCCTTTGGCCTCTTTTGAAATAATAAGAATCCCATGTGATATGCTCATCCATCACAGCATGGAGTGGCTGGAGAAGAAACTCCCCGGCTGAGCTCAGTACTAGATGATGGATGTCCTCCTCCTTGGCCTCTTGAAAGCCAGGAGACTCAGTCAGGTCCTCCCACTGCCATCATGCCTAAATCAAGACGCAGGCACCTATTCTTCCCCCATTTCCCCTCAGTCTGGACAGGGAAGGACGGACTGGTGATGAAAGACTCTTTCATCAGTTTGATCAGATCTGATGGTGACACAGTTCAAGATAAACAACATGGACATAAACTGACAGCAAATTTCAAATCTAGCCCAGCAGTGTTAGAAAACGGCTGATGTAGAACAGTGAGATGTGTATGATTGAACCTATAGTGTGGCTTCAGCACCTCAGAACACCCATACATTGTTGTGACAAGTTTGACATCAGTCTTCTTAAATATTACTTTTTTTTTTTTACTTCAAATGGCTCAAGTTATATTTTAATAGAGAGCTTGAGAGTTGCCTGTGGAGGACCAAGAGTGCTGTTCTACAAAGAGTTTTGTGCACAGAAATATCTGACTGAAAATACATGCTTAGTTTTTACATGTACATCCATGACATTTATATTTGAATCTTGAAGGTTCATGTTAAAAAAAAGAAAAATAATAATATTAATAATAATGAATAAAAAATTAAAGCCTGAGTTTATATCTCACAATTCTGACTTTAATTCTGAAATTAAACTGATGGGCTCACATTTTTCTATGGAAGTAAGTTTCTGCCACAGAGTAAAAAAAAAAGTAGAAATGGTAATTGCGCACAATTTTGACAATTCTGTTCTGTCAGAATTGTGAAATAAAAACACAGAATTGTGAGATATAAACCCGCAATTGCAAGAAAAAAATCAGAATTCTTAATTTGTATCTCACAATTCTAACCAAACAGTCGAGTTACCTTTTTTCCCAGCAGTTTTATTTATTTATTTATTTATTTTCCATGATGGAAATGAGCTTCTATAGAAAAATGTGCACCCCTTAGTTTAATCTTAAATATGAATCATGAAACTTTATTCTAAACAAACAGTGCACTATTTTGGAACAAGTAACCGCAAATTCAAAAGTAATTCAATATATAGTAAGTTGTGGAAATGCACCATTTTATTGCAGTTGTTAAATGGGTAGCACAAAGTCGCAGACTGAAGAAAAACACCTGCAGAAAAATGTCCCAAAGTTATGAGAAATTCATAGATTAATTTAACAAAGCAATATCTGTCTTACCATTCGGCATACAACATAAACAGCCTGGCCTGTTCAAGGATCTTTTAGTGTTTTACAGAACCACAGCATGGTGCTCAAAAACAGCTTTTGTTTGACTCCTATTATTTGTTATTAAAAGTTGTTTTGATTTTTAAAAATAAGAAATGCATGGATACTAAACCACTAGGCTTTCCCACATGCACAAGAAACCTCAACATGCGCACTTGCTTGGGGAAACTCGCACAAGCCTGCTCACACTTTATGGTTTCTTGTTTTAAGTTTTTCTGTGTGTAAGTTCTCGTGAACATAATAATAATAATAATAATAATAATAATAATAATAACAACAATTTAATGGCACCTTTCAAAACACACAAGTCCACCTCATAAGCAGGCAAAGATAATAGATAAAAATACAAATCACTACACAAGACAAAAGCACACAACAACCACTCAGTATATATAAATAAAGTGCAGTAAAGACTCAAAACATATTATAAAAATGCCTGAATAAAAAGATAAAAGACGCTTTTTAAAAGTCAGCAGGCAATCGCTGTTGCGAATATCAAGGGGAAGAGAGTTCCATAGGCGGGGGGCAACATAGCTAAAAGATCTGGCACCCATGGTAGTTAGTCGAATCCGAGGTACCACAAGAGAAATTAAAGATGAAGATCTAAGAGCTTGTGAAGGGGTGTAAACATGAGGAAGTTAAGGAAGGTATTGAGGTGCAAGATTATGAAGTGCCTTGTAAGTTAGTAACACAATCTTGAATTCAACTCGATATTTTACTGGAAGCCAATGCAATTGCTGGAGAAATGTGCAGAACACGAACTGCAAGAATTCTGAACTGGAGCTCAGGCAATCGCTGTTGCGAATATCAGGTGGAAGTGAGTTCCATAGGCGGGGGGCAGCATAGCTAAAAGATCTGGCACCCATGGTAGTTAGTCGAATCCGAGGTACCACAAGAGAAATTAAAGATGAAGATCTAAGAGCTTGTGAAGGGGTGTAAACATGAGGAAGTTAAGGAAGGTTTATGAAGATTATGCAAGATTATGAAGTGCCTTGTAAGTTAGTAACACAATCTTGAATTCAACTCGATATTTTACTGGAAGCCAATGCAATTGCTGGAGAAATGTGCAGAACACGAACTGCAAGAATTCTGTACCAACTGGAGCTTATATAGAATTTTAGAGGGAACACCAGTGAGAAGGGCATTACAATAGACTAAACGTGAAGTGACTAATGCGTGAACTAGAACTGCTGTATTTTCGGTTGAGGGAAAGGAACGGAGACGGTTAATATTATGCAGATGGAAATATGCAGTCCGCGTGATATTGTTAATTTGAGTTTCAAAGGATAGTGAAAGTGAAAGTAAAGTGACGTGTGGCCAAGTATGGTGACGCATACTCGGAATTTGTGCTCTACATTTAACCCATCCAAGTGCACACACAAAGTAGTGAACACACACACACACCGTGAACACACACCCGGAGCAGTGGGCAGCCATATTGCTGCGGCGCCCGGGGAGCTGTTGGGGGTTCGGTGCCTTGCTCAAGGGTCTCACCTCAGTCGTGGTATTGAGGGTGGAAGAGAGCACTGGTTATTCACTCCCCCCACCGACAATTCCTCAATACCACGACTGAGGTGATACCCTTGAGATAGGATAGTGTACTATCCAAGATAACACCCAAACTTTTAACCTGTGAGGAAGGACAGATTGCATTATTATCAATGTACAAGGAAAATCAATTAGATTTAGACAAAACAGATCTAGTGCCAACAAGTACAGTAAGGCCTCAGCTTTGTTGCCATTTTGCTTCAAGAAGTTAGCTGAAAGCCAATCTTTAATTTCAGCTAAACAACTGGACAGAGATGGTGGAAGAAAAGAATCAGTGGGTTTAGCAGAAAGGTAAAGTTGGGTGTCATCCACATAACAGTGACAATGAACACCATGCTTTCTTAAAATGTAACCAAGAGGGAGTATATAAACAATGAACAGAAGTGGGCCCAAAACAGAACCCTGGGGAACACCAGTGTTGACTGTAGATATTCTTCATCTGAAACTATTTAATTGAATACGCTGAGTGCGACCAGACATATATGACCTAAACCAAGACAGGGGAATGCCAGTAACCCCTATAAAAGCTAACCTGTCTAGGAGTATCTTATGTGAGACAGTATCAAAGGCCGTGCTCAACTCAAGAAGGACAAGTATGGTTAATAGCCCAGAGTCAGCTGCCAGCAACAAATCATTGGTTATTCTAACAAGAGGAGTCTCAGTGCTGTGGTGGGAATAAAAACCAGATTGAAATTGTTCAAACTAATTATTATTGGAGAGATGTTCCTGAATTTGAATTGCAATAAACTTTTCCATGATCTTAGAGATAAACGGTAAATTTTAAATTAGACAAAAAATATCAAAGTTAAATGGATCAGCCCCTGTTTTTTTAAGCATGGGAATAATAATAGCAGATGTAAGAGATGGAGGTACAGAACCAGAAACAAGTGAAGCATGAACAATTTTAGTGATCAATGGCGACAGGGATGGTAAACAAGCTTTCACTAAAGGAGTTGGTAGAGGGTCTAGATGACAAGTCGAAGATTTAGATTTACTTATCAGACACACTATCTCTGATGTAGTTGGTAGTATAAAGGTAGAGAAAACAGAGTGAGGAGGTGCGTGAGAGATAGATTGACAGGAGTCATGGTGGAAAGTACTAATAAGTAATTGCCGATTAACATTTTTAACCTTTGACTCCAAAAAGTCAAAAAAAACAATCACATAATCAGATGGCAAAAAATCAGGAGGTCGCAAAATATTGTTTACCACCGAGAAAAGAAGCCTAGAGTTCCCATTGCTGACTCCAATTATGTTGGAAGAATAATCAGATTTAGTTTTGGACAATGCATTTTTGTACTGTAGTATTGAATATGTTTTACAGCTTACATTTAGTTATGAACAGTAAGGCCAGACCTGGCATACAAACACTCTAATCTACGGCCTTTAGTTTTAAGTTCATACAGTTCAGGTGTAAACCAAGGAGCTAAATGTACAAATGAAACAGTTCGAGTTTTCACAGGTGCAAAATCATCTAAAATCATGTTTAGCCCATCATTGTAATATGAAACCAGTTCATCAACAGTAGAGAAATCAAATTTGCTGGAAAAGATGGCAAGTTCATCAGCAAGAGTAGACACATCAATATTCTTAATATTCCGAAATGTGATCGGGCGACATTGCATACAGATATACAGTATATGTCTGTATGCAATTCTGCCTAAAATAGACTTTTAGTCAGGGTTTTGCCATATTTCATTTTTTAAGAAATGAAAACAAGTCTGTGAGGGATAGTAGTACAGTGTGTTCACTGGATTCTACTGTTGTTTAACAACATTAATTGTTCAGCTGACTAAAGAATATTTCCAAAAAACATGTCAATAGACAAAAACTCCATAAAACAGTTGTGAGTGGTGAAAATTACATGAGATGCCATTGTAAAGACTACAAGTCTGTGAGGAATACCTCACTGTCTTTTTTTCATCCACATAAAATTCTACATCTACCCTGACAGCCTCAGGGATTTTTTTTTGTATGTTTTTTTTTGTATGTTTCTTTGGGGGCTGCATAGTAATGGACAAATGCCATAAATTTCTCGTTCAGTCCTCAGAGCAATATAACATAATTTCTGCTTTGGGTTTGGATCAGCTGAGGGAGTTTAGATTACAAATGATCCTAATGTGATTCATAGGTGCTAACCTGTTCTGTAACATCCTATCAAGCCAAGAAACACAGATGTTATTCATTATTGGTTGTGCCCAAGTGAAATTACCCAGTGTTACCTTGGTGTGTGAACATCTCTATAAGGTCTCACTGAACAGAGCATTTGTTTTAGAAGTGAGACTAGGGAATAATATTCTCAGAGGCTTTCCAAACCCTGGGGACTTTCAGTCACTCATCACTACAATCATATGCAGTGTGATCTCATTTGGTTATCTCAGCCTTATTATGACTCTGTAAGGTGTCTGCTGCCCGGAGACAGAAATTGTCCTCACAGAGCAAAAACACCTTCCTAAGCTAATTGACAAACACATTGTTCTCAGCAGGGGAGAACAGACCTCAGGCTGAATGAGGGGAGGATGGAAATGATTGTTACACATCTAGCTCTCCTGTGCATCGCTCGCAATAGGCGCCTCTGAATAGATATCACGGTCTTTTCTCAAGATGCTGTTTGGATGTTTGCAATCACTGTGGCTTTGAGATAAAATTTTAGGTTTTGGGTGTCGTTTGTGCATTCAGGAAGAAAGAGGAAAAGCAAAAGTGCTTCTCAGTGACGAATAAAATTGCGTAATGCTAACTTGACCAGAACTTTACAAGAGATTTGGGTGTATTCTGAACACGTTGCATAAATTTTGTTTATTCCTGTTTGGTGCATGCAGCGTTATCCGTGGACACACAAACAGACATCAAACCAGCCTTTATGATAAAAGTCTGAGCGTGAAATGGGTGAAATTAGATTCAGGTCTTGTCTCCTTTTGAATCAAAAGCATGAAGATATCAGTGATAAGATCTGACTCATTAAATCAGGGTGTCATCTACTATATAATCACAAAATTGCCACAATCATAATGTTCAGGAGTCTGGCTCAACCTGACATCTGTAGACTTCTATAAATCTATTTAGTGTCCTTGTCTGCTGTGAACCATAACTATCTGTCATTGAATCTCACTCCTACCATTTGCCTGGGGAATGAAAGGCACCTTTACTCTTTTTTTCCTCCTCAGAGATTCACAAAAATGCACATTCAACACAGTGCAGGCAATAGATGGGCAGAACGTGAACTCATCAGACAGATCTCCCCGTCATGGGTGAAGCTGCGGTCCTTTGGCTCACATGCTGAAAGTAACAGCAGAGAGAGGCAAACAAAGTATTTATCATTTCCTTTCACTTTCCTGATAAATGTTTTTATGACAGGCTGTGAGAAACGGCAGCCATGATAGTGATTGGTGTCAATGCTGAGAAGCAGAAAGTGTCATCATCCCATCATTATAATTCCAGTATACACACCATCCACCATTATTTGTTTGTTTTTTCAATATTTCAACATACTTTTATTAGGCAAAGTATGTTGAAATAGGGTCCAAGATGTATAAAGATTTATTGCAATTTATTAATTAAATGTAGTTATAAATGTTAAAAATTTCTTAAGATGCTAGAAAATGTTTTAAAACAAATCCCACTTATTTGGCTA
>NW_015625591.1:461722-474020 GCF_001515625.1 Sinocyclocheilus rhinocerous | reverse complement strand
TATATATATATATATATATGTATGAACATGGAAAACAATACAACAGAGGATACAATACACACAAAACTTTTTTTTCCGTTTTAAAATATTTTAAAATGTAATTTATTCCTGTGAAGGCAAGCGTTACATGTTATTAGTTCATATATTCCTTGGGAATTGAACCCATGACCTTGGCATCGCTTTGCTTTACTCTGCCCCATTTTAATTTTCACAGCTGTTCAGTTCTTTACATTCACAACATCAATAATAATCCTTTAACTGTGAGATTTTTGTGAAATGTAGGAAGTTAGTTGCCTGGGATAATGGTCAATACAGAATTATTTGAGCACAATACTGTAAAATATATATATATATAATAGATGGGCAGAACGTGAACTCATCAGACAGATCTCCCCGTCATGGGTGAAGCTGCGGTCCTTTGGCTCACATGCTGAAAGTAACAGCAGAGAGAGGCAAACAAAGTATTTATCATTTCCTTTCACTTTCCTGATAAATGTTTTTATGACAGGCTGTGAGAAACGGCAGCCATGATAGTGATTGGTGTCAATGCTGAGAAGCAGAAAGTGTCATCATCCCATCATTATAATTCCAGTATACACACCATCCACCATTATTTGTTTGTTTTTTCAATATTTCAACATACTTTTATTAGGCAAAGTATGTTGAAATAGGGTCCAAGATGTATAAAGATTTATTGCAATTTATTAATTAAATGTAGTTATAAATGTTAAAAATTTCTTAAGATGCTAGAAAATGTTTTAAAACAAATCCCACTTATTTGGCTAAACCTGGAAACACCTAGACTGGTGCCACTAACACTAAGCTACCGGAGAGAGCTGCGGGGTCGGAGAAGAGAAAAAGACGGCGGACGAGCAACAAAAATTAAGTTTAACTAAAAATAAAATCTGTTTTTATTAAATCATAGTGTATATATAAAATGAATGAATATGCGAAATATTTGACTTAAATAGCCTAATTAACAGATTAACAAAACGAAAGGAAAAGACTGAGAGATATAGGCTATGTTGCTGAGTTTGGTTCATATGCTATTTGTGTGGCGCGGCGCTCTACGAAAGTCCAGGGAAAGGAAACCGAGATGACAGAAATAAAGTAAACACATTGCAGTTTCGAATGATCTGTATGACCAAAAATACAGAGTATTTTTTTGTTGTTTGTTTCCGCTGTTCGATCGCGCCGGCGCCTCACGCACACACATACAGCATTGCAAACGTTGTAGCCTGTTCATTATCAGAATAAAATAGTCAACCAAACATATAGATACACTGGTTAATTTAAATAGTGCGTAGCCTACTGTGTAGTACAATCCGTGCCGTTCAGCCTGAGCTCGGGCCAAATTACATTTGCTCATGTGACGACGATGTTTTTTAAGCGCGTTAGCCTGGATTACATAATGAATAATAGTTTAGCATTCAAATACATCGCAAATATGGACACATTTAATTGGATTAATGCCGAATGAGAGAGGTAGGCTGCGCGAGAACGCCGTTTGCTTTCAGTTTCGCATTGAATTAGCCTAATTCATTTTGGCTTGTTTAGCAACTTATATTTTTCATTCTTGTTTTCTTCTGAAACCGTTCAAAATAGCCTATAGGCTAGGTATTGTGTTTATTGTTTGTACATGATAATATTTCGCTTTATTTACCAGTGTTATTTATGAATGTAATAATGCGATTTGTGCTTATATTTTTTAACCTAAACTACAACGTAACATTCATGTAGACCTACATACCGGTATCTAAATATGATTTCATATATTTTATGCTATATAGACCTACCACGTTACCCTCCACTGGATGTAGAATGAGCAGCATTAAACTACATTTTGGCATTTTACAATACTTATGTGGATATTTTGGATGAAAGTAACTCAAAAGTAACTCAAAAGTAGTGTAATGCATTACAATTCAGAGACAGTAATATTGTAATGTAACTAATTACTTTCAAAAGACAGTAACTAGTAATATATAATGTATTACATTTTGGAAGTAACTTGCCCAACACTGTTCCTAAGTCAGAGTATACTCATTTAAATATATGATTTAAGCATTTAAATGTGTGAAGTAGGCCAGCAAAAAGCACAGCCTTCAGGGCAAAGCTGTAGGGTTCTTGGCATGGCTTCTCATAGAAAAGCATATGGCCATCATATGGTGCAGGCAGAAGATAACTGCACTCTTTAGCCTGAACACAAGTAAACCAGGTCAAATCACAGACCCACTGCTCAGCAGTCACCTCTGTTTATATAGCTGCTCTCAAACCCCATAGAAATATGGAAAAGCCTATTTGTGTTTTGTAGTAAAGCCTAATAGGAAGTCATTGTTGTGAGGCAATCTTAATGAACTCTGTAGAGGCTCTATTTGTTCAGCGTTCTCATTATGGAGAGCAAAACTGGAACATTTTTCAAGAAGGCTTTTACCTGTGTTTTGGCATACTTCTCTTTTAAATTTGAAACGGTGGCAATAAAAATATGTCTTGAGATTAGGACATATCCTTGGCATACAAATAAGTCTGTGTAAATGTGCATGATAAAAATACAAGATGAAAATTAAATGTCAAGATTAGCATTAATTTAATCTCTTAAATATTTTCTGAAAGTTCACCATAGGTTTCTTTAACTGCTATGCACTAATGTCATTAATAAATAAATAATTGGATTGTTTGGCACAATGTACTTATTGTGTTTACTTGGTATTGCAAAACTATTTTGCTGATGTTGATGGACACTGTAAGGTCACTGACTGGTTTTGTGGTATGGACATATTTAAAATTTGGTTAAGGGGTAGGAGCAGTGTTAACAGTGTAATTATAGACAACATTTACAGAAATTATTTACAGATGTAATATAGAGGAATTTTTAAATATAACACAACATATACACAATAAGTGTATTGTATTAAATGATTTATTTAAATGTTAGAACATTAAGACACTTCATATAAAGTGGGTTCAAAGTCAAACATTCACTTCAAGCCTGTAAAATTTGTCTTCCACCATGCAGAGTATGCTGAGCACAAATAATAAAAACATACAGTAGCAGTAGTTTGTTGCAAGCAAGAAATTCAGTAGTATGATTCATTGTGTCACTCATAAGTGACATATAGATCCACGAGACCATGGGTGGCACAGTGAGTGACACGAATATTATTAACAACAAATTCATGCTCTGGTCACCTCCTTTCCTTATAGCTGAGGGAATACCCAACATATTGAACCGTGGTGGCGTAGAACCAGACAGCCTAGAAAGAACTGGGTATTTGAATGAGGTTTTAAATTCAGAAGTTTTGTAGATAAGTGATTATTTTGCAGAAACAGATGTTTGGGACAAGAACGGATGTGCACTATAGTGTTGTTGGAAGCACAAAGGGAGCTGTTAGCTGTAATTTATCAAAATAGGAAGCTCCCTGCTTTTTTACGGTACAACAAAAGGGAGAGCATATTTCTTTGCTTTACTGTAAACTGTGTAAAACTGATACTACTACACATGGATAATGTACAGTCTGCCTATCATTTTCACAAAAGAAACCCAACAGGGTGACCAGCACCACAATGCAAATTCCAAACAACTGAATTGTCCCTAGCAATAATTTTGATCAAAGAAATTAAATATGTTTATATGCAACCACTGAAATGGGTCATACCCACTGATCTATATAATGACTGGATTGCTCATTGCATTCGAAACTGCCGTCAGGTGGTGAAGCCACCGGAAGTGTTTGAGCCGCCATCTTACTATTCCCTTCCGGCAGACGGCATCTTTGACTGAAAGCCAAAACCTTGACCTAAAATCACCCGATTTGAAAGGTATCGGTTACACGATTAGTTTTTAAGATATATGTATGCAAATAAATTTTTACTTCAGATGTTATCTGCCATGTTTGTGGTATTTCAATAATATATTGAAATCATTTAGGTGGGTGTGTCTGCTGCGCACTTGTCGACACAGGTAACTGAGCCAACTCAAAATATATTTCTTTATTTACGTAATTATGCAGGAAATATTAAACATGAACATATATCTGGATTTAGGATCAGAAATCGATTTGAATATACAATGTATAATACAAGCCTCTGTTACTATATTGCTGTATGTTGCATTGAAAATCAAAGCTTACCATGCATCATCTTGGAAATAAAGCTTCATGTCTTTAAGTCTGTACTGTATGTACAGTCAGCGTTATTTCTCTGAATAAGTTATGATGTGTATATTTTTAATGTCCTGATTGAGCAACATCTATTTCAGACTCTTAAAGATCATGCAAATTCTATGGAGTTTTACTAGCATTAACGTTAGGAGTAAAATGTTATGTATACATGTTGAATTAATTATTAATTTAACCAACGTATAAATCATTACCTGCTTGAATGCTGTTAACAAAATCATTGTTGAAACATTTGCAGTTAGCCTACTGTACGAATAAAAACACTTTAACAAAATTACATAAAAAGTGAAAACTGTACAAGGCGAAGTGAGGTATGTGTATACAAAGCATAATCCTTTATTTAGATTTCTGAATGAGCACTTTGGCTTTTGTAACACGTTGAGGATTTCGTCCATCCGATGTTTATCATGTTCATCTGATGTATGCTACTGTAATGTATATGGCCATAACTTTTTTATAAGCATGGGAAATTCCCCACTTTAAACAAATAACATTTACATGAGGATGTTTGCGTTGTAAGAATGCACAGGGATACCGAAGATATAAAAACGGTGACTTGTTAGGTAATGTTTTCGCATTAAAATCATACAATTTCCTATTAATTCAATAGAATATGGAAATACTAGGGAATACCAATATGGCGCGTGGTGGCTTCACATTTTTGACGTCATGAGCAATCCAGTTCTCCATTATTGATCAGTGGTCATACTGTAATGATCAGCCTAACAGGCTGGGTTACAAAGTTTAAAATGGGGTCAGATCTTACTGTGTGAGAGGTTTATATGTGTTAAAAGAATGACATAAAACAGAAATATGTTTAGTAAGAACGGTGTATTTACAATGTTCAAATAAAAGCCTTTAAAACAACACGATAAAACCAGGTAAACTCAGTCTGTTAAAAGAATACAGTTCGTTTGTCCATACCCTAAAACAGTCCAAGAATCCCAGTGTGTTGATAAGTCCAATGTGAGTGTCCACCAGTGTATATACAATCCAAAATGAGTGATAATCCAAAAGCTTGCAAGTGAATCTGGAAAGGTAAATCCACAGAAAGGAAACTCCTCAATCCAGGTATGTTTGGTAGCTGTTAGTGGCTCCGTGTTTGTTGGCCATGCTGCTCTCTTTATACAGTTCCTGCTTCCTGTCAGGGGACTGGTCACCTGACAGGCCAACCATACAATTCTTAAAGACACACACTAAAATTGTTAAGAGGAATAAAATGGACTTGAGAAAACTTGTAAACCAGTTAAAACTCTATTATACATAAAATCATTGCAATAAATAGAGCGGTAAAACATGTCTCGTATGTGACAGTGTCACAATACCATTGACGTTACTCTTTTTAAGGACGTCCATTTAATGCTTGGACAGAGTAAGAACATAAGGTAAGTGTTTAAAACATGCATGCATTCAAGTTAAGTTGAATGATAGAGTTTACCATCTTTAATTTAATTGAACTGAATGAGTAAAGCGGTATTTAGAGCATGGAATAATAAATGTTCTGTGGTGTTTTTTGAGATGAAACTTCACAGACACATTCTGGGGACACCTGAGACTTACAGAATATTACATTATTACATTACAATATTACATTGAGGGCCTAATAGGACAACTTTAAAATAAAGTGATGTACAACATCTTTAAGAAAAAGTCTATCATGGGGGTGCTTTTATGCCCCCATCAATGTCAAAATCAACCCTGTGCCCTTATTACAGTAGGCCTCTGAGGTTATTTTCACTACAATTGCTAACTGATGGCACCAGTTGTGTTTGTATAAAATAAGAGTGATATGTGAGACATGAATGTAGAGTTGATTTTAGTTACCTAGATGAGCAGACCAATATACAGCACAATCACAGTACAATCAAAAATGTAAGGAAATAAACCCAATTGTTATATCAAATGCTCTTGCTATATCTTTTGCAGAGAGATCAGCATCACCTTCTGACCAATGAAAATGTAACACAATTTACTTAAGCAAAAGGTCAAGATGAATTTTCTAAGCATCCCATTCGCAGCTAACCCATCCGACTCCTCTGGCTGTTGTTCAATGACACAAGAGTGTGAAAGAAAGTTGCCAAATGAAGGTCTATGTGTCACAGATGGACATGATGGCTCTCAGGGAACGACATTCTGTTTCTTCACATGCAAAGCAATCATGGATAGCCCCCTTGGTTCTGTCTTGTTTGTTCAACCTCCTGTGAACATGTGTGTTGTCTTGACCTTGGCTCCACCTTGACGAGTAGATAATCTTTTGACAGCATGCAATCGACAGCATGTCAGAGGGCTTACTGAGAGACATGTCGACACACAATGCATCTTTACACCCTAGATTACATTTAGCCCCAAATGGCACTTAGGAACCTCGTATATTTAAGCAATTGGTTTTTCATCTGGACAAAACTGCACTTTAAGGGAAATCAAACATTAGAGGGAAATCACCCCTGAGACAATATGTTGCACAAAATGTCTGTTTCATAAGATTTATGCAATATGTTTGCACTATCTCAGCTCATTTCCCATTACCAGCCCTGTGTATAAAGCACAAATGGGTTTAGCTGAGCGATTGCAGCCTTGCTCACAGTATTATAAATGCAGACATTTTCTGTTTCTCACCAACATTTGCTCATTGTGCTTGCGCTTATCCTCTGGAGCTCCATTCTTCAAGCTGAAATAATTAGCACTAAAACCAATGGAGAATGTGCCAGGCAATTACTCAGTTACTCTTTCAAGATAACATCACTACTTATACATCTCTGAAGTCCTGAAAATATACAGCCTCATAGTTTTGGCTAGAGAACAGACCAATATGAAATATTTACGACAACTTGTTTGACAAGCAGAGCAATAAAAACACAGTCAATGTAGGATTAAATTATGAATAAAAGCAGCTTTACATGAGAAAAAAGATTCAGTCAATTACCACTAGCACTGACCAGTCTGTTTTGTGTTAATGCTCACTGCATTATTTTGATGTAAGCCATTCAACTGAATTTTAAATCACTCACCATTTGTTTGTACAGTCTAGTCTTTTTAAAAGATTTGTTCATTTGCATTTGGCCTTGTTTTTGGTAGAAACAATAGAAAAGACACACTCAACCTGTATCCCCAACACTGGAGCACCAGAAGTCAAACCAACCAAATAGGCTATTGCTTAACTACAGCTCTTACCAGCTTGTCAATTTTGTGTTTGATATAGCAAAAAAAAAAAAAAAATCTAGCACTTTCAAATCTGAATCTAAAATAGTTTATGATATAAATGCTACAATTGCAAAATAATAAAGACTCTTTTAAATACAGTAAATAATAATTTCTCTCATAGTGTTTAGTAAGGAATTTCAATGCATGCAGCTGAGAAAAACAGGCATTTGCTTAAAAGACAACATGCATGTCTCTGTGATGGGGAAACGGAGATATCTTTCTCTCTTTATCTCTGTGTTTCTTTACCCTAAAGCAGTGATAAAACTTCTAAATAAGGCACTGGAGGAGCCCATCAGGACCTCTAACCTGAGAGTTGAATCAAGATTCAATCTGAGCGATGAATTTACCCATGAAGCTTCAGCTCAACCAGGCTGCTGATAACAGACAGCTATCAGATGAATCTGCAGACTTCAGAGAAATGCTGAATTATATCACTTCATATTATATAAGCCTCCACATAATTTTGTCTTATTTGCTCCGACTCTTTGCTTACACCCCAGAATACACAAGGAGAGTTACAATATGAAAATATTACGCAATAACACATTTTAATTAGCTCTCTTACTACTTCAAACTGAGGATATTCAGTTGAAATGAAATGCATTTAATTCCTGTTATTGTTTTCTGTTGTGTAATTTCATATTAATGGCAATACATTTGATGGGAGGGGGTGTATCATCTAAAACGGGTTAAAATTACCTAAATTACCTCAAGTTAAATTTACGTGGCTGCCACTACTCAGTTGATGTTTACTACTGGAGGCCAGTTAAACATTTGAAATTGCACAAATATAGTCAAATTTGACTGATTTAATTTTGACTGATTTAGTTTTAGTTGTTTCCTTTGTTGTGAGAGTTTAAACACATCAATTGTGTGTATCTCTAACCTTAAAATTGTGATTTTGTCAACAGGACATGTTGGAAAAATGTGCCTCTACCTACATTTTTGTAAAACTCCATACATGTTCCTAGAAACTACAGTTTCCAGTGCAATTACCACTAGTGACAGTAGAACACCAACAACGTTTATTCCTTTTCACACAAATTACGTGTGAAATTAAGTGCATATTTTTTATTTATTTATTTATTTTTCCACACAGTTAATTGCACAATACTATAACATGTTTAACATATTGCATGATTTGCATACAAATCCATTTCACATAACCAGTACCATATGTATGGCTTTTCTAGTAAACTTGCTCAGGAGCTCACCTGGTACAGCACTGCACTGAGCGCAGGTCCCGTAAATCACAAGTCACGATAAAAGGGCTCCAAAGAGCTCAAAGCAATCTAAAATGCTTCAGAGAATGCTACTTTATCTCACATAGTTTTAGCACCATTCACTGGATATTTTGTTTCCCAGACAATTAACATAATATAATGTTGCCAGATTCATGTTTTGTCTGGATCTAAATGTGCATCATTATTAGTGCCACTCTTGTGTTGAAAAACAGGAAAGGAGCAATGCTTCAGGCACATTTTTCTATTGAGCCTGGGTTGGATTTTGGGCATTTTATATTTTTCTACTAAACTGATATTTAATTAATTGTAGTAATGCACTATTTTTAATTTGTAACTGTTTTTACACTTTCTACAGCATGGGGCAACAATAACAAATCATTTTCTCAATTTTACACAAATTCTAGTGTTGGCACGCCTACACTTGGCTCTCCCTCTCCACCAACCTTTTCACTCCCCCCGGACTATTAAACACTCACACCAGTTCCTCATTTCACCTACAGTCATAGACTGCACAAATATTCACACTGGTCAGCATCTAGTTTCATCACTGTTACCCCAAATATCCTTATTGTTCCTTTGTGCAAAACCCTGAGGGTTTTTGCTGACTGTCCTGCAAAAAGATGGGGTTATTCATCTAGCTAAGTCATTTCCAGTACCATTGTTGATCTGTTTACTCACCTGTATCATTTTCCAAACCTGCAATAAAGCCCCTGTGATTGGGTTCACTGTCATCCCGCATCTGTGTTGTCCTAACAACACTGTGTGTGTTTATATATAGTATTTGGGAAAATTATAGATAACAAAAGACAAACCAAAACGCAGAATGTGCAAACTGATTTGCTATCCACAAAAACAAAATATAACAACAGTAACGGTAAAAGAATAAAAGAAGAAATGTCTGACCTGCTGAGGATTTGCAAAATGGTGGTCTTGAATAGAAAGAGGAAATCTAAGAGCACATCCGCCTCTCAAGGACAGAAGTTGTTGAAAGCACAGATCAGTTTGTGGATGCAACTGCGCCTCTGTGACTGAATTACAATGTGACTGCATCTCACGGATGTGACAAGAACCTTTTGTCTTTCAGATGACAATTGTGTTGCGAGCTAACTTGAAGTCATAGCTTTGGCAGACTGGAGAGTTTCACAGCACCAAAACAGCAAGAGCACAGAAGGATTTCCACCAAATCACATCAGCATTGACAGACCTCAGCGATGAAGATAACATAGATATATCCCCTGCCTGGCAAATGCCATGCAAAGATGGATAGTAATGGATTGTGTGTTCTGCCTCTGAATCCATATTACAATGATGCTTCCAAGTTTGACTGTTTGTATCAAGATGTCTTGAAACTGTTTTTCAGTAGCAGTACAGATGTCGCTTGCAGAATCAGAATCACTTCAGTGGATAGCACAATAGCCAATGCTGTCTGGAGACCATGTTATGCCTGCAGGGCTCTCTTAAATTAAATATGTAAAACACACTGGGTCTGCTCCAATGGCTGATGTTAAACAATTTCCCAGGCTGAGCTGAGCTTTCCTGAACTTTTAGCTGAAGACTACAGACCCTCACTGTATTAGCTGATGAAGCTAGCGAAGAATCTACCAAATAGTACATTTAAGTGAATCATTTTGCACATTGAGCCAACTTTTTAAAGAGCAATTTTGACCTGAAAATGTTTTTGTTGGTATAAATTCTTGTATTCTGTGATTATATATATATATATATTGAGTCCGCTACGTGTAAACGAGACTGGACAGTGAGGGTGTCTGAGGTGTGTGCTTTTATGCAGGCTGGTAAATGAGGTGCTTGATTAGTGACAGGTGCTGGTGCTCAGAACTCAGGTGAGAGGGATCGTTGTGATTGGGTGGTGGTGGAGCCTGGCCGATCTGTTACAAGTACATGATTATCATGGCCAAAAGAATTCACAATAATAATCACATAATAATTTTTTAAATGCTACTACAATAATACTATCAGTCAAAATGCTATATACATAATTATGTAGCTTGTGAATATCTAATGTTGGAGGGTGTGTTTGGTTGAGTTAAATAACTGCTATCAAAGCTCTTCAGTTTACCGGTTTTTATTCACCCTCCAGCTTCAGCTCATGTAGCTCAAATAGCAATGCCCGCCATTATTGATAATGATTGAAATAATTGTACTCTTTCTTTTGTGCAGACATTGTGTGTAATGTTGTGCAAATCTGTGGAGGTGTTTTGCTCATTGGAGTAGAATTTTGCAAATTGTGTGGAAATGTTTATTTTAGTGTGTAAACAATCGTAAAAAACTGTAAAGTCTGGCTGAAAATAGGTTTGATTTTGGATTTACATGAAAACTACTTGACGATTTGGCTTGCCAAAATGCTTTTAACCAGCCTGATGAGTGATGCTCATAACATTTTGAGCCATTTTTCAGTACTCTGGTAAATAAAAATCTTCAAGGACAATCAGTTTTCTCCACTTGGCACAATTTGGTGGTTTAAAATGTGTGCATGTGATTAACATGTTAATTTTTCCTAGGAAAGGTTGCTGTATTTTGGTTTTCATGCATTATTTCAGAGGTGGTTCTTACACTTACTGCATTTTTACTTTTTGAATAACTATGCCATCATGAAAAAAAGACAAGAGCAAATGCCCTCAGAGAAGCATTTAAGATGGATAGCAATCCAATCACTCAATAACGTCAGGAGGTGGTTTGAGATGCATATAAGATGGAAAAGTGTAAATGCATCTGAATGTTCAGGGAATATCCTTTACTTCTCCTAGACAGACCTGCGTCAGCACATATGGAAGTTGGGAAGACCTGTATTCCACAATCATGCAATCTTGGATAAACAATTTTAGCTGCCTGCTGTTTTTAGTTTCAATGAGCCACATCAAGTGCAACAAAATTCTGCTGCTCACTATTAGCATCAACACGGAAGTGAATATTTGCATACTGCGCAGGAATAGTAGATCAGATTTATATCTGTTTTCTGGAGACACATTTATGTGGCCAAGTGGAATTTGCATAAACAACCGGATAGAAATCGGACAGCTCAAGATGTTTAAGCAATATCTAAATAGGAAATAGTGGTTTGTCCTTAAAAAAGTTCAAATTCTATCCATAATGAATGAAAGAGAGTGAGTTCATAGAAAACACTGCAGGCAAAACTGAACGTTTGTTCAGGGTATCAGATAATGGCTTAATCATAACAGCTGAAAAACTTGCTCGAATGAATAATAGATTTGGAAAGGAGTAAGGACACAAGGAGATAGAAAGAGAACAAAAAAAGAGCAAATGAGAGAAGAAGCCGTCTACATTTTTGCCAGGATATGTGTGTCTCTGCAACGCACATGTTTTTTAAGCAGCCCAAAGATACAGCTTTGATGGAACACTGTTATTTCCTAGTCTCACCATGTTCCATGTCAGACACTGTTGCTGTAAATCTAATACAGCAGGGTAGATGCTGCACTGCAGATATTCCCTTACTGTTTGATGTGTAAGCATGGCAACTGCCTTTTCTTATCCCTTTTCTTGTCCAGCAAAACGTGTGTGTGTGTGTGTGACCTAGTATTACCTACATTATGGGGATCAAGGATAATAATACCAGTGATTTTTGACCTTGTGTGGACTTTTTTTTGTTTGGTCCCCATGAGGAAAACAGCTTATAAATCATACAGAATTAAGTTTTTT
>NW_015625591.1:456596-459204 GCF_001515625.1 Sinocyclocheilus rhinocerous | reverse complement strand
GCAATGCATATTACTAATCAAAAATTAAGTTTTAATATATTTACGGTAGGAAATGTACAAAATATCTTCATGGAACATGATCTTTACTTAATATCCTAATGATTTTTGGCATAAAAGAAAAATCGATCATTTCGACCCATACAATGTTTTTTTGGCTATTGCTAAAAACATACCCAAGTGACTTAAGACTGGTTTTGTGGTCCAGGGTCCCCCCCACACCACACACACACATATACGGTATATATATATATATACACATCTAAAAATAGCAGTCATTTTCTGTGAGGGGTAGATTTAGGGTAAGGGGATAGAAAATAAAGTTTGCACATTATAAAAACCATCACATCTATGGGAAGTCCCCATAAAACATGGAAATCAGTGTGTGTGTGTGTGTGTGTGTGTGTGTGCATAATACACTTGATTATATATAAATATGTTTATGTATATTTTTGTTTGGAGGTTATTTCAGGGCTTAATGTGCTCCACCATTAGAGAAGCAAATTGAAGTTAATATGGCTGCATTTTTTCCCCTTCGTTTTACATTCACATTTACGAAATACTCCATCTGACATTATGCATAATTACTTTTTTGTTAGGGCTATATGAATATTCATGAGGGCCCTCACTTTCAATCTTGTTCATGTCAGTCAGATGTGAAGCACAATGAGTCACCGCTCAGAGTATGATAATATCACAGGAATGAATATTCATGAAATAGGTGTGTGTGGTGAACACGCATGTGTATTATGAGCAGAGGAGCCATGTCAGCTATAATTAGAGAGTCTGAGCTGCTTTTATGCAGGTAGCCCAAATCCTAAACCATTCTAATTGTTGGAAAAGTTTAATTTTAGTGTGTAAGCAATCGTAAAAAACTGTAAACCAGGTCCTTCATGTTCCTGAAAATTGTGCAAAAAGAATTCGCAAGGCTTGTCTGCTGCTTGTCATCCTAAGTTCACTGTTCCTTCATATACAAATGACATTAATTCACATCCACAAGTGTAAAAAAAAACACACTGCTGGAGACGTTTTCCTTTAAAACGTCCTCCTCCGCAACAGATTTTCTTGCTTAAAACCAGCCAGTCAACAATGTTATGCACCAGTGGATCCTGTGAGACCCCAGCACATGGTCTGCCTGATTCACCTCAGTCATACATTTGAAATGGAAGCACAATGGAGGAGAAGCTCTGTGGCTCTGAGGAGTGTGTGGATGGTGCATCTTTAAAGCTGTATTCCCACAGCAGATAGTGAGATTAGTTAGTCCTCTGAGAGAAGGACCAGGAGGTGCAGTTAACCCAGTGACTACAAATAACTAATGCTTTATGGCATCATTTCATATGTGTGTGTGTGTGTGTGTGTGTGTGTGTGTGTGTATTTATATAGTGCCTTTCAAGAACCCAAGGATGCTTTTCATAGCAAGTTGATATATAACATGAACAACAGATATACAGTCACATAATCAAGCAAATAGAGCAGGCAGAGATCATATAATACAAGATAAGTAATGAAAGCAAGCATAGTAACAAAAGCAACCATAGAACTGAAAATTGAGGCAGTCTGCTACAATCAATTAACAAAACATATTGTAAATAAGTGAGTTTTGAGATCAGTTATAAAGGTCTGGAGTGAAGAGACAGCACAGAGGTTTTGAGGAAGTTTGTTCCAGAGCTTATACGAGCTGAGATGCTGAAAGCCCTACCACCCACACTAGACACCTGGAATTTAGGTACTGTAAGCAAATTTTCAGAACTCGATCTCAGAGTATGAGCAGGGACATATGGTGTATTAATTCAGAAAGGTAAGAAGGTGCTGAAACATTACAAGTCTTAAAAACTAGGACAAGTATCTTAGGGTGTATTCACACCAGGAAAGTCCGCTAGTTCACTTGCTTTGGTCCGGACCAAATACAATGTTGATTTTTTTTTGTTTAGTGCGGTTCGCTTTCAAACTGCCCTTTTTGCAAGTGAACCAGAAACTGTAAACAAAACCACACGTGTGCTTAAGGTCATCAATTCATTGGTTCATCCATTCAACCGTACCAGAGTTCGTTTAGAAGCGGACCGGGACCACCTCTTCAGCTGGGTCTCGGTATGGTTGTTTGGTGCGCACCCGAGTGCGATTGCTCGTACCTGCCCAAAAGATTCGCACCAAAAGGGGACACAAACTTGAGTTCAATTCAATCGAACTAAACAAGACAGGTGTGAATACACCCTTTAACTGAATATGGCAGATAAAAGGGAGCCAATGTGATTGCTGTAGGACAGGAGTGATATTGGCAGATTATTTTGATAATTTTAAGGGCACGAGCAGCTGAATTTTGAGTTAGCTGCAAGCAATTAAGAGCTTTATTGGGTAGGCCATATAACAAGGAGTTACTATATATATATATGTATGTGTGTGTGTGTGTGTGTGTGTGTGTGTGTGTGAGTGTGTGTGTGTGTGTGTGATCCTGGACCACAAAACCAGTCGGATGGGTATATTTGTAGCAATAGCCAACAATAAATGGTATGGGTCAAAATGATCGATTTTTCTTTTATGCCATAAATAATTATGATATTAAAGGCACAATATGTAAGATTTTTTTATTAAAATATCCAAAAACCACTAGAAC
>NW_015625591.1:443781-456520 GCF_001515625.1 Sinocyclocheilus rhinocerous | reverse complement strand
GCTGCTTTCAAGCCGTGTGTCACACTCGTTCAGCGGCCTCGTTTCACTTCGATGGCTTTCAGCCACACCATGCTTCATTCTACTACGTTAATAAATCATTAGCTCATCCATGAACATGATTTCTGCCCGAGTCCCGTCGGATTGCATCGGCTGTGGGGATGAAGACGACAACTCCCATGATTCCACACTCAGTCACGGCGTCATCAAACTACGCCTTTGTCTCTTTGTTTGTTTTGAATTATTAGTTATTTCTATCTTTTGCTGTAGTGTGTCAGTAGGAAATATCAGTTCACATTTCCAAACATTCCTTTTGCCATTAACTAATAATCCAGTGAGATTTTTGTTTGTACAAGGAGTCTGACAACAGCCAGTGGTAGGTTGCTTGGTAGGTTTCTTGAAGCGTCTTGGAGATGTTGCCACAGTTCTTCTGGGATTTACTCTGTCTCTGTCATTTTTTTTCCGTCTGTTTCTTTATTTCATTCCTGATGGCCTGGATGATGTTGAGATTGTTGTTACTGCAGTTGTTACCTTAAAGACCAATTTTTTATGTGATTTAACCTGTTGGTTAGTGCTAAATTATGATCTTGATATGAATATATATACAGTGGGTATAGAAAAGAATCAATCTCTGTGTCATAAATTCCTGCAGCTGCTTCAGAGTTGCTGTAGGCCTCTTGGTAGTCTCTCTGAGCAGTTTCCTCCGGCTCTTTCATCCAGTTTGGAGCGACGTCCTGATCAAGAAGGGTCTGTGTTGTACCAAATACCTTCCACTTCTTAATAATAGACTTCACTGTGCTTCTATAGGCATTGATAAAGCCTTTGAATTTTTTTTTTTTGTATCCATCTCCTGACTTGTGCCTATCCACAACTTTATCCCGGAGATCTTTTGACAGTGCCTTGCTACTCATAGTTGATTGTTTGCTTCAGTTGCACTACCAAGGACTGAAATGCTCCAGGAAAGCTCTTTTCATGCTGAGCTAAAAAAAATGACCACAGCTGATCACAGTTGAAAGTCAAATGTCTTTGTGTGCCATTGAGAAGGTGATTCGCTAAACCTGATTGAGTTTACAAGTCATTTTTAGGAGGGGGTGATCCTTTTTCCAACTCTGTGATTCTGTTTTTTTTTTGTTTTTTTTTTACAGCTCTGTACTGCTTTAACATCTTCATTTGCTCAAGTCATCGTAAAAGCAGCATGAAAAAACTGACATTGCACGAACAGAAAAAGAAGGTATTGGGAGTCATTGGCCAAATTATTAGGAATATCTAACAAATAACCATCTGTCAAAAAAGAAGAAGAAAAAAATTGTGAAGGTTTTGAACATGGTCTCTTAAGTGACAGCAATGAGTTACCACTTGTATTTATCCATTGAAATCAAAACTCCTTACAAGCTTTTTTTTATCAAGCATTTTTTAAGGCTTACTATCTTAGCTTAAGAGAATTACTACTAGTTTAAGAGATTAGTAGCTTGCAGGCAGCATGAACTTCCATATGAATTACATGTGGGAAACACATTTCATTGACCTTATGAACATCACTTTTCTGGAATGTAATGGATTGAAGGACCTACTGGAAGATTTAATCATGTTTAATGCTGACTGCAAACTGAGAGCAAGACAAAGATTAAACAAAAATACCAGAAGACTGCTTTTATTCAGCTGTCTCTGGACTGTGTTTCAATATGTCATATTCTGTGGCAAAAGAAAGAGGTGTGGCAGCGTAATACTCCAAGATGGAATTACTGGCATTAGAAATATCCTCTATCCTACATAGAAGTGCTTGTTCCAGTTTGATAGCAAATTATTGTGGCCCAGGCAATTGCCTGCAATCAAATCCAGATTAAAGAAAAAAAAAGTCAAACATTATTAAATCGCGGCTGTTAAATGATTATAAGGGCTAAAACTGCTTATCTTTGTCTCTGAGTCACATCCCTCTACATAACACATTTCCTCTCATGACTCCATCCTTATTTATTATTTCTCCTACTTCACACCTTTTGATCCGTTCTCTGTAAATTGGAACAAATTGAATCCAATTCATTATCTGAAACTGAATATGTCACTAGTCCAAGGATGGCACCGGTCCAAAATCCACAAGCTATTTTCATGTGGCTGGTCTCACCTCGCTGAATGGGAAGGACACTAACAGCAATACAGGCCTGTGAACCTGCAGCGTGCACAGCATGCATTTGGAGGAAGGCACACAGCTTTCTGATTAATGAGAGTGATCTGTCAGCTTCTCTGTGTTAATATTTCTCTTGCTTTCTTTTTTAAAAACATTTTTTTTCTTTTCAATAAAGTCAGACTTGCTGAATGTGCAGTTGTGATTAAATTCCTCTCAAGCCTGCTCTGATAATGACAAACTGTCCTCATTTCCCCTCCTACAGAGAAAGCTGCTCAACCATTGCAAACGTGAGCCGCTGGTCGAGCTCACAAGGAGCAAGGGTTCTAAATACAAAGATGGAACAGAGTCAATATTCATGTGCCAGTGTCAAGAACAATATGTCTGTCATTAGCCAAATGAGAGACTGTGTTTATTATCATTTAGGGTGTTTAGGAAGCTGTGATAGCAAATTCATATAGAGCAGTCATTTTTATTCATTTCACTTTCAATGTTAAATGTGCGTCTGAGCATCATTTTTTACAACAGATTGAAAATTATGGAAGGCTCATCAAGGAAAGGAAACAGATTCATGCGAATTATCTTATGCGTTTGCTCCTCTCCAGCTTTAAGTGCTATAAGAACCGAGCCAGAAGCAGATGACGACTGGTGGGACGGTTGCAAGCACCATGCCCGGAAATCGATGTGCCAAGTTTGAATCAACAAAATACAACTTTCTTATCCAACCTAGTTCCTCCATATTTAATTCAGCTAAATGACATAAAAATTCCTGTTATCTTGGTAACCACAAACCACAGCTGGGGCATTTTTTTAAGTTGTGATAAGAAGTATAGGATGCAGTGGAGAAATGTATTTGCTCTAGCAATATTTGGGTAAGATTAAAAGAATGAGTCCCATGGTAAGCAAAAAATAACTACACATGAAGTGGACATAACAATAACAATAAGTACAAAAAGTCCTTTAAACTGTCAGCAAGCGCTATCTCAGGGGGCTTTAGGGGAAAAATGATCTGGGCTTGTAATTCATCTTGAGGAGACATGTTTATTTTCGTTTGTGCTCCCTTTTTAAACCTACAAAAACACATGTAACAAATCGTCTCTTGGGCTGGAACTAAAGTCAAGGAAGTCATCCTATTGGATATTTAACGAGGCTCAAAATGCCTGTGCCAACAATGAAGTGGAACTGCTCATTAATTAAACTGCTGAGTCATCTCATTCCTCATCTAAAACATGCATGATATGTTATTAGAAAAAAAACAGCCACTGATTTCAAGGACATCATCGTGTCGATCTGTATTTGCATTTCAATTTATTTCTCTCTTGGGCAGTTTACTGAGGTGCCATGCTGATCAGAGCATTTCTGACTGGAACAAATACATTTCATCTTTAATGCTGTGCCTGAATCTAAGCACCATCTTGCATTCGGGATGTACAGTAAGAGTGTTTTTGAAGAGCTGTGAAATATAATGGCCCAGAGTGGTTTTTAAGCAAATATGTGGCCATATGGTCAAAGGCTAATCACAAGCAGAGTATTTCAATGCTCCTGTGACACTTCCTCTATGGATTGTCTGATTTACAAGGCTGAATGGAAGGGCTCTCTGCAGGAGCTTTGCCCATGTAGCCATTCCTACATGTCCTTTCAAATAATAGAAGGGTAATGACTTCCCAAGGCATTTCTGTTTAGTCTGATTAAGACTCAGCAAATTGCAGGATGTAGGACCATCTATCCTCCTATTTGCTGCAAAGATTGTATAAGGGAGAAATATCTTGTGTCGCAGATAAAAGGGACCGGCAGTGTCGACAACAGTGTTTTATCTGCTTAGCAAAAGGGGACCGATCTCGCTATCAGCTGACTCTTCACACTTGATACCTATCCTTCTCAAAATAACAAACCAACCCATCAGAAGACTTACGGCACTATATGGAATGTTGAAAATAAGGAGCTCAGGAGAATAGCTCCCAAAGGACTCACAAATTGACGTCACCCTCCTATCACTCAATAAGCTCCCCGTCTTCACAACCTGCTGGTGCAGGTTGCTGCAGGCAATGACTATACTTGGCAAACATTGTCACTACTATAAAAGTCACAATGCCTTCGTCTGTGCCGCTATGGAGTTCTTTTGGAAATCCAGCGCTTCCGTAATGATTTGACTGTGGAATGCTGTCATAATCCCATAATTAGCAATAAAGGTGTGTTATGAAACATACGACTTTGAATCAGTTCTCGAGTTTTCTTCAGAGAGGTTGTCTTGATGTTTATAAAATTGAAAACATCACCTTGCAGTCTTCAGATCAATCCATTATTACCATAAAAACCTTCTAAATTCCAAAATTAAGCCCGAATAGACACAAGAAAACTAGGCTTAATGGGAGACGAATCACACAGGCACCTCACTAACTGGAAGGTTTTGAATCTAAAGAGTGTGATTTATGCGCGAGCGCTCACTGTTGGCTTACATGACAAGCTAGTCCTTCTTCTCTAAGGGTTTTGGCTAAGGGATGCCCACTTTAAGGTGACCTCTCCTTGGAAAGCACTGAGCACTTCTAGCCTACTCTAGCATGGCAGAGAAACTCTGCAATGTGCATAATGTTTCATTAATAGACTGTAGCACAAAACCTACACACAAAAAAATTCCCCTAAGCACTTCTGCGTTTTCATACAAAGGGTATCTTCTCATTAATGGTATCAAATTGAATTTCCGTCAAGGCACCTGCGTCCTTGTTAAGAAGCGAAGAGCAAAACTAACAGAACATCATGAACAACAAATTGGAAGGCAGGCACAGACTGAGAGACTGCAAGAGTTATTTGTCTGATGTTATGTAACACTGGGTTTATTTCAATCCTGGTTTATTTTTGTGTCTGGAAAAAGTCTCTGCAAAATGAGAGTGGTGTATCTAAGCACCAGCAACTGGTTTGTGCTGCATAACAGAACACAATTCCCTGCAGTTATGTATGACACAACGACAGTTTATTGAATAAAACGAAGGATAATAAAATACTTTCACCGAATTTGTGAAATACAGAGCTCTGCAGGAAAAAAAACAACATCAATTTCAGAGTTTAAAGACATTATCTTCCTAACACGAAATTGAAACATCTGAGACTCATTGCCTCCTCTAATGGACTAACCTTTCCATGGCCTTTATTAATAACTTCAAAATCAAAAGACTAATATTCATGCTGACATTTCCTAAAGACAGCAATGGCAACACAATTCCTGGGAACTCTTTCAATAAGTTAATATTAGCGCCTGAGCCATGGCCTCATTGTTATTCTACAAGTGCTCTGTGTCTCCCCTCAGTTCAAAACCTGTTCTGATAGGAATCTCCCAGCAATAGCCAGCAATTTCAAAGAAATACAAAGGGAGCAGCGAGAGGAGCAGTGGGAAGGAAAAATACAGGAGGATGAAAAAAAGAGAGTGAGTGAGGATCAAATGGCCATCAAAGCACCTAGTTTACTTGTCAAATCATATCAGCTTTTAAAAAAAATCTGGTTTACAGAAGTTCATTACTGTTGATCAATAGCAGACATGCAGGTATTATTATATCATCTTTTTGGCTTTGGTTTGTTAAAGGTATGATTCATATAAAACTGAAAATTCTGTTATATTTATTTAAAAGATATTTTGTAGAATGTTGATTTCGAAACTACATTAAACAGTACTTGACTTTGTAACATATTTTTAAAATATCTCCTTTTATGTTCCACAGAAGAAAGAAAGTCATACATGTTAGGAACAACATGAGGGGGCATAAATGAAGACAGAATTTTCATTTGGAGTGGGGGTGGGAGGCAAACAATCCCTTTAAAACACAATATCTGGGCCATTTTGCATGATGGAACTGATTCGGATCATCTTGACATAAGGCAAAGCATCACATGTTGCATGGTTTCCTGCAGAGACTCATCAAAAATAGGGAGATCACATTTGGATTAGAGAGGAAAAAACCCTCTCACAATAATATTAATATGACTCACACGTCTGTTGTGCCTCCTGACACCTTGCAAAATTGTTGTTTTCGCTATAAACACTCCATCAAATGTGGTAAAATAATGGAACAGACCAGATGTTTTAGCTACTTCATTTTCCCTCAGACCAGGTGAAATCTCAAATCCAGAAAAATCTACACACTTTAATATGTTCAAATACACATGCTCATCATATTGTTCAGGCAAGGCCATATCCTTTGCTTGGGGGGCAGATGTGATTACAGATTACAGACTGTGATGATATGTTTCCAGTTATTAACATCATAAACCTTGCTTTCCACGACATTCTAATTTATTGAGATGCACCTGTATATAATCATTCTAAAAAATAATGTACACTTATAACACTACAATTAGTTAAATTACCTTGGCATTAAAAAAATAACATTTTCCAGAATACATTTATACTATTTTTTAAATAATATTTTTATTCTAAAATATGCACACTGACTCTAAATTGTATGTCAAATATGCCTTAACAGCTCTGTTAATGTTTCTTGTCTCACATTCAATTGCGAATTACATGTCATGGTTTACGTAAATAATATGGGCTATTTTAATTGCTTAACTACATACATCTCACCTCACAGTCTTTCATTGTTGGAATTCGAACTTGGCTTCAGTGAACAGTAAAGCCTGCCTTCTTTGATTGGTCATCTTAAACATTTACTTTAATTTTTGCTTTTAAATCACTTTTAAATCGGATAGTTACTTTAAACTGCTCAAGAAGACCAGCCTTAAAAAAAAGAGCAATGCATAATGGAGTAATACAAGGGGGGACAATTTGATCATATCCAATCAATGTCTATAATGGTTATGGCCCTGTGTTCAGTAATTGTTTTCAGTGTACTTTAGGATAATTAAATGTAGTACTGTGATGTAGGTTTGTCATCTCTGTTCACTCAGCTGCATGTCTCTGTTGCTATGGCTGCCTCTATGAAGTACTATGAGCACTGTTACCTGCAATTTGACTGCTCTCAGTCACACCTGACTCTTGAAATAGAAGTCACACTGAAAAACAGATGACTGATTCTCCATCAAGGACTCACTGTGACTTTTATATCACAAACCTCGTCTAATAGCTTATTTGCTAATTTGCAGTACTTCTAAAATAAATAAATCACAAGAACACAAATAATTTCACACTGCTAATTCACACATGCCCACTTGTCTCACAGCTTTAATCATCAGTGCTTTAGCTTGTGTTTTACTTCAGCGATGGCGAGGGATATAAGATGTCATTCTTGTAATTGTGAGGACATAGCTGGTTGATTCAAGGCATTGAATCGATGGGGCCTGAATCAATCTGCAAATGAGCATGTGTGCAAAACAAGCAAAGCCTATGGAAGGGACCTGGGATGATCGATGTCTCTAGAGACGCATCACTGCTCGGCATTGACGAAGCATAGCCAAAAAAAGCATTGTGATTGCCTCCTTAATGTATCCCAGCACTCTTGCCCATTCCACCAGATTCCATTCTTTTAGCCATGCAGGAGATGACCGCATCAGACCTTCATTACAAATGGAGAAAAATATAACATATCCCGTTGTATATTCCTTGCCCACCTTGTGACTTGTGTTACTCATTTCAAAACTTTCCAACGTGGCTCAAAGGTATTTTACAGTGTTGATGAAAAACCGGAAAAATAATATAAAAAATGAGATTTTCTCCAGCAGTTTGTTGAGTCACAGAAATTACCTTGAATTACCTTGTATCTACATAAAAACATGTTAGCCCAACAATATTCCTCCAAATGTCTGAGCAAACGAATATTGCTGATTTGTCAAGGGAGCTCCCATCATGCACTGCAGCATGAATGAATTATTTGGTTACTGTTAATATTGTTTGGCGTTTTGCTGACTTCATTTATGCTGTTGTTATTGTTTTTCGTTGTCACTGTTAGTTATTTGTGATGTGTTGATGTTCAGAGCTCATCTTTTTTCTTAATGATGTTTTTTTGATTGTCACAGTGATTGATGTTTGTGCATTATGCATTGAGCTCTATGTGCATCTTTAAAAAACTACAGCAAATCTGAATATTAAGAATCACTTAAAACTATAAAAATTATATATTGGCTAAGCAAGACATTTTGCATATAGCAAACCATCAATTGATTGTTAAATAGCATTATATACTATTATACTATTATATTGTGTATTATATTATATTCTTCTATATTAAGACATTATCACGTTATTATGAAAACTCAGACATCTCAATGTATCATGTCGCCTTGATTTTTAAATTACTTTTTGTTTTTTAACATAAACAGTGTGGTGACATTAATTCAGTTATAACCAAAAGAATCACGCATATTTTATTCAGATATTAATACTTGATTCTAGACAGGTCGTTTTTTTACCCACGCACAAATACAAATAATAGAAGCTGAGTATTATGCACCTGGTAATAACTCTTTTAATGATGTTCTACTCTTCAATCATGACTGCTAAACATAAAACATAACACATGCACTACAGGACACACAGAGGCCAACCCGTGTCTATACCATTGTTACCTCACTCTTCATATGCACCCACTCTAAATCCTCTAAAACCTGCCAGAGAAGGTTATGTGCTTGAAATCAATAAGAGCAATTTATGTTCAAAGTACCTGCATACACACATAGTCTATTTAGGTGGCTTTGGTTCACTGCGCTCCTGCATTATCAGATTTCCGTGTTTCATTTCAGCCCACAGCAGACATTCTCAGCCTTTTGATAAACTGGTTTGCTAATCTCATAACGTCCTCGCCAGGATATTCAGGTTATTAGCCACATTCCTTTCTCTTGGATTCATTCAACAGAGCAATTGTCCCTTAGAGAAAGAGAGAGAGAGAGAATTAGTTGTCCATCTTGATAGACGGTGATCAGTGGGAGCTACACACAAAGACAGCCAATTACACTTGACCCCTGATTGCCTGCAATCCGGCCCTGCTGTTTTCAACAAGTAGCCATCATATTCCTTCATCTCTGCACTCTGGGACCTCTATGCAGGCAGAATCAATATTTTTAGCTTGGATCCATACATAGACATGTCTGTATAAGACTTTTATTTCAAATAGAAGAACAAACTTTAGATTACACAATTTGATTTGATTCTGATTAAAAAAAGCTTGAGTTTGATTTAATTCTAATGCAAATTAGCAAATCATACACTGATAATGTGCAATAATGCCTCGGTCTCGGAAGAGGTTTGGATAAATAAAATTTACGTTCTCTGTGGTCGAGTGAGCAGTCTGGTGGTGGTGACTTCTTCCACTGGTTATGCTGGGAGCAATGCAGTGGGGAAAAGAGCAGGAATCCGTTTCAACAGCCTTGAACATGAAGCGCTGTAGGATGCAAAGTCAGACCTTAGAAGAAGGATCTCCTGGAACACCAGAGGGTCCTAAAATTTGCAATGCATATGTGGCCCTGAATTAGGAGCAGAAGGTCCTTAGTCTGGAACACGCAGACAAAAGTACCTTGAAGTGAAGGTTTGCCCGCTGGAGCTTAACTTTGTTGCAAATGTCTGTGTGTCTTCTGCCTCTCTGGGCTAGAGTGTCTTTCCTCCTGTGGAACTTATTTGCATAGTCCAAACGTAAAGTTTGAAAAGCGTCACTAAAGTTTTACCTGTGCATTTCTCACTTTCCAAAACACAACCAGAATACTTTTGGCAATGTTACGAATGCATAAACATGATGGAAAAGATTGAACTGTCATGCAGGCATTAATTTGTCCATTAACAGCGGAGTTTGTGTAAGATGTTGCACTACACATCTCTGTCACTGAGAATACTTATTTCTCTGAATAAGTATAAAAATGGGGGTGTTGTAGTTTGCATCAGTTTTAAGGCTCGAAAACATAGTTATGAATGGATTTGGATGGATCTTTGTGATATCTCTTTGTTTCATCTACTGCTGCTGCATCCTAATGAATTTTTATGGCGGTCACAGGCCAAACCTTAGGAATCAGCCTCTAGGTGGGTGAGGGGCAGAAACTGCATTTTGACCAATGAGAAGACCTGTCCTTCCCGGGCTGGGTACCAGAGATCTTCTTCATGCCCTCTAATGGCGCTTTTCCACTGCATGGTACGGCACGGTATGGCTTGGTACTGTTCAATTTTGGGGGGTTTTCCACTGGGTACAGTACCTGGTACCTGGTACTTTTTTTAGTACCACCTCGGTTGAGGTTCCAAGTGAACCGTACCATTACCAAAACGTGACGTGTAAACTCTGCTGATCACGGATTGGCCAGAGAGAATCGTCACTACCTGTGTCACTGAACTTGCGACACAAACAAACAAACAAACAAAGCGCCATAAGAGGTGTCCGGCTGTTGTCCTAGCATCTTTATCTGATGGTGCTAGATAGTTTGCTTATGTTACTCCACCAAGATCCAATCAAAATGTAGCAAATCTTTGTCCACTGTTGTTGTCAGAGAGGGGCCCCGCCATAAACTGGGACCTGGAATGCGCTGTTTACTACAGTAGATAAATGGTAAATGTGGATGAGTGATTAAACATTTCAGTAAGTTGTAATGTATCTTTTTAACAAACATTTTAAGGTTCATTCATTTTTGTTGTGTGTTTATTTTGTTATTGAATGTGCGCAGCACATATTTACATATTCATCTAAACACCGCTCTCATCAGTGTGGATGGCGCCTGGATGTTCGTAAACAGTATATCACTGCAAAAGTATTTCCAACTTCTTTTTACTTCTAAGCAAAGAACGAAAAAGAACTTCACAGCAAGTTTATCTTATAAGTTGCTGGCTGCAGTTCACTTAATGGCCACCAGTGTCGCTAATAACAAGGCTTTCTGAATTCTACTTAAAGCCCCTTTAAAATGATGATCTGTTAAAATCAGGATAATCAGTATTTTCAAACTATTCTTAAAAATTGCAGAATGCTAGAGGCAATGAGAACACGTTTCAGTTTGTGCAAGCTGTGTTTAGCCTGCTTATAGTTTGGATCTCTGTTGAATGCAATAAAATAAGAGTACTGCGAAATAATGGCAAGAAAGACTTTACCAAAACGTGACGTGTAAACTCTGCTGATCACGGATTGGCCAGAGAGAATCGTCACTACCTGTGTCACTGAACTTGCGACACAAACAAACAAACAAACAAAGCGCCATAAGAGGTGTCCGGCTGTTGTCCTAGCATCTTTATCTGATGGTGCTAGATAGTTTGCTTATGTTACTCCACCAAGATCCAATCAAAATGTAGCAAATCTTTGTCCACTGTTGTTGTCAGAGAGGGGCCCCGCCATAAACTGGGACCTGGAATGCGCTGTTTACTACAGTAGATAAATGGTAAATGTGGATGAGTGATTAAACATTTCAGTAAGTTGTAATGTATCTTTTTAACAAACATTTTAAGGTTCATTCATTTTTGTTGTGTGTTTATTTTGTTATTGAATGTGCGCAGCACATATTTACATATTCATCTAAACACCGCTCTCATCAGTGTGGATGGCGCCTGGATGTTCGTAAACAGTATATCACTGCAAAAGTATTTCCAACTTCTTTTTACTTCTAAGCAAAGAACGAAAAAGAACTTCACAGCAAGTTTATCTTATAAGTTGCTGGCTGCAGTTCACTTAATGGCCACCAGTGTCGCTAATAACAAGGCTTTCTGAATTCTACTTAAAGAATTCCCCTTTAAAATGATGATCTGTTAAAATCAGGATAATCAGTATTTTCAAACTATTCTTAAAAATTGCAGAATTCTAGAGGCAATGAGAACACGTTTCAGTTTGTGCAAGCTGTGTTTAGCCTGCTTATAGTTTGGATCTCTGTTGAATGCAATAAAATAAGAGTACTGCGAAATAATGGCAAGAAAGACTGGTGCTGGCCTACCTGAAGGACATCACTGGACCCTTGCCGGACTCCCTGCAGTTTGCCTACCGAGCAAACCGGTCTGTGGATGATCAGTCAAAATGGGACTGCACTACATCCTGCAACATCTGGACAAACCAGGGACTTATGTGAGGATCCTGTTTGTGGTTTTTAGCTCGGCCTTCAACACTATCATCCCAAACCTCCTCCTGTCCAAATTAACTCAGCTCTCTGTGCCCACCTCCATCTGTCAGTGGATCACCAGCTTCCTGACAGACAGGCAGCAGCTAGTGAGGCTGGGAAAATTCTCATGCAGCACACATATAATCAGCACTGGCGCCCCCCAGGGTTGTATTCTCTCCCCACTGCTCTTCTCCCACTACACGAATGACTGCACTACAAAAGACCCCTGGGTCAAGCTCCTAAAGTTTGCAGATGACACCACACATATTAGCCTCGTCCAGGACGGAGACGAGTCTGCTTACAGAAAGGAGGTTAAAAAGCTGGTGCAGTTATAACAACCTGGAACTGAACACGCTCAAAACAGTGGAGATGATAGTGGACTTCAGAAGGAACCCCCCTGCACTCCCCCCACTCACCATCATAAACAGCAGTAGGCCTAGAATCATTCAAGTTCCTGGGCACCACCATCTCTCAGGACCTGAAGTGGGACATTCACAAAGACTCCATTGTGAAAAAGGCCCAGGAGAGGTTGTATTTCCTTCACCAGCTGAGGAAGTTCAACCTGCCACAGGAGCTGCTGAAACAGTTCTACTCTGCAGTCATTGAATCCGTCCTCTGCACTTCTAT
>NW_015625591.1:439909-443205 GCF_001515625.1 Sinocyclocheilus rhinocerous | reverse complement strand
GAGTTTGTGTAAGATGTTGCACTACACATCTCTGTCACTGAGAATACTTATTTCTCTGAATAAGTATAAAAATGGGGGTGTTGTAGTTTGCATCAGTTTTAAGGCTCGAAAACATAGTTATGAATGGATTTGGATGGATCTTTGTGATATCTCTTTGTTTCATCTACTGCTGCTGCATCCTAATGAATTTTTATGGCGGTCACAGGCCAAACCTTAGGAATCAGCCTCTAGGTGGGTGAGGGGCAGAAACTGCATTTTGACCAATGAGAAGACCTGTCCTTCCCGGGCTGGGTACCAGAGATCTTCTTCATGCCCTCTAATGGCGCTTTTCCACTGCATGGTACGGCACGGTATGGCTTGGTACGGTTCAATTTTGGGGGGTTTTCCACTGGGTACAGTACCTGGTACCTGGTACTTTTTTTAGTACCACCTCGGTTGAGGTTCCAAGTGAACCGTACCGTTACCAAAACGTGACGTGTAAACTCTGCTGATCACGGATTGGCCAGAGAGAATCGTCACTACCTGTGTCACTGAACTTGCGACACAAACAAACAAACAAACAAAGCGCCATAAGAGGTGTCCGGCTGTTGTCCTAGCATCTTTATCTGATGGTGCTAGATAGTTTGCTTATGTTACTCCACCAAGATCCAATCAAAATGTAGCAAATCTTTGTCCACTGTTGTTGTCAGAGAGGGGCCCCGCCATAAACTGGGACCTGGAATGCGCTGTTTACTACAGTAGATAAATGGTAAATGTGGATGAGTGATTAAACATTTCAGTAAGTTGTAATGTATCTTTTTAACAAACATTTTAAGGTTCATTCATTTTTGTTGTGTGTTTATTTTGTTATTGAATGTGCGCAGCACATATTTACATATTCATCTAAACACCGCTCTCATCAGTGTGGATGGCGCCTGGATGTTCGTAAACAGTATATCACTGCAAAAGTATTTCCAACTTCTTTTTACTTCTAAGCAAAAGAACTTCAAGAACTTCACAGCAAGTTTATCTTATAAGTTGCTGGCTGCAGTTCACTTAATGGCCACCAATAACAAGGCTAACAAGGCTTTCTGAATTCTACTTAAAGCCCCTTTAAAATGATGATCTGTTAAAATCAGGATAATCAGTATTTTCAAACTATTCTTAAAAATTGCAGAATGCTAGAGGCATTTGAAAAACTGGTGCTGGCCCACCTGAAGGACATCACTGGGCCCTTGCCGGACTCCCTGCAGTTTGCCTACCGAGCAAACCGGTCTGTGGATGATCAGTCAAAATGGGACTGCACTACATCCTGCAACATCTGGACAAACCAGGGACTTATGTGAGGATCCTGTTTGTGGTTTTTAGCTCGGCCTTCAACACTATCATCCCAAACCTCCTCCTGTCCAAATTAACTCAGCTCTCTGTGCCCACCTCCATCTGTCAGTGGATCACCAGCTTCCTGACAGACAGGCAGCAGCTAGTGAGGCTGGGAAAATTCTCATGCAGCACACATATAATCAGCACTGGCGCCCCCCAGGGTTGTATTCTCTCCCCACTGCTCTTCTCCCACTACACGAATGACTGCACTACAAAAGACCCCTGGGTCAAGCTCCTAAAGTTTGCAGATGACACCACACATATCAGCCTCGTCCAGGACGGAGACGAGTCTGCTTACAGAAAGGAGGTTAAAAAGCTGGTGCAGTTATAACAACCTGGAACTGAACACGCTCAAAACAGTGGAGATGATAGTGGACTTCAGAAGGAACCCCCCTGCACTCCCCCCACTCACCATCATAAACAGCAGTAGGCCTAGAATCATTCAAGTTCCTGGGCACCACCATCTCTCAGGACCTGAAGTGGGATGCACATAGACTCCTATGTCAAGAAGGCCCAGCAGAGGCTGTACTTCCTTCGCCAGCTGAGGAAGTTCAACCTGCCACAGGAGCTGCTTATACAGTTCTACTCTGCAGTCATTGAATCCGTCCTCTGCACTTCTATTACTGTCTGGTTCAGCTCAGCTACCAAATCAGATTGCAGCGGATAGTCCGGACTGCTGAGCGAATCACTGGTACAAACCTCCTCACTCTCCAAGAGTGAGTAAAAGAGATGGCAAAGTCATTCTGGACCCCCACACCAGCACTTCCTCTTTGATCTGTTGCTGTCTGGTTGGCGCTTGAAGCACTGAGCACCAGAACGGCCAGGCATAAGAATAATTTCTTCCCTCAAGCAATCCATCTCATGAACAGTTAACTTGGCAATAAAAATGTAACACACAACACTATTTATGCATTAATTTAACACCATACTTATTTACATTCCCTTGTATTTGTACATAACATACCTGCACACACAAATACTATCTATTGTCTATTTTGTATATTTTATATATATATATGTATATTGAAAGTTTGTGAACCTTTTAGAATGTTCTATATTTCTGCATAAATATGACCCAAAACATAATCAGATTTTCACACAAGTCCTGAAAATAGACAAAGATAATCCAATCAAACAAATGAGAAAAAAAACATTTTCTTTTTCATTTATTTATTGAGAAAAATTACCATATCATATCATATCAGTGTTACATATCTGTGCAGTGTGAATGTGAATCTCTAGGATCAGCAGTTCATTTGAAGGTGAAATTAAGAGTCCATCTGTTCAAAGGTGTTTTCATTCAGTGAAATGACTATCAGGTGTCATTGCCTGCCCTGTTTTATTTAAAGAACAGGGATCTATCAAAGTCTGATCATGTTTGTGGAAGTGAATCATGGCACGATCTCTGAGGACCTCAGAAAAAGAGTTGTTGTTGCTCATCAGGTTGGAAAAGTTTACAAAACCATCTCTAAAGAGTTTGGACTCCACAAATCCACAGTCAGACAGATGTACAAATGGAGGAAATTCAAGACCATTGTTACCCTCCCCAGAAGTGGTCCACCAACAAAGATAACTCCAAAAGCAAGACGTGTAATAGTCCACAAGGTCACAAAGGAACCCAGAGTAACTTCTAAGCAACTAAAGGCCTTTCTCACGTTTGTGGAAGGAGCTGAAGCAAGCAGTTCATAGGAGGAAACCCACCAACATCACAGAGTCGAAGTGGTTCTGTATTAAGGAAGGGGATAGAATTCCTACAAGCCGATCAGCAGTTACAAGAAACATTTACCTGCAGTTATTGCTGCAAAAGGGGGTCAGACCAGATACTGAAAGCAAAGATTCACATACTTTTGCACTGCACAGATATGTAACACTGGATAATTTTTCTCAATAAATAAAAGAAAAAGAAAATATTTTTGTCTCATTTGTTTGATTGGGTT
>NW_015625591.1:431237-438391 GCF_001515625.1 Sinocyclocheilus rhinocerous | reverse complement strand
CACTGAACAACCATGGTGTCCATGGCAGAGTCGCAAGAAGAAAGCCACTGCTCTCCAAAAAGAACATTGCTGCCCGTCTGCAGTTTGCTAAAGATCATGTGGACAAGCCAGAGGGCTATTGGAGAAATGTTTTGTGGACGGATGAGACCAAAATATAACTTTTTGGTTTAAATGAGAAGCGTTATGTTTGGAGAAAAGAACACACTGCATTCAAGCATAACAACCTTATCCCATCTGTGAAACATGGTGGTGGTAGTATCATGGTTTGGGCCTGTTTTTCTGCATCTGGGCCAGGACAGCTTGCCATGATTGATGGAACAATGAATTCTGAATTATACTAGCAAATTCTAAAGGAAAATGTCAGGACATCTGTCCATGAACTGGATCTCAAGAGAAAGTGGGTCACGCAGCAAGACAACAACCCCAAGAACATAAGTCGTTTTACCAAAGAATGGTTAAAGAAGAACAATGTTAATGTTTTGGAATGACAGAGTCAAAGTCTGGACCTTAATCCAATTGAAATGTTGTGGAAGGAGCTGACCAGATACTGAAAGCAAAGATTCACATACTTTTGCACTGCACAGATATGTAACACTGGATAATTTTTCTCAATAAATAAATTACAAAGAAAATATTTTTGTCTCATTTGTTTGATTGGGTTCTCTTTGTCTACCTTCAAGACTTGTGCAAAAATCTGATGATGTTTTGGGTCATATTTATGCAGAAATATAGAAAATTCTAAAGGGTTCACAAACTTTCAACAGCACAGTATATATATATGTATATATATATATTTCTATTTAATTACTCTTCTTTTTATTATCTGTCTTGTCTTCTCACTGTCATTCTGTTTGTGCTGTGGAAGCTTCTGTCACCAAAACAAATTCCTCATATGTGTAAACATGCCTGGCAATAAAGCTCTTTCTGATTGTGAAACTTTGTCGTGTCATCTTCACGAGCTGCACGTAAAAAATAAAAAAAACCTGCATCACAATCATTGTAGTCGAATTCCTGAACCAAAATGCCTGTTTAGTCCTTAGTCCATAAAAAAATAAATATAAACATACAAATAAATAAGTTTAAAAAAGTATCCCTTTGAATCAGTTTGTATCAATTAATAAATAGAGCAATATACAGACTATATAAATGAAAGGTGCACAGCGGGTCCCCCACTGTGAAACAAAATTCTGTAGTAAACATGGTACTAGGGCCTACCGTAATATCAGAAAGATATTAAACAGATGGGCATAATATCTCCATTTAGTGAAACATAGCATGTACATTATATCTGAAACTTGTATCTGAATATTATTCCTGGGCTTCACTCAAAGGAATTGCTTATTGAGATGACACACTTTATTCATATAAACATAGATGTAAAGGATTATACTCTGTCAAATACACATTCAGATTCTACAAATAATTGGAATCTATTTACTTAAATGGTATATTTGACATCCTTAATGATCTTGTCAATTTTAAAACACATCGCAAAAAAAAAAAAAAGATTAAGTCATATTGTGTTCTGCGGGGTCTACTGAACTTTATGGACATTCTTCACTCGGCATCAGTTGCATTTATATCTGTGCCAGTGATAGTCTGCAGCAGTTTTGAAAGGAGGGTGCATCAGATTTGATCATATTTTGACTGCACGGAGTAAGCTGATGAAACCTGCTCGACAACAAGAGGCATTGCCTCAGAGATGTTAACTGCAACAGCATATGGAGGGTTGATGAGAGCAGTCTCTGAGGGGGTTTGAATCACCCAAGCTCAGTTCAGACCAGCCCCGTAGCTTCTAGTAGGCTTGTGAATTACAGGGCCTTTGAGAATAATGTTCATTCAAACGGATGGGCACGCAGAAGCAGTACAAAATGGATGGCAGTAAAACATGGCTACATGGATTCCCTCAAATAACATCTGATAGAGTCTTTCTCTGAGTCCAGACTCTGGCACAACTCAATTGTTTTCATATTCCACTGACACTCAAGCTGTTAAATGCAGACATACTAAAAATGACTAATGCAAACATGTTAAGTTGCAGAGGGCGCTTCCACAGGAATTCTTGCGAAGTACAAGAAGGCCATTGAGACAACAGTGCCATCTCCTGGCTATATTACCTGAATTGTACATAATGCTGTATATATGACCCTGGACCACAAAACCAGTCTTAAGTAGCACAGGTGTATTTGCAGCAATAGCCAAAAATACATTGTATGGGTCAAAATTATCAATCTTTCTTATATGCCAAAAATCATTAGGATATTAAGTAAAGATCATGTTCCATTAAGATATTTTGTAAATTTCCTACTGTAAATATATCAAAATTTAATTTTTGATTAGTAATATGCATTGCTTATTCCAGATTTTCAAATAGTTGTATCTGGGCCAAATATCCTAACAAACCATACATCCATGGAAAGCTTATTTATTCAGCTTTCAGATGATGTATAAATCTCAATTTTAAAAAATTGACTTGTTTTTGTGTTGTGTGTTGTTTGACTTGTGAATTATGACTAGTTTTGTGGTCCAGGGTCACATATGGTTTGAATCTGTGCCTAGTACACACAGTTCCAGGGTCAATAATGCCATAAATCAAAAAGCATAATATTTAACAAACGATGCGAATACCTGTTAAGCTGATCCAGCAGCTATGAGTCATTAGAAGAATCGACATGATCCTTCTGATCCTTTACTACTATTACTGTTCAGGAGTTTGTGGACAGTAACTTAAAAAAAAAAAAAAAAGCTTGTGCAGAAAACCAATAAAATTATAAATTATAAGCACTTTTATTTTATAGCAATTTCATTTGAATGCAAACAGCGGCCAAATTAGGCAACAAATGCTAATCATGACATTATGATGCCATTGTTGCTAAGAATCAAAGCATCCACACAAAAAGAAGAATTACATTAATTAGTTTCAGAATGCTATAGACTGTCATGCTAGCCATTCTAATATTTCATTCTGTTTGCAGGTAACTGACATTAAACTTTGTAAAAAATATTGAAAAGAATACTGTTGTGAAAATAAAAAATAAAAAATCAATTGCAAATGCTGAACTGTACATTTTGAAAAGTGCAATAAGCATTAATTATTTTGAAAACACAGTGATAACATTTGTTGAAAACTCAAATGTATCAAACAATGCCTTTATCTTCAGTGGGAAGAGCAGAGGGTTCCAGGCCACATTGTTTCATCTGCACAGCTATGTCAAATAAGTAGTCATAACATTCACACCTGAAAAATAACACGGATTTAAAAGATAAATATTGTATACATACACAGAATATAGGCCTGAGGTGTGCATTTCATTTCCTATAGCTCACATTGTCTTTGCTTTCTCCCAGGTCTCTCCCCAGACGTAGACCCCGTGTCTGCGGACGAGAACAGCGCAGGAGTCGGGGTACATCTCCATGGCTCGGGCCATGCGCTCTTTTAAGTCTTTCTCCTCTGGGGTGTTCTCAATAATTGGAACAACTAGAGTGTCATCATACCTGAGTCAAAACACACACACAAACAGTAAAGTAAAAGCAGGATTTTAGATGCTGGCATTACCATCACAACTATTCATTTTTGAATTAAATACTGTTTGACAAGAACAACGTTACATGTTACTAACGTAAAATGGCATGAGTGAAGCATCTTTGCAGCAAGTACAACCTGTAGTTTGTACCAGAGTTTCCTTTTCGAATCCCCTTGATCATCTCTTGATGCGAGATGCGGAATTCCTTGCCAGGACACATGAGAGTTGCCATGACAGCAGACTTTGAGTGTGTATGGATAACTGCCTGAGCTCCTGTGGAAAAGAAATGACAATGTATTTTAGATACAGTACAGAACAGAAGCAACCCACTGTGTGTGGACAGGTACCTCTCATTGTGTAGGCGTTCATGAAGAGGGGCGTGCATTGGCTTTTCTTCAGGTTCTTCTGTGGAGGTGGACAACTGATGTCCTTCTCATCAATGTCACACACAAACAAGTCTTCTGGCTATAAACAGGAGTGGAAGGATAGTTTGTTGGTGTTATTTCATTACACGCCGCAACGCACACTAGTGATGTGTGGTGCGTATGCTACAATTTAAAAACATAAATAAAAAAATAAAAAATACCTTACTTGTATTCTCTCCTTCTGAACACCTGAGGGAGCTATATAAATGTGCTCACTGGAAGAAGAAAAATATTATACAGTACATTTCATAACTTTGCAAGTACATGGGTACATGCATGTTTTTAATTTCTCAATTAAAAATTATTTTGATGGGCATTAAAGTGATGAAAAATCAACCCAGGAATGAAAATGTTGTCATCTTTTACTCACCCTCATGTTGTTCCAAACCTGTATGACTTTGAGTCAACTTTAAAACACAAATTAAAATATTCTTAATGAAACCTAAGAGGTTTTTGTTCCTCTGTTGAAAGTCCAGGTAACCAACAAAAGTTGTAAAACGAATTCATATGAATCGAGTGGTTTAATCCAAGTCTTGAGAAGTAGTATCATTGCTTTGGTAACACTTTAGAATAGGGAACACATATTCACTATTTACTAAGAGTTTTCCCTGAACAAACTCCTAATTTGCGGTTTATTAATAGTTAGTAAAATAGTTGTTAAGTTTAGGTATGAGGTGGATTAAGAGATCTAAAATACTGTCATGCAGAACAAGGCATTAATATATGCTTTATAAGTACTAATAAACAGCCAATATGCTAGTAATATGCATGCTAATAAGCAACTAATTAATAGCTAAACTTTGGTCCTTAAAATAAAGTGTTACCATTGCTTTATATGATGAACAGATTTAATTTAGGCTTTTATATGAATCTAAGCAATGGTCAATGCACAAACATATAGTGCATCACATATGGTTCACAAGGAAGCTTGTGTACAGTATATAACTTTTTTCTTTTAAGATTTGGCTACCTGGGCCCGCATTCATGAAAATTCTTAGTGCAAAGTGTTGCTCCTAGTGAGAAAAAATTCTAAGCAAATTCTTAGAAATGCGGGAGTTTTTTTTCTTAAAATTAAAGAGAAGATCCTAGTACAGATAAAAGTTATTCACAAAGCATCTTAACCCTTAAAAGAGCTCTTAAGGCCAAAAGGTGTTAGGAGGAGTAGGAAGGAGGACCTTTAAGAGGCTTGAGAGTTTCTTTAGCAGAGGAGAGAATGGTCGCAAGATGAAGAGGGAGAAGAAAGGTGTTAATAAGACGCTACAGATTAGATCGTGCAGGGATCATGTTTGTGACCGATCTTATTAGAGACACGACAAAATCACAGACACAGCGCAGAAATGCCATAGTGCCAGAAATGAATATATATTTATACCATGGTCTGTCTGAATAGTCTACTCAGTTCTCATTGGCTGGCAGGTATGCATTAAAACCGTTTAATGCTCAGGTAGTTACAACTTCCAAGTCAGTTGAATCGCCTTTCTATATTAATGCAATGGTTTCATTGACACACACACACACGGAGCGAGAGAGCGAGATCGGGCTGCGCACACACAGAAACTTTCAGGAGCACACAAACTTGTCAACGCTGCCCCACGACTTTTATTAATACAGTAGCTTAGATTATGGATCGCTACATTATATTCCTCACCAACAAGGGGGTAAAATTGCTGTTTTTGAAGTAATTTAGGCCTGTTATTTCAAAGTGAAGGCTTAGACCAGTGGCCAGTAGCACGAAGCCGGTTTCAGTTTTTACCCAGGTAAGGTTGCGTTTAGTTTGAGCAAACTCTGAGTTTTCGGGCTCAAGAAGGTGGGTTGGTTTTGAGCGGGTTTCGTCACCATGGTAACTTATGCTACACGGCTGAGTGAGAGATCGCAAACCAAAGCTGGACCAATCAGCTCTGAGCAAAGTAACACATCTGATGCAATAAAGCCACCCCCCTTTATCTCTCACAACAAATTAAAGTTTATAGTGATAAAATGTTAGAGACAAATCTTTTGCTGCTAATTATTATATTTATATTTTATAGATTATGATTATGTATAATTCATATAATATATTCATATAATTAATTATATGAGTTGACAATTAATATTAAGACTATAACTATATATAAATACAAGGTTCAGTATATAAAGCTTTTTAAACTGATGAAGCTTGTTTTTTTTTTGAGCTCCTTGTAATACAAACATTATATTCCTCACCAACAAGGGGGTAAAATTGCTGTTTTTGAAGTAATTTAGGCCTGTTATTTCAAAGTGAAGGCTTAGACCAGTGGCCAGTAGCACGAAGCCGGTTTCAGTTTTTACCCAGGTAAGGTTGCGTTTAGTTTGAGCAAACTCTGAGTTTTCGGGCTCAAGAAGGTGGGTTGGTTTTGAGCGGGTTTCGTCACCATGGTAACTTATGCTACACGGCTGAGTGAGAGATCGCAAACCAAAGCTGGACCAATCAGCTCTGAGCAAAGTAACACATCTGATGCAATAAAGCCACCCCCCTTTATCTCTCACTACAAATTAAAGTTTATAGTGATAAAATGTTAGAGACAAATCTTTTGCTGCTAATTGTTTATTATATTTATATTTTATAGATTATGATTATGTATAATTCATATAATATATTCATATAATTAATATGAGTTGACAATTAATATTAAGACTATAACTATATATAAATACAAGGTTCAGTATATAAAGCTTTTTAAACTGATGAAGCTTGTTTTTTTTTTTTGAGCTCCTTGTAATACAAATGATTTAAATTCAGTTGATTCACTTGCATTGATATAGTTAGTAGCTGCCTTCTCAAACTTTTACTGCAGCAGTGTTTATTCCTGCCTTGTAAATGTGTTTCAATTCATGGTATTTTTTCATAACAATCTCTTCATCTTCAACAGAGAAGTGAATTGCGCTGACTCTTGCGAGAAGTCAATCAAACTGATGCTTTCCATGTTCCGTGTGATTGGCTGTTTGCCGCACGTGTCACACTTTCAGGTGTAAGCGCCTCACAAACTCTGGATCAAACATGAGTTGACAGAGAACATTTATACCAAGCGTTGTGCAACAGCTGATCCTGATCTAAACCGGGTTGGGTTTGTCAGGTTTTGTCAACTCAAAACTTACTCTGCAACTCTGAGTTTGTTCATCTCGCTTCGTGCTACAGGCCACTGTTCACTTTGTTCCCATTTTTCCACTCTATTGTTTAATTCTTTTC
>NW_015625591.1:395543-428929 GCF_001515625.1 Sinocyclocheilus rhinocerous | reverse complement strand
AAACTGATGAAGCTTGTTTTCTTTTGAGCTCCTTGTAATATAAATTATTTAAATACAGTTGATTCACTTGCATTGATATAGTTAGTAGCTGCCTTCTCAAACTTTTACTGCAGCAGTGTTTATTCCTGCCTTGTAAATGTGTTTCAATTCATGGTATTTTTTCATAACAATCTCTTCATCTTCAACAGAGAAGTGAATTGCGCTGACTCTTGCGAGAAGTCAATCAAACTGATGCTTTCCATGTTCCGTGTGATTGGCTGTTTGCCGCACGTGTCACACTTTCAGGTGTAAGCGCCTCACAAACTCTGGATCAAACATGAGTTGACAGAGAACATTTATACCAAGCGTTGTGCAACAGCTGATCCTGATCTAAACCGGGTTGGGTTTGTCAGGTTTTGTCAACTCAAACTTACTCTGCAACTCTGAGTTTGTTCATCTCACTTTGTGCTACAGGCCACAGGGGTGTCAAACTCAGTTTCTGGAAGGCTGCAGCCCTGCAGAGTTTAGTTCCAACCTTGCTCAAACATACATACCATGTAGTTTTCAAATAAGCTCGAAGGACTCGATTAGCTGGATCAAGTGCATTTATTTAGGGTTGAATCTAAACTCTGCAGGGCTCTGGCCCTCCAGGAACTGAGTTTGACACCCCTGATTTAGACCCTATTTAAAAGCTCACAGTCTTCAAAAGAATGTGTCATACCTAGCAACGGGGTCAGCCCCGCCTCCTCACTAACATTAAAGTTTTTGTCTTTTCCTCGCTCAGAGTTGCTCTCTGATTGGTCCTGAATCACTCTTAAACTAAGACTGCTAGTTAGACATTTTTAAGCTAAATTAGGACCTCTCTGAGAGGATTCTTAGAAGCTTTAAGAATACGGGCCCTGGACTTTCAATGGAGAGACAGAAACCTTTTCATCTGCGTTTCAAGGATGAACCAAAGTCTTATGAGTTTTTGAACAACATGAGGGTAATTGTTGACAGAATTTTCATTTTTGGGTTTAAGTCACAAACATGGTGACAACTATCCCGATATAAAAATGAATAAAATAAGATAAAATAATAATATTCTATAAAAGAAAGATTATCTTTTAATCTTTTATAGTACATTGGTCTAACCATTATGCAGAAAATATCGACCAAATTAGTTAAATATAATATAAGGTATAAAAGTTTTTCATATGAAACCAACATGAATACAAAGAGTCCATCTGTAAGAATTTGGTACATCTTTTTTAAGACCTTTCCATTTCTATTTCGTGAATACCTTTTACGTCACTGACCCAAACAGTAAGTGAATATTGCAGAACACAGTGGATTTTATTATTGGTGTAAAATGTCTTGACTAACCCATGCCGCAGGCTTACTCCTCCCCCGGTTCCTGTCACCCAGCCCAACTCATAGAAGAGTCTGCAGAGCTCTGGGATCAGCACACGAGGATGTTCCTGATCCTTCAACAACAGCATAAGATCTGTTACTGCATAACACACACTCCTCATCAGATTTGTAATTGACTCGATAAGAAGGAACCGTATAAACTTCTGAGAAACAAACAATATCGAGTATTTCAGAGACTAAACAAAACCAGGGACAAGGACATTATATTTATAGTTTTACCCCTATTCCCTGTCCGTTGCACACGTGTACAGTGTTCACGATCGACGACATATTTATCACACTGAAAAAAATAAAATGATGCGGAAAGAGGCTCAAGATTTTATGATTAACATTTCAGTTAGTTTCGAGGCGCAAAACAGCTCAAGCCAGCGCGTGATCAAACAACAGCAAGCGCTGCAGCGGAAGGCGGAAGTGCAGATCTTTAAAAGATAAAAGACCCCCAAACAAGTACGTATGTACATCAAAACACAAACACACACACTCGCGCCTAAATTGGCAATAGCATAGAATCGTATTGATTTTATATACAGCTAGATATAAACAGTAACATAACCCTAACAGAAAATTTTCTGCATTTTTACAATTAAAATATGGTTAAGGTACACAAGGTTAAACAGAATTAATAGCACATTTTTATTTTTTTATTTTTAAGAATAATGGAAGACCTACTATAACAGAGAAATGTTGTTACACAGTTTTAACACGCTGCTAGTTGTGAGAATAGGTGTTCATGAACAACTATGAGGATTCTCTGCAGACACAGACAACCCTGCAAAAGCTCATGCTCAATTTCCAGGATTGGAAATATAATTTGCGGACATCAGGGAGCCCCTGTCAATATGTGAGAGATTCCCGGACCTTCCAGGAAAGGTGGGAGACATAATGATTAGGGATGGGCGTATCGATCCGAAGTATAGATATATCGATACTCAAACAAAAACATCGATACAAAGGTGCGTTTTATTTACCAGTGGTTTTGTTTATTTAACAAAAATAATAATAATAATGCGTACAATATGCATTGAATTGGACGAATAACCTTTGTTAGCGAGTTAGCATTTGTTTGGAGAGGTGCACGTCAGGCTACGGCGTATGGGTGTGCGTCTATGCGTAAGCTACGGCGTAGGTTCGACGCAGAAGTATAAATCAGCCTTAATTGTGTAGGATTGAATGTTAAAGACTTGAGTAAAAGCCTGTCGTACTTTCTTATTGATATATTAAAACTTTTTTTTTTAACATTGACAAAACAGGTAACATTAAGGTCCACTGAAGTGCCTTGAAATGCGCAGCGTTATTCTGTGTGGTGTGTGCTAATCATTTTCACAAATACATGCCGTAAAATAAAGATAACATGAAAATCTGTATATAAAATACCAAAAAATGGATGGTTATTGGTTACTATAGTTAAACCATGGTAAAAACAACATGTTTTGCTACACTAACCATAGTTTAACCATGGTATTTGTAGTAAAACTGTGGTTATAGGCTACAATTGGTAATAAAAACGCCAAAAAACAAACAAAACAAAAACATGGTTAGCCTACTATACTTTTACTATAGTAATGCCATTGCTAATTTTTGTAAGGGATTGTGTATAATAATATGAAATAAATGTTTTAATAGATTATGACATCACAAAATATCAGGGAGTGAGATTTATTTGATTGCGATGCGAAGGAGGGTTTACTGTAAGCCCCATCAGAACTGGGTTGCGGTGCAGGGGGACGGGACTAACGACAGATCATTGCAGTGTATCAGTCATATACATCGTCAGATCAGGTTTTTTAACTTATTAGAGGTACAGAACGCCACACAGCAACTTTTCGGCATTGCACCAAGCAAAAATCAATCGAAATCATCACAAAAAGTAAAGATCAAGCGCCTAACAAGGTCTCCGCGCGTTAATTCGAATGGTTTGTTTTCCACCTCGGCAAGTCGGCATAAACGGTTATGACGTTTTTGTGGACGTTCCCAGCAATGCCGAACAAGTCTCTTTCAATGAAACGGGTTGTTGGATAATTTGTATTATATATGAATTGTTTATATGATCTTAGCTCCACATTTGTTTTGTAAATCCATTTTGTGAACTTTATGTGTGTTTAGAAATATATTAAGGAAATTAGTGTGTTTTTGTAAATGCATGACTGCACAAACTGACTCTTAGTTCACAGCCTTAACACTGAGCCCAAGAAAGTGACTTTATTAAACCTATTCTTCCACACAAGTTAGACACAGTTTTGATACTGACCACTTGCAAAATTATGCAGCTCATGGTCTTTCATTAACTTATCTTGTAATGATAACTCCAGAAAAACAAATATCCTTTATAGCCTGGAATGATAAATAATGCTTTCCCCCTTTCTCAATATGTTCCAATGTCATAGACTGAATTGACTCAAGAGACTCATGATACTTCTGATAAACTTCATAGGTAAAATGTTAAGGAAATTGCCAAGTTATTTAGTAGTTTATTGAGTTCCATTTAAATCCACAAGAGAAGAGAAAAAAATGTGATAACCTCCTACCAGCCACCTTCACTTTCTTCCCGCACTTGAGGAAGTGAACGTGTATCAGCACACATGAGGGCGAGGCCATTTTCCACACACCTGAGTCAGCCACACCACAGCATGTTCGCACTGATTCACCATAATACATGAGGCCACCCTCATGTGTTCATGGTATTCATGGTATAGTTAGGTTTAAACCTGGGTTAAGGGTACATGCAGACGTATTTATATAATTTAGGGTACATTTCAGATCAGGAAAAGGTTGCAAAAACAATATGCTTTCTCAATAAACAACTATTGGTTTCAGTTTATACATTTTATCAGTGTAACTTATCTGCTAGTTGCCAAGCCTAATCATTAAACTATTTTGATATTACCAAAAAAAAAAGTTTTTCAGTTTGTCAACTATGTTGACCAATTTCACAATTTTGACTAATTTCAATGGCAGGCCTTGTCTGGCCAACCAAATATTATTTTCTTGAGCCGGTTAACATCAAATTGTAATATTTATTTGAATTAAAATCACAGAACAATTGCAAACAATAATAATGTACCCAACATAGTTGACAGGATAATAATATACTCCTTGACAATAAGTCATTGGAGCTCAAACATAGAAAAAAAAAAAATAATTATCATAATGTGTTCATAATGTCTGCCACAGAAGAAAATGCCATCACATGACACTGGTCACAGTTTTATGATAAACCATTTTTTTAGTTTTTAGGGGGTATTTGGTAAACAAAATTCAATTTAAACCCAGCCTGTTTTTCTGAGGTATTTAGATTGTAGAAATAAACTTAGTTCATTAATAGATAATCTTGACTTTAACATTTTTATTCATTATTATGAACTCAAGACTCACTCAATTCAAAAAGCGGAATTGCAAAAACTGTAATTTTTTTACATAATTATTTTTTTTGACAAGACATAAAAATACATTTTCAAGCCACCCGAAAAACAGAGTGCACAAAATATATGTCGTATTCTCTTAATTGATCAAATTTGATATTTCTGAAGAAAATTGTTAGAAATAAACACAATTCCGTCAGACATGAAATGTACCTAAATTATGGAATGACCCATGCATATACAGTATATATTTTACCAAATATTAATAGAAGTACAAAAAAATTATGATAATAATAATATGCACAGTAAGTGAATTGCATCAAATTATTAATTTATTACTTAGTACATAGTTGTTAAAGGCACTTAATATAACGTGGGTCCAATGTTTTATACAATGTTGTGTAAGTGACTCCCTTCAGTTGAACACATGAATCATTTTATTTAGATCAGTGCAAATAATACAGTACAAAATGACTACACATGTACTTAATGCAATACTAAAATTGCAGCATGCATAAACAAACTGGTCACTGTAACTCCAGATAAACCAGAACTGTTATGCAAATGTGTCTGACATGTTAATGGCTGCACAGACGCAGATAGAGAGGAAGTGTGAGAGACAATGACAAGGGTGTGTTCTTCATAGCACCACCCATCATTGCACAGAGTGTGTCACCGAGTACTTTAGTCTGAGAATATAAAAGAGGTGAGGTACATCTCCAGAGGGTTCAGAAAATTACAAAGACTGGAAGAGAATCAAAGCATTGTAAGAACCATACCGGTTCAGGGCCAACAAACAGGTATACTTCCCTTTATCTAGCACATGACACAGCACTGAACATGTGGACTTTGTTACTTGTATTTGCTACTGGATCACCAGCTCTACTTCAGGCAGCACCTGTTCAGGGTGAGTGATGGTGAACTTACTTTTTTTTTTATCTCAGAAGGGATTACTTATTTATCTCAGAAGTGCTTTGGTAGCGAGTGTCTTTCCACACCTTGTAGTCGTGGTCAAGACAGATTTACAACTGCAAGATGAGGTCATACTTGCGATACTGATATGAATGTAGTAGTGAGATTGTAACCCTTTTTGCTTTTCACAACAAAGGCTATGGTTACAAAGCCCATAATTAATCTGCAGGTATGACAATTTCAGCTGACTTCTGCTGTTATCTGTGAGACTTTAAAGACTGCATCCATAGAGGAAAAACTGAATCATAAAGGAAAATGAAAAGTTCCCACATTTCCACTCATACATTTGAATACGTTTTCCAGTTAATCGTGAGTACATAATTTCTAGATTGACATTTGCATTCCAGGTACGGAATTAATACATTAAAACGATTATTCTTATTAAATCTTCAAAACAGTCAGGCTGATAAATTGCTAATATTATTTTGTCTAAAAATAAACAAACAAACAAAACAAAAATAAATAAATAAAATCAATCATTTTAAATGCTACAACTGAAATTAGGTATGTACATTCTAAAAATGCATATCTGAGATTTGATAAAAATGACATTTAACAGGGTTATCACATTTTTAAAGATTAACTTTAAGTGATTAAAGCGTTAGATGATGGCAAAAGTCATTTTAAGGATCAGATGAATGTGAATAACGATTTTTTATTGTTTACTTTTAGTGCATTGAAGATGTTCTCTGTAGATAAATTTCAGAATATATGGCTTAAGATAAAGGCCTAGGTTGTATCACATAAACTTTATATCTTTACGAATGAAATTTAGATCTGACAGGTTTTTAACTGATATCAGTATGGCTACAGATAAGATAAGTTCCAGAGTAATGACCTTTCTGTAATATGGCCCCTGGCTTGTTAAGTTTATTGTACATATAACACATTATCTCAGTTCCACAAGAGTTTATTAATCTCATATGCCTCCTCAGACTTTAACTTCATTGCAAAACAAATATTTTCTTACTCAGTATTAATGTCTTGATTTCCAGTACAAATATCTAAACATTCTTAAATCAAGATCCAAAATGACATAAGCTATTAAATCTTGCATATGAAATGATTTTCAAATTTAAGCGAGTTTTTTTTATTAAATCAAGAAAAAAATCAACTCATTTTGTTTGCATTTTTTTTAAGCATAATTTTGCAAAACCTAATATCTTAAGTCATACATAACCTAATAATTTTAAGCAAAACCTAATATCTTAAGTCATTTTGCCTCTTTAGTAATGTATGTGGATTTCAAGACAGTCTGGAAATAAAGACCAATATAGTGTCTCAATTCATCTAGTAGTATATAGTTTCTTCTAAACTTACTTATTCTGCACACTATTTATCACTTGTTCCTATCACTAATTGATGTCTTTAAAATCATATGCTGGTCTAAACGTGTTATTCTGAGACAAAAACGAGAGGTCATTTACAAAGTCAGTGGATTACAGATGGCCTAGATGTGTTACAGATGTGCTCACGTCTGCACATGCAATGAGTCATTAAGAGATTTATCTAATGATACCTAATGCTAAATTGCTCATCCGTCACACACACATCTGGCCCTCGTTTGCAAACTAATAATTAGTATGATCACATGGAAAACAATGAATAAATAAATAAAGATTTCTGATTTTGAATATTCACATTAGTTTCCCTTTCGACAGGTTCCAGTGGCAGATGCAGCGTTGCCGGTGTTTTCCTTGTTGAGGGAACCAGCCGTTACTCTCTTACTTTCCAACAAGCTTTGGAATTGTGTCAGAGTTTTGATTACAAGCTCGCAACACAGGAACAGGTCAATGACGCTTATAAAAAAGGCTTGAGAACATGCAGGTAAAGAAAGCAGGCTGTGTACAATAGCCTAGAGCTAAATAACATGTTCGGACATAAAAGCACTTCTTTTGATATTGCCTAATGGCAGTACTTAATTTTTAAATGAACCTCACACCTTTGTTTAGATTTGGCTGGATAGATGGACAAAATGTCATGTTCCTCCCACACGTTAATGGTCCAAACTGTGACTACAGTTCCACCGAGATCACCTTCCATCCTGAAGCAGCAGGATATCTTTCTGATGTCTACTGCTTTAACCCATCAGGTGAGGGTATAAAGAAAATGGGGTATCTTACAGAGAAACACCATAAAAACAAACATACTCCAAACAGGTTTTGTCTTATTGACTTTTGATTTCCCTCCTACAAAGATGCATCACTAAACTGTGAAGATAATGGTAAATCTAACTCTGAAGACTTAACCAATGGAAACACAGCCACAGCAAGTAAGTTCCCTCTATAATTCCTTGCAGTACCTAGAATTAGATTATTATATTATTGTAGACTTTTTGCCTTAAATGGCTTAGACTTTTGGTGCATTAACTTTACCTTTTGAGTTGAGGGGTGTGTATTGTGAAGAAGCAAGACATGCAGCAGACATACAATGCGTTGTTCATTATCCATTTTTTTTAGTCTAAGCCAAAAATATTTTGTTTCCATAGGATATTGACGATAGTTATATAAATAAGCTGCATTATACTTAATATTAATGTTTAATATCATGTGGTACATAACGTATTTGCTTAATATGTTGATATACATTTTGTAATGATGTTATATAATACAGTATGTTAAGTCATCAAGTCTCATTACAAATGTATCTTCTGCAGGCACACAGAGTGGCCAAGAAAAGAAAGATGGACCATCTAGTAAGTTCTTGTGACAGCACTACAGCGCTTCTTGACTTTTCATTCAACTGACATAATGTAATCTGTCAATTTACCATTTTCTCCCTTCTACAGCTTTGCTGATAATCTTTGCATTCTGTGTTGTTGTTGGAGTCATAGTATGCATACTTGTTGCTATTGCTACTAGAGACAAGTAAGCTTGCTTGTTAAGATTTTTTTTCATCGATTGAATTCATCACATTCATCAGCCATTGCAGCCTGGCTTCAGTTTACTAAATGTAAGTCTTTACCTAGGTGGTACGGACCGAGACAGAGCAGAAACATCACAACTGAAGTGCACAACAAAGACTACAGTAAATCAGAAACACTGCCTCTGTCAGAGAAAGAACAGGAGATAGTGGCACTGATGAGTGTTGCGACGCTGAAGAATGGTAAAATGGAGGACATTGCTGCCTGTCTGGATGAGCATGAGAAAGAGTATTTAATGTAATGCTTTAAATCCTGTGTATTAACAGGTTCAAACTCTTTTGTACTTTTTATTTGCACTAGTGATGGTTTTTTAATGATTTTTAATGCAATTTGCTTCCGTTTTTGTTGCTTCAATATGCTTCGTATTTCACATTTCTTTTCTAATATAAAGTTGTTGTTTTTTCTCAGTAATAAATAAATGCTTATTATCTCTGTTGCGACGCTGAAGAATGGTAAAATGGAGGACATTGCTGCCTGTCTGGATGAGCATGAGAAAGAGTATTTAATGTAATGCTTTAAATCCTGTGTATTAACAGGTTCAAACTCTTTTGTACTTTTTATTTGCACTAGTGATGGTTTTTTAATGAATTTTAATGCAATTTGCTTCCGTTTTTGTTGCTTCAAAATGATTCGTATTTCACATTTCTTTTCTAATATAAAGTTTTTTTTTTCTCAGTAATAAATAAATGCTTATTATCTCTTACTGAATGATGGTTAATAATGATATGGTGAGAAGACATTTTTATACTGGTTTTCATCTGTTCGTAAGTACTGTGTACTGTGTGAGATATGATGCATTTTTGAATGTTAGACATTGCCCTGTCTTTTATAAGAAACCCTATGCAGTTTGTAATGCAATGAAGCAATTGTAAATCATTTCATTTTTTAAATTACCCATAAAGATGTATTTTGTCAAGCTCTCAGAGCACATTTATGGTGGGATGAGTCTTTCAATAAAACATATGAAATTTGAACAAGGTATGGGAACTTTAATTAGTTCAATTATAGAAGCTGGATGTAAAAATTAATGAGTGAGATGTAAAATCATATGATAAATACAATTTACCCTTTTACATTTTATTTATTTATTGTGCATCACTGCCAAAGATTTGGAGAAAGAAAGAAAGAAAGAAAGAAAGAAAGAAACGCCACTGAGACAAGAAGCATTGACTTTATTTACATTTTGTTATAGGTTTTTCATAGAAAAATAGAGGAAAAAGACAAATTTAAAAAGTTGATGCAAAATCAAGTTTGGTAGAATACAATGTCTTTGAAACCAAACAGGGCTGCAAAAAAAAAAAAAGCAGGATGATAATACAATTTTTGTTAACATAAATCACTGTACCTCTACATATGTGTCAGGCCCTGCCTGAACAGATATTCTAACAGTGCACACTTTTATATTATAGATACTGTATCTAGGTTGTGTATAATTTCTTTAAGATACATACTCAAGATCTCTGTACTCTACAAGGCTGTTAAATCTGTAACAAGCCTGGTTTAAATTGATTATTAATTTGACTTTTTCCCCTAGAGTCATTATTCCTACCAGAATGTTTAACAATACACAATATTTGAGATACAATATCATCATGAATTGTAACAGTGAAAAATATGCTTACATTAATATACATACATTTTTTCTCATCAATGTTTCACAGCCACAGTTCACAGCAAGTTCCCTGTGACTTGTACTGTATTATAGCAATAACTACTTAAGACAACCTGTTACAATCTAATCTACCTAGTAAAATACTGAACTGAATACATGGATTGCCGTTGTTTTATAAAACAATAGGCAAAAAGCAATGAAATTCTTCACTTTGATTTGCATGAAAAATATATCTAAAATAGAACCACGTGTATTTATTTATATACAGAAAATGAAAGGAGGCACTTTAATGAGAACATTTTAAGATTCTGGTACAAAAGAGGAACGCAGATCGTGTTGCTATGGAAGTAATAACAGACTACCAAATAAGTGGTGCAAATGTAATAATAGATCTCAATTCTGACATCTCTTTTCTGTTACATGCTAACCACTGGAGTGCTGCCACCAAGGGTTAATCCACCTAAGCTGAGCCAGTCAAAGGTATCTTCAGCAAACAAGCTGCACTTCTCTCCTCCTGCCACTAGTAGTGCTCTAGGGTCAATCTGGGGCTGGACAAACCATTGCGATCCTTCTATGCGGAAGCCTTAAGGCAGCAGGTTTCAGACCAATCCTCAAACCCAAGGCCTAGAATTCTAACTATCGTAATCCTTGAGTGTAAATAATAACAGCTCAAAATGCAGCCTGTCCTCTATCCCAACTGAACCACCCGCTACTTGAGCTACGCTCTCTTCCCTTTGTGTATCAAATGTACTGAGATTGTCATACAAAAGTCAATGCTTGTGCATATGAAAAGTTCTGTCTGTGGTAACTTCTGACTGTTTATATGTACAAAATTAGCATTTGGTTTCCACCAGAAAGGATAAGCTTGCGGGACTCAGGATAAGGCGGAGCTGGATCTGTGTTACTCGCGTATCCATGGTTCCTCCTCAACAAGTGAGAAGTCCGCAGGTGAGCCATTTGAGGCCAAGGTTACCTGAAAGCAATTATCAGGAACAACTAACTGTTGGACCAAGGCACAGTCAAAATGCATTAACCGGTGCTTACTAAACTGTTTATGGTTTGGAGCAGAGAATCCAGGTAGTTTGATATTTTAACAGCACAATTTATATCCGAATTCACAGAAATGTACCCACCACACGACAGATAATAATTAGCTGCAGCGGGATTCCTTACAGAATGCTGAAAGACTGAATACAGATAGAGAAAATCATTTAAATCATTATATTTTATAAATATAAACTTTATATTTATTTTAATTTTTTTACTAATTACAGTGAATCTCTGCCCAAAACTAATCTTCTAAAGGGTTTGTGAAAAAGTGCCACATGGGCTACCACACAGACCTATGCATTTGTGAAACACAGGGTCAAAAAGAGGCATACAATTCACAAAAAAGAAAGAAAACAGCTGCCGTTTTAAAAACATTGAGCTTGAAAGAAATGAAATAGCAGCCTTTGTTGTCTCAAGATGTAGATGGTAAAAATGAGGTGTGCATTAATACACTGCTTTGTTTCACTTTCATTTTTGGTTGAGAACAGCGAAAGGCATCTTGGCATTAGTACTATACAAACATTTGAACGATTTACTGTGCTCATGTGTATAATTGCCAAACTGATGATATCCAGATACTGATATGGATATACAAAGTCTGTACAAAAACTGCTATTTCACCAAGGACCAGAACAAATAAATAAACCATATTTATTTATTCCTTCATTCTGTTTAATGTATTATGCATCCACATCCGGAATGACCAAAAAATACAAGTACAAAAAAAATAGCAGCCTTTGTCGTCTCAAAATGTAGATGGCAAAAATGAGGTGTGCCTTAATGCACTGCTTTGTTTCACTTTCATTTTTGGTTGAGAACAGCGAAAGGCATCTTGGCATTAGTACTATACAAACATTTGAACGATTTACTGTGCTCATGTGTATAATTGCCAAACTGATGATATCCAGATACTGATATGGATATACAAAGTCTGTACAAAAACTGCCATTTCACCAAGGACCAGAACAAATAAATAAACCATATTTATTCATTCCTTCATTCTGTTTAATGTATTATGCATTCACATCCGGAATGACCAAAAAATACAAAAGTGTACAAAAAAAAAAATCACAATGGTACATACAATGTCGGGGAAAGAAATAAAAGCATCTACATACAGGTTTCTATGTCTGTGAGAGTAAAATGTACCTTGCAGTCATCTATTTGGACCGGCTGACAGGAGTTGTGAGACGCATATACACCGTGGTTAGTGTTATTCTCAAAAAAGGATTGTGTCTTGGCCATCTCAAAGTCATCTGGCCTTATCTGCTGTGCATCGAACAGGTCAAGCTCATCTTTGGAGAGGTGGTACACGATTCCCGCCCCATACGAGTCACCAACAACATTGACTGATGTTCGGAAACGATCACTGTTTGATAAAGCAGAAGGAAACAAAGAAAGGTGCCACATCTCTCAATACTAAACGACTCCAAATGTCATTAGGGCTTGTACTAACATGCAAAGCAAATGCCTAAACATGCCTTGAGATTTGCTTTAACAACAAATCTTAATCTGGGGATCATTTGCATATCATATCTAGATCATATAATAGAGATTGTGTCCTTGATTGGCAACTATTTCATGAGTTAATATTTTTTTTTCCACTGAAAGAGCAGAGAGAGAGAGAGAGAGAGAGATTGGTTTAACTTACAGCAGCCAGTCGACTGCTACCAGCAAACTGATGTCTTGAGTCGGTAGACCCACAGCTGTCAAGATCAGAAGCATCGTCACCAGGCCAGCACTGGGAATGCTTGCTGCTCCTACGCTAGCGAGAGTCGCCGTAAGGCTACAAACAAAACAGAAATCTTTCATTTGATAAGATCGTTCGTTTGATAACTGCAAACTTTAATACATCACATGACTCATTCTCACTTGGAAAATGGTATAATGTGATTTTATCAATAGTTTGCTTCAAACAAGTATACTGATCATTAAAGGAATAAATCTGCTAAAAAAGTTAGCTATCGTTCATACAGTTCATACTGACCATAAGCTAGAAATAATATATTTCCTAGTCTTCTGAAACCGTATGATAGTTTTATATGACAAACACACTGAAATGTAATTCTTCATTTACTAATAATCACTCCTGCTAATGAGTTGTTAGCGGCTGCTACTTGATACAATAAGTCAAAGAGTTGAACTTGAAAAGTAGATCAGTCCAGTTCATTAAAGAAACCACTATTTTGAGCCGATTCTTTTCAATGACCCGGTTAATAGAATTCAAAAATCAAATTGTACTATTCTTTCCTGACTCAATGATCCAGATGTACCCAGGAATACAGAGCACAATTCATATTAGACTACTTTTCTGGTGCTTTTTTGATGTCATCATGAGAGCTTGAAGACATGATTACTATGAACTGTCATTGTATGGCAAAAACTGCGTAAAGATTCTTCTGTTTTTGTTTAACGGGAAAAAAATAACACTAAACAAGTTTGGAATGATGTGAGGACAAATAATTACTGAAGTTTCATTTTTGGAAAAACTATTCCTTTAATTTTATATAGCTACCTGCAGTGACTCAGCTCAGCAGGTACATGCCATCAGAATAGCATTTTTGTAAAGTATAAAGTATATTCATTTCTGCGTCCAGACATTTGGTCTTACCTGACGGTCACAATCTGACCGGGATCAAGTTCTATTCCATTCATCTGGGCAATAAAGATGGCCGCTACAGCCTCGTAAAGTGCTGTACCATCCATGTTGATTGTTGCTCCAACAGGTAATACAAAACGAGTCACTCTCTTGTCGATGCCCAGATTTTCCTCCAGACAGCGGAAAGTAACAGGTAATGTCCCAGCACTACAAAAGACGCATATCAAGATTTCAGAACAGATTCTTGTCATTATTCGTAACTCAACTTGCAAACATGCCAAATGAAATAATTGCCTTCCCTGTATTTAACTCAATATGTGTCCTAATTCTCAAAGGTTTACAAAAAACAAGGCACAGTTATAGAAAATGTTGTTATTTACCTCGAAGCTGTTCCTAAAGCGGTGACCCATGCCTGGAAAATTCCCATGAAGAACGTGAATGGGTTTTTCCGAACAAAAATAAAATATATTAAGGGAAGGAAAATCCCTCCGTGAATAATAAGTCCAATGATGACAGTGACCATGTACATTCCCAGCTGCTTGGCCACCATTTCCAAATCATTAATTGAAATGATCTTGCCACAGATCAAACACGCAATACCAATGGGGGAATACCTGTTACAGGACAGAGATGTGCGGTAAAGTCAACTAACAGGTTAATCAGACAGTTCAACACAGTTAAACTGTTAAAGTCACCATCATTACACTACTTTTCAAAAGTTTGGGTGAAAAGTATAAAAAAGTGACGTGACATGTGGCCAAGTATGGTGACCCATACTTGGAATTAGTGCTCTGCATTTATTCCATCCAAAGTGCACACACACAGCAGTGAACACACACACACCGTGAACACACACCCGGAGCAGTGGGCAGCCATTTTTTGCTGCGGCGCCCGGGGAGCAGTTGGGGGTCCGGTGCCTTGCTCAAGGGCACCTCAGTCGTGGTATTGAAGGTGGAAGAGAGCGCTGTACATTCACTCCCCCCACCTACAATCCCTGCCAGTACGAGACTCGAACCCGCAACCTTTGGTAACCTCTCTAACCATTAGGCCTCGACTTCCCCCAGGGTTCAGTAAGAGTTAAAATGATACTTTTATGGCCCTATTTTAACGATCTAAGCACGGCGCAGGTGCACTCAGGGTGTGTCCGACTCCACTTTTGCTAGTTTAACGACAGGAAAACGGTCGGCGCACCCGGGCGCATGGTCTAAACGGGTTGTCCCTATTCTCTTAATGAGTAATGGGTGTTTTTTGGGCGTAACGTGCAATAAACCAATCAGAGTCTCATCTCCCATCCCCTTTAAAAGCCAGTTGCGCTCGCGACAGGACGGGTTTGCTATTTACATGGCGGAATGTAATTTTTCATTTTTAAAAATGTTTGTGTACGCGCGTTGTGCACCCGCCTATAGGGGCATATTACTAACGCGCTCTTTAAATAACAAAGGAAAAATATTGCGCCAGACTTTCGACCAGGTTTGAGTTGCTCTTTGGCACAGTCTATTTTCAGTTCCTCAAAATAGCAACGCGCCAACAATGTGCCTGAACCCACCTCTTTTTTTAGACCAGCACGCCCATGGGCGCACAAATGGGCGCAAATGCATTTGCTATGTAAACAACGCGGCTCAGGACGGGAAAATGAGAACTGCTTCGGGCTGAAACTAATAAAAACACTCGCGCCGCGCCTTGTGCCGCATTGTGCCGGGTGTATGGTAGGGCCCTTAGAGTTAATAATAATACTTTTACTCAGCAAGGACACAACTAAACAAAAGTGACAATACATTTATAACGTTAGAAAATATTTCTATTTATTTTTCTAGTTATTTTGAACTTTTTATGTATCACGATGCAGCACAGATTTTTTTTCAACATAAATAATAATCAGAATAATAATAATTAAAAACAATAAAAAAAAAATTTGAGCACCAAATCGGCATTATAGAATGGTTTCTGAAGGCTCATGTGATACTGAACTGGAGTAATGGCTGCTGAAAATACAGCTTTGTCGTCACAGGTATAAAATACATTAAAATAGAAAACAATTTTATAAAATTGTAGTAACATTTCATAATATTCACATTTTTACTGTATTTTTGAGCAACTAAATGCAAACTTGGTGAGCATAAGAGACGTTTTTTGAAAAATACTTTCTTAAAATTACCCCAAACCTTTGAATGGTAGTGTACATACAGATTACTAATGTTGGGAATGGAAATCATGTAAACTTTACTCATTTACGTCATTAACAATCATAAATTGCTGACCACATGATCATGCCGACAAGCTTCATAACGATCTCGTTGAGAACGTTGAAGAACTCAAGCATCAGCTTGGCCCTTTCTCCCATCTTTCCCATGCAAATCCCGAATGCCACAAAGAACCCAATGAGACCTATAGACACACATTGCCACCATGTTAATTTGAAGAACATAAATGACAAATTCATGCATATACTATGTGATAAAGCCATTTATTACCTAAAACATTCATGCCACTCTTGAATTGAAGAGACTTCTTAATCACATATTTTGCTGCGCTCTTGGTTGCATTTCGTCCAAACCGATTTGGATGTGGAGGAGGACCTACTTCTACCTTGTTACTAACAGTCTGGATCTACATAAAGAGATAGAAGAACTGTTAATGAAATATTACCGAAAGACTCATCAAAATTAACAGATGAAAGATCAACAGAAACGGCTGGGATTAAATGGATGAAATTATATGAAATCAAAAGCACATTGGACACCCACACACCTGCTGAAAACAAGCCTGAACGAGATTTTCTGGAAACAGATTTCTGATGAGATCAAAGAAGGCATCTAAACTGGACACTTCATCGTTCTTTTTCCCCTCACCGAGGTTTGCCTTCAGTTTGGGGTTACCGGGGTGGATGAGGAGCACCAAGATCACCCCCAACACAGCTGCAATGATGGTGGTAGACATGTAATACACCATGGCCCTTGTGCCTAGACGACCACTGGACTTGGCATCCAACCCTGCTAATCCTAAAAAATAAAGAGCATGGCATTTAAACTACATTAAATATGACTACATAAATACTACTTCACAAGGCACCATTACTCTTTCTTTTTTAAACTACTAAAGCGTTGTACACTAAAAATTACACACAAAAGTTATTTCTCAAGGTTAAGTTTCATAATTATTGCTGAATGAGTAATGAATCCAGAGCGTTTTTAATTTTTTTTATTGCACCTCTTTTTCGGTAACATGTTTAAACTTGTTCTGTTCATGAGCTGCTGAAACTGATCCACCCTAAAATTTGAAAGGCATGCTTTTTTTCCCCCTTACACTGGATTACAAAGAAAAAGTCAAAAGGGCAAACGATGGCTTAATCATTACAAAATTACTATTTCTTTAGTTATTCCTTGGTTAAACTATAAAAGCTATAACACTGTGGTTATAACTTGAACTCTGATGTCATTGCAGGCATTATTTCTACAGCTGTTTTCTTTTTTCTTGCATTTTTGATGGTTTAACATCAAACAGACAGCAGAAAAAAAAGAAGAAAAAAGGGGCTATTATTGTTTTGTGCTGATAGCATTGTTGGAGGTGTTTAGCAAAGCATATAACAGTACCTGTGATCAAACTTGAGATGATCAGAGGCAAAATCACCATTTTTAACATTCTCATGAGAATGTCACCCGTGAAGGCAATGACCATAATGACATCAGGAGGGAGTGGGGATGCATACCGCAGTAGAATACCAGCTACTGAACCAATGATCACACCTAAAATAGAGACAGAGAATCACAATGAACATTGGGACATTTCACTGAAAAATAATACTGAAGCTTTTGTAAAGTATTCACAACATTCACAAAACTTTAATTTAAAGATGCTTGGGTCAACCAACAGAAGGAAATACTTATTTAAAGAATACATTTAGAATTTATTATTATTATTATTATTAATTGTTTTACATTTAAATCTCATGTCTGGGAAGACAGCCAATCAGATTTGAGGACCATAAGTAACTGTTGTGTGTATATATATATATATTCAAATACTCAAAAGATTAATACATATGTTATTTTTTGCTGTATGTTGATTTAAATCTAATTAACATATTAAGAAGATTAAATACTCCAAGGCACTTATGTGGTAAAAGTAAAATGCCTTTAATTTACTGGGCTAAATCATTACAATTGTTAAAAGTGTAGATCTACGCGTCTCAGCTACACAGTACCGAATATTAACATATTGTCTGATGAGTAGCACTGAGTATCAGGTAATGCAAAAAATATTAACAGACCAACAGTGTTTTAACATGCTTAGTGCTTTAATGAAATAACTGAGTCTAATAAATGGACAGCTGCAATGCATTCTTTTTGCAAATTTGCAAAAAAAAAAAAGCTCCTTAGTTATAACTGAAAAAAATAAAAATGATAAAAAATGATATTTTACCATAAACAGTAACAAGTGTTCTTTCATTAGCAAATTGACACCTAGGTGCTGCATTCACCTACAGTACAAACTAAAATGCAAAAATGCTAAAGTAACTTGCCAAGAACTGTGAGCATGAGTATCAGATTCTTCATGATTTTGTCAGAGCAGCCTCCACACATGGACTCTTCAGGTGGTGAAGGAGGGTCCAGATGACTCTCATGCATTCTGATTTCCACTTGCTTCTGCATTTTGTTGGCACTGGTGGACAGAAGAAGTGGAGCATACACTAAAGTATGTCAATATAAATTATCTAATCAAGGAACACTAGCAAACAGCACTAGCTACGTTTGTGATTTCATGTCCTTCTGAAAATTACCACTTTACACAAAATTCATTCATTTTTGCTAGAAATACAAATTGTTGTTGGTGTCAGTATGTGTGACCAAGCTATGTTTGTGTATGACATGCTGCAAACGCAATGACACCGAATGACAATGCTGTGCAATTCTTGCGTTTACATCTAACGTTTTTATCTGCACATATTGTACAGATGCAATCAAAGTATGTGAACCACAGAGTGGAATGCAAATATACATTTCACACTGAACAAAACATGCAAAAAGACGTGTGTTTGGGCTTCTGAGTACCTGTCCATGTATATCTGATATAAAACAGTAACCACAACAGTAACCACAAGGTTAAAAAAAAAAGAAAAACACCATGACACATATTTTCTACAGTGACTTTTGTGGATTTCTTTAAGTACTGCAGTATAATATCAATCTAGTGTCATTGTAATGGCCTTTTTTGCTGATCTTATAGAAGTCTAGGGAAGGTCAGAAATGTGAGAGTACAGATCATATCAGCAGTACAGGGAATGGGTTTTCTGGGAATACCATCACTTTAACATGACTGTAATTGTTTCTTTACTTTCATCTACCAGCTGTATAACTCCTACAAATGATCATGTCTTGTCACATGACACGAGAGTTTAGCTTTACTGTGGTCTGGATTAAAAGGTTCTTAAAAGTCAATTTCCCCCCATCTCAACAGAGATAACCTTGTTTGGTTACATAACCCGAAGTCTTTCAGTAATTGGGCACATGCATGCAACAGAATGTTTCATTATGTCCAGATACGTTTCAATTAAGTTGTATGTCTTTCTTGCAGGATGACAATTGATATACAGTATGTAGGCCTTTTTTTTTTTTTTGGACCAGCACTATCCAATAATCGTTACCTGCATGGAAAATTAAAGGAAATGCAAAGAAAAAATATTACTACACATGCAACAAAAACAACTACCAAGAAAATACTTAACACAACAGATAATAGATCCTTTAGTGTTTGTGTACAATGTGACCTATCAGAGTAGCTGGACTCAGGCTCATCTGAACAAGATTAAAAAGCTGAATGATGCCAAGGATACACACAGCTCCAGCCCTAATGAGCTAAAAGCCTGGTAACTGGTTAATTTTAGCCATTGAGCACAGCAGTAATTGCGTTGCACAACAGTTGAGTGCATGTAGGAAAAGTCAAGGTGCGAATGAGTGTTTTGGTTTCAAATGGTAAATAGTAGCATTTGACTGATTTAAATAATGCAGAACAAGTCAAAAAAGATTTGATCTGTGATTATTAATTCTGATAATAGCACACACATTTATTGCTAAGATTGTACATTTGTCCTTTTATGTAAAAACAGTTGAATCCAATCTCATTAGGGACTACATTAGCTCCATCTCACTGACATGAAGTCTGAGGTGAGCAACAACAGTTTGTCTTGCTTGTCCTTTGGGTGATTTTAGAAATCAGTTCATTTAAGGCAATTAATTAGGTGAAGCAACAATATTAAAGGCATGTATTGTGCAGGCATTTCCTACAGACTTGCAAACTGCAAACACCTACAGAGTCCTATAAAAGTTAAGCAGAATGCTAGCCTTGCATAAATTTCAGAATATTCATCAGGTGAAAGCTATTCAAAAGTTGCTACATAAACTTGGCTTTCTATCATCCATATTACCTGTTGTGGTGCAGTCACTGAAAAGGAAGAGTTTCACAGCAGTTTTCTAGAAAGCCATGGGCTATAGAAATGACTCTGAATGAAACGCTGTCAATCTACAGTTTATCCATCAGGAAATCCTGTCCAGGTCATTAGAAATGTCAGTCAAAACTCCAAGCACCAGGTGAACAGCAATATAATAAGTGATTGCTCTGATGCAATCAGCAACACTTCCTTGCAAGATTAATCAAATTGACGGATAGGAGATTCCATGCACAATCCTCTGTCTTTGAATTGATCTTATCCCACCATTAGTACTTGAGAAATGTGAGAAGAGGTGCTGCTAAGGGCTCCGTGGGGCAACACAGAGGAGGAGTCTAGCATCCAGATTATGTGTAAGTAGCAGCTAATATGCTTGAGACTCCTCGTCCTCTCACTCTCATTGTTTCACCCCCTCCATCTCACTCCCCAGGTCTGATCTTCTCTAATGAGCTATGAAACGAACGAATGGAATCAAAGAGTGATACACGGCAGAAAAGCAGATTCAGGCAAGCTGTCAAACTATAACTTTCATGCAAAACGGGTTCAACATTTTGTGAACGAGTCCCTAATAACTCTAATAACAGAACAAGATAATTAGTTGTGCTGTATATGTGATTATTTGCATACTGTATATGACCAGTACAAATGCACGTTATAAATTTAAACAGGCTACTTGGTTCTTTCCATGGAGACATCATGGCCTAAGCATTGTATTGTTTAAAGGAAACAATACTGACCTGTGATGACCATTCACAGTTGCATGCAGATTCTGGCCTAACATGATAATAGGCCAGGGCTTCTCATCAACTCTAAGCACAGACGCTAACAGATCAAACAATTAGTAGTGCATGAGTACAGTGTCCTTCTCTGAGAGCCTCTTTTAATGACATAAAAACCCAAATTTCTGCTTGCTTATAAATATTCTTAAAATAAATATTCAGAGTGTACACTGTAAAAAACGATTGTAATTTTACCCATAAAAGACTGTAAAAATGCTACAGTAAAAACATGTTATTCATCATGTAACTTTCTATTTACCACCTATGGTACACTGTAAAGAGGATTTTTCAAAGTTGTAATTAAAACAAAGATTATTGAAGTACGTTTTAAAGAAAATATTATTTTCTACTCTCTACTTCAAAATTTCACATTTAATTCAGTGTGTTACTTGCCGTTTCTTAGTAATTAATTGTGACATTTACTAGCAATTTCTAAGTAAAATATGTTTCTACTCCAAAAATTTTTTCAGTGTGTTATGGTGGTCGTCAGTATATGTACATGTATATGTAAGTACAAAGGTTTTAGTAGCTGCGTGGCCTTGCTAATTCAGCAGAAAAGGACTGGTATATATTTCATTTATTTATTGTTTGTTTGTTTGTAAATTAAGGTTTTAACCTGTAATATTAGTTATTTTGGTTATTTTGCAAACATGTTTACATTTTTCTGTATTTTTACAGAATTATTCTACATTCATTTGTCTGATATTGATTAATTTTGTGCAACCTCATTGTCTGATCCTGTTTGCTTTTAAATGTAGAATTTGCCACTGTATTATGTTTGTTTTTAAAAATATTTTTTTTAAATGAGGGATGCACTGATTAAAATTCTCTCTTGATATGATAGGCCCAATAATTATTTTCTTGTTTAAAATGCTACAACCACAACATTATAATAAAAATTATTCATTATTTTCATGTTATGGCCGATAATTGATAAATTGGCTAGTGGTTCTAAAATATATTATTAAAAAAAAAAAAAAAAAAGACCAGATTTTATTACAGTGTATAAAAAAGACAAAATGATGACTAAATACATAAGACATTAAAAGTTTGTCCTTTAAAACTTAATCGGACTGTAGTGAGTCTGCAAGTCCCACCAGAATATGAAACACTCATTTTGTGCAAGTGGAGAGGCTGATCTGAGGCCACATGCAAGGAATGTGCACAGGCACATGGTCTCACATCTGCTGTCTGCCCCCCCCCCCACTCCCCCACCTGTGCTGCAACACACTGAATGCTGTCCAGCACACTTTTCAAGCTCATCCACCTGACTCCAGTCTCCATGCTTAGCAGACAGGTGTCTATAATTAACTAATCTGTTCCAAACCTCTCTAATCCCTCATACATAGACATGGTTCACACACACACACACACACACATTCACACAGAGTGTCAATTTTAAAACATCACATGCATTTATTATGTTATACAAGTAAATTCCTATACATAATTGCATTGGAAACCTAAGGCTTTGAAATTACATTGATTTTGTGGTCTGGTGTTGATGTGCAATATGAATCTCTAGAAATCTGAAACTGATATTGAACATGATTAACAAATAATCTTTTGTCAAAATCAGATTTTTCCTGAATATGTCATGTGGCAAGGCACTGCTCATTAGGAAAGGCTAACTAAATTACTACAGTTCTCAAGGGTCATGCAGCTTGATTAAGTAACACCAGCATGTGGCGCATCACATGTGTGATGTCTGCGTGTGCATCAAATGTGTGATGCAGATATTTGACCTAAGGTACATCAAAACATACACAATCCAAAGTTAAAGTTAATAATTTAATAAAGTAATTTATATGCATCTTTGAAATGAATGATGTCCTGTATTAAAAAAACACACACTTGAATTAATTTAATTTTGGTTAAAAAGGGTAACACCGTTAGACACTCCATATTACATGTTACATCTACTAGCAATAACAGTAAATTGTGTATATTTCGATGCAACTAACCCTAACCTAACCCTATAAGCACGTTACACTGCAACAAGGTACCTTAAAATAAAGTGTAACCCCAAACAATTATGATTCAAGTAATTGATTCAGATAATCAAGTCTCCAATTACGTAGGTCATTTAGACTCAAGTGCAGACTTTTCACACTCCCCGGTTTCAGAGGTGAGATAATGGAGGATCAAGTAAGAAAACTGACAGGTCTGTACCAGCCTTGAGAGCATCACTGAGGTCAGTGGTCTGTGTTACTTATAAATCATGCATCAGTGAGAATAAATAAGTACATTTCAAGATAAATTCACCATATTGAAACATGTTATCAAACATGTTACAAGAAACCTAAAGCTGATCCAGTGCTACAGGAATAAGTGGATGTGTGCAGACGTAGATAACATTGTGCCAGGCAGTGATATGTTATTGTTGTATGTTATTTTTGTACAATTAATAAAGACGCATTTGTATGACATCTGATCAAATTAAAGATTACATTAAATATATTGCTTGTGTGACACCACAGGACTATTTAGAGTCACAAACAAGCCATGCACAGATCTTTTCGTCCATATTGTGGTGTACATCCAAGTGAAACTGATTATCAAAAAAATAGAATAGCTTTTGAGATGTGGCCCTCGCACTCAACCATGAATTCAAGCTTGCAGAGTCGATTGTGAAGGGGCGGGATTTAAGCAAACTGAATTATTGGAGAAGTCCAGTGAACAACACCAGAGAGAAGACTGTTGTTTTCACCAGAAGATCAAGTTATGATTTTTTTTTTTTTTTTGTTTAATGAAACATCCACATGGATGAATCATTCACAATAAGATGTGTAATATGCACTTAAAAACATTCATGCCAACTTTAAGTAAACTTCAACAAGCTAAAAAGTGACTCAAAGTGGTTGAATAATTGATTAAATAAATAATTGATTAAAATTGACAAAAAAAAAATAATAGAAATGGTTACTAAAATTAATGCATATACATTTAAAATAAATATTAACCTATAATATTTGTTGGGAAAAGTTCACATCCGTATTATTAGTTAACTACCCACAGTTGGATAAGTTTTGAGTATTGCCTCTACACTCTCAGAAAAAAGGTACAAAAGCTGTCACTGGGGCAGGACCCTTGAAAAAGGTTCTAATATGTACCTTTTAGGTACTAATAAGTACACTAGGCACTAAAATGTACCTTTAAGGTACCAAAATGCAGCCTTTAAAAAGGATACAAAGGTGTACCTTTTGAAAAGTTACCGCCCCAGTGAGCTTTTGTACCTTTTTTCTGAGAGCGTATAGTACCTTATGCACAAATTGCTCATTGTAAATTACTTTATTGTTATTCATTTTAAACTTTGATAATTTTTTTTAAATAATCTTACCTTGAGACCATACTTGTATTGATTTCGGCATCTTTCAGCTTAAACACTTTTTGTAGGATTTAAGTGCAACCACTCCCACAACCTCCCACAATGCAATAGTTTCACATGCGATGCTTAGTCAGCGTAAATAAATTCTGCAATGTTTGTCATTACTGAGAGGAAGGCTTTAATACTTTAACACGCTTTTCACAATTCTCACTAAATGCATTTAAAGACTGTTTGCAAAGTATGAGTCAACTAAGTACATAAATGAAGCATGTTTCCAAAGAAGAAAGACTTTAAAGTTGAATTTTTGGATGAAGCACAATATCACTCTTATTGTTCCTCAGATTATCTTGCAAAAAAGTTAGATAAACAGACAAACCCAGAAACCATAGACAAACATATACAGCTCTGCCTAGACTTGCCCAACTTCAAGAAACGTACTGAATCCCCTTTCACTATTAACATCCAACAGATTGTGTACATTCATAACACACACACACACACACACACACAGGGCCGTCATGGTTGGTCCCCTTCAGTCTGCACCAGTTGCAACTCCCTAAGGGTGGCCCCCACCACACACACACACACACACACACACAGGGCCGTCATGGTTGGTCCCCTTCAGTCTGCACCAGTTGCAACTCCCTAAGGGTGGCCCCCACCACACACACACACACACACACACACATGCACAAGTAGACACATGCACAAGCATAAGGTCAGGATCCTACCCTGCAGATTATAGGTAGTAACAGATTAGCTTCTACACCCTCTATATTCAGACACACAACATCACAGAAGAGAACAACCCCCAAGGATGCCCAACCCAATGATGCTACACTTCTCTATTATTACAGAATTTTTGTCATCCTAAACAGTGCATTTTGAATTGTTGAAAGATTACTCTGTCAGTTTATCTGTATTATATATATATATATATATATATATATATATGTGTGTGTGTGTGTGTGTGTGTATATAAATTCATAAAATTCATAAATATAAATAAATTAATAATTCATATTGTATATTTTAAATAATATACATTTATATAATTTTATGTGTATTTATTAATATACTTTTTAGATAATTTTTATGATACTTGAATGATTTCTGAAGGATCATGTGATACTGAAAATTGGAGTTATGGCTGCTGAAAATTCAGCTTTGCCATCACAGGAATAAATTAAATTCTAAAATATATTAAAATAGAAAGCAATAATTTTAAATAGTAATAATATTTCACAACATTACTTTTTGGATCAAACTAATTTAGCTTTGTTGAGCATAAGAGAAAAACAAAACAAACAACCAAACAAACAAAAATCTTACTGACTTTTGAACGGTAGTGCATGTATACTGTAAATAAAAATAAGGATTTAGATAGATTTGAGAAACCTCTACATTAAATTATAATAGCATCAGTGGTCAACACTAGTTAGGTTGCTGGTTTAATCCCTGTAAGGAATGAGCCATGAGTTATCACCAGTGTGTCCTTAAGGAGGGCACTTAACCTCAGGATGCCTAAGGGGGCCGTCCTTGTAAGTGTGCTGTAATCTTTGAGTAAAGCTGATAAAATGACAACAAGGAACATTTGTTAATAAAAACACTAAATACAACATTGTGTTTCTCAAATTGAATTTATTTAAATGCATTTTGAATAATAAATACACTGTCCCAGTTTTAGTTGACAAGGGCTGCACTAAAGGCAAGAATAAATACATATTGATTGTGTAAAAAGTTTGAGCAAACTGGATTGTGAAACATCTTGAAGAGAGAACAAAGACAAGCTAAGGCCTGCAAACCCAGTGACTGAATTCAAATGGAACGCTTCCTCTTCATTTTACCATGCAAAAACATATCCTCATACACACGCAAGGCCATAAAGTAGTTGTGAAATTCCAGGTTTCACACTTTCTCCTATTAATGAACTTTTGATTTTTGACTTCTCTAATATGTTTTTTGCCAAACAACTTCTCTGTCAAATGAATGTGAAATCGCAAAGGACAAATGCGACATGCATCATCTCCATTTTCTATGATCTGGAACATGGAAAATGCTATACAGAAAATCGTGCTATAATATTTGATATAGAGCTCTATGTAATGTTCGTTTCAATCCAGTTTTTAAAGTTAGATACCTGTGTGTAGACTGTGTACAAATCTGGATTACAGCCCTGCAGATCATATCCGAAGCTCACTAGCCCCAGCAGTTCCCAAGCATGATGAGAATCAGTGTCCTCTGCTCTGCTGGGGTGAAAAGGCTCCAGCCCTAAAGTGGGTTGGGAATCAGCAGAGGGTGAAAGAATGATCCCTCCGGTTTCAGAAGTGCAGATCATGGACGGGCTGAGTGGATGTTGCCGTCCACATAGCATGTTGTCAGTCATACTGATCGGTACGCCGTGTTTGCTGAATTGCCTTTCGCACTTCGCCACATCGGCTAATTCAATCAGTCCGGTCCGGGCCGCCTCTGAGTCTGTGTGTGCCCTGTGTTGGCCTGCACGGGCCAGCCAGTGAGGAAGGCCTGCTTTGCAGTGACCTCTCCACCCTGCCGATACGGCAGGCACACAGGAGACACATACTCACTGATTCGAGCTTTGTCCACCAGCTTCAGCATGGCCAGGTCGGCGTCTAAGACGTGTGGATCGTAGTCCGGATGGATCGAGATCTGAGCAATCTGTGTGGGAACAGAGATGATGAAAGACTTGAACTGAAAGAGGCTGTTTGGTTTGAGAAGTAAATAATCCTACAGAATACCTGGCAAAGCCTAATCATAGATTATCGATAATTATATGTGTATATTTAGTCTGCAGTATCCTCAGTATGGCTGTGGGCTTTCCAAGAACTTTCCAAGACATAAAATATGGCAATGCTGTTAGATTATGGAAAGGTCTTGTTCTGTTAACGTAACTCACAAATAAGAAGATAAACTAAAAAAAAAAGGTGCGTGTTTGAATTGCATTGGTAATTTAGATTAACTGAAGTGATTTAACTGAAGTAACTTCTGCATCTTCTGCCTGACTGCTTTCAGTGTAGTCTGAAAACACTTACCTGTATGTGCTGTAGTCTCTTGTTCTCTCTAAGGTCACTGAGGTAATGTTTTCCCATCACTACATTTAGATCATCTGAATTGAGTGCTTCAGTCCGTCCAGGCTTCGCCACACAATGAGCGGCCACCACGACCCAGTGCTGGTTGACCAGAGCCCCGCTGCAGACGAGCTACCATCTCTGGTCCTTCTTAATCCATTCTTTCTCTTCCTCTCCCTCCTCGTCCTCATCTATGGCAAATGTGTCCCCACGTCTTTTAGTCCTTGCCATAAGAGGACTGGCATTGTACAGACGGATATATATGGCAGCATGGCATGGCCAGTGAATCTCTGTGAAATTTTGGGGACTGGCAGATGGCAATTTACCGCATACTGGAAGAGAGTGAGTACCTGTTCTGTGAGTGAGTGAGTTCTGGCACAAATTTCTAATTTAATCAGATTATTAGTGAATGCCATTTTTGGATTATTGGAATAATAATGGGATTTTGCTTTGTTAGCCTACATCTGTCAAGGTTATTATAGTGCATATAATATTTGTAAATAGGAAAACCGGTTCAACATTATGCTGTAAATGTAAAATGCTATATATATTTGTAAATAGGAAAACAGAATACTTAACATGCTGTAAATGTGTTAGTGCTTCCCCCACCTGGTGAACAGGAGAAATGACGTCCACTCCACTTGCCAGTCTTTAGGAATGTGCGGCGTGCACTACCTGAATGCTTGTAAAGCGCTGAAACACACTCATATTCTATGCTGGTGTACACATGGTGGAAAGTTGGTGGCAAATCTCCAAAAACAGGAAATGCTTTCTCCAGTGTGTCTGCTTCAGTCACTCTCTGAATGGATGCAGAGTAGAGCTTGTGGACTGGACTTTTCCTAGCATTAAAAAGATAAAATGAGGATCTAACTTTACCAGTTCAAAACCACACTGTCACAAAGAAATGAAAAATGTCTACCTGGAAGGAGGTTGGTATTTTAAGACCTTCTGCCGCACAAGTTTTGAAACTTTAGGTTCTCTACAAGCTGTAAAACAGTTTAGGTGTTCAAGTTCACAGTTTGTTTGCAAACGGTATTTCATAATTGGTTTCAAACTCGAAGTAGAGACGGTACCTCTCACACACAGAGGCTGACTGCCGCTCCAGGTCCCATTCTTCTGGCATGTTCTTTTTGAGTCTCCACTGAGAATATACGTATGGTTGCAGAAATATTCAACATATTTTAATCTGCCATCAGAACCTGAAACCTCAGTGGAGTATCCATTGTGGAGTTGTGGTGGAGGTGGACAGTCTTTTATGATTGCTTCTGTAATTCAAATAACAGTAGAATGGGTCACTAAAATTTGCAATGATCCAACAACCTTTTTTACTAACAAAACAGATTTTTAGAGCATTGCTTACATTTAAAATACTATATTTTTCATACATTTTAAAATGCTGAAAGTGCAAAATAAAAGCTGATGTTCTGTGATCTCAAGTTCAAAGAAGCCTGACTCCCAGGGATACATCTACACCTGACCTTGATTGTAAGCAGCTTTGTCAAAGGGTGTTATACCAAAAGCAGTTGTCATAACTACATAAGTGTCAGCATACCCTTTATGCATACAGGAGCACTTCCACTCCAAGTGCCATTGGGAAGGCATGCCTGCTGAGATGCTCCCTTAAGCTTGTACGGTTTATAGCAAAGATACTGAACCGAAGTGAGGATGTCACCTTCCTTGTACCGCAAGAAGAGATCTCCGTGTGCAGGCTTCTTGGGAGTTGCACAGAGAGGTGGTGCTTGTCCTTGTGTACAACAGTACAATATTATGACGCATTAAAAATTAAACTTTTTTTTTTTTTGCTGAGAAATGAGTTTTAAAGCAATCTCTCCACAAGTGTGAAATCATAAAGCCCACTCAGCAAAAACAATAAAAAGCCACAAAGAGGTCCATAAATCATTGTTATTGTAGCCATCAGACACAAAACGAATATGCAGAGAGTTTCCAGAACTTCTGATTGGTGAAGGGCTTTCATCCCCACAGTATCTGCCAATCACAGGCGACGTCAGACTGTTGCCATCCCGCACCTCTACATAGTCATATCGACAACTATGGTCAGACTCCAGGCTAATCATTGAGACCCTGAACACATGTGAACATTGAGAAACTGTATTGTGATAACATACTGTACATATTTGGAATATAATAGCTTCTTCAAGCTGATTCAGTTGAGAAACGTTTAAACTACAAATTATTATTTATCAGCGTTGTAGCATTTACAGTAGATACCTGAGTTCCATCGTGGCTCCTTTGCCAACCTGTAGTGTCCATTCACATTTGGCATTGATTGGATAACTTTCTAAAGTCACATGACCATGTGGTCTCCGTATAACTTCTCCGCAAGCTAAAGATGGCCAGAACAGTGTGTATCTAAAATTATTTATATATTTGTGACAATAAAAAGCAATAAAGGTATACGTCATGTATTAAAAGGATTCTGTAAAGAACCGAAAGACTCACTGAGACAGTCTCCACCAGACCACCCTCGACGACATGATGTGCAGTACCTGCCTCTGATGTAGAAATCATCCTTGGTCAGCCAGGTGCCATTGTTGCAAGTCTTGCAGTTGTCAAAAATGCTGCAACCTTGGTGGATACAAAAATTATTTACTTAATAAATAATTAAAGTTTATGAAAACAGCAAATGGAACTCATAAATAAATAATAAACAAATAAATGAAGTACGCTGAAGCTCATATATTTTTTAAAAAATCAATTTTGCCCGTGCATGCAATATAATCCATAAAATGAACTGCTCAGATTGAAAAAATACACTTGCAGGTCTTCTAAAGTTCAAAACGTCTAACAAAGTTGTGTTCCCTCTTACCCTGGTGAATGATGCAGGGGTCACACTCATCCAGAGCGTTTCGACAGCAGGGTACAGCATAGCCCACTTTCGTTCCCTGAGATGGGCACTTACATGAAATCTGCTCATACTAACAGCAGGTACGGCACATGGCATTCCACTGTGGGCCAGGACACTTATCCTCCTGCGACCTATAAACTAAATCAAGCAGACTAGATGTCAGAGACAGAATGCCTTGCATGCTTTTTTAGAATTCATGTGACTGACTTTAAGTGAACGATGCCTTCTTCAACTGAAGTGTTCACTGTGATAAGTTTCATTTGGCATGTTAGAGGAAAAGTCAATTTATCTTCCAATTCAATCAGTGAAAACTGATGTGATGGTTTATGAGGGAATAGTGTGCCAGAGAAAAATGTAAAATGTTATAATGCTATAGACAACCAAGTCCATCTTTAAAGGAATAGTTCACCCAAAAAGCAAATTTGCTGAAACTGTACTTAGCTTCAGGTCATCCAAGATGTAGATGAGTTTGTTTCTTCATCGGAACAGATTTTAAATTTAGCGTTACATCACTTGCTCCCCAGATAGCAAGCAACCATTGAAACAATGTTAAAGGTGCAGTAGGAGATCTTGGAAAATGCTAACTTTAGCCTGATAGCACTGGAACGTCCCACCCTCCCTGCAATCACCGTCCAAAGCCACGCCCCCTGAACGCATTTATGCTCACAGACCATGAGACAACATTACTACAATAGGCTACATCAGCGGTTCCCAATTCCAGCCCATGTTCCAAAGTGAAGTAAACTTCAACGGATTTCCCCTGCTCAGGGAGTAGGGAGCAATGAACACTGTGTAGGGATCATATCGATCGGAACACAGTTCATGCACGTAGCTCACTTCTAACGAGCTGGCGCGAGGACTGGATTAACCACTGGGCTACATCATGTGTCATTCACCGGTGAGAAAACTTTGTTTCTCACTGCAGTGAGTACTACAATACCAGGAAGGAAGATCGGGTTGTTGATGTTTGTCTGCCATCCTCGCTCTGTCTGCACAGCGTGCGTGAACACGTTGATGACATATCCTGTCTGCGTATGCAGACAGATATACATATGTTGACAGGCAGGTAGGAAAGCATATTAAAATGCTCGGACCGAACATTTCTTGATCCTACGCCTTCCACAGTATATATTTGGGGGCGTGTTAGAACGAGCCATTTTAGGTAGGCGTGGCTGACTCTTAACTTTTATAAAGAATATCTCTTTGGATTTGAGACTTTAGTCTTTGCAACTTTACAGATCTTCTTTATGCACCAAGAGCTTGTAACACTCCAAAGAGAAAGAAAAAATTTAAATCGCATCATATGACCCCTTTAAGAGATCATGTGTGACCAGGACCTTTTCAAAAACACTGGTAAATTTGTTCTGGTAATTTACCGGCATGAGAAGTTGCAACATTACCAGTAAATTACTGGCAATGTGTTCTGTGTGAATGCAGAATGAGAGTACGAGTTCAGAACGTGCTGATGAATTAAGTCTGCTTTCGGCCAATCATAAAGTTCTTATGGAGATGACGTGATTACTCTGAGCTGTTTACGGTAAGCTCCGCTGCTTTTTATTAGTTTTATTATGTGCTAGATGGACATCTTTGACCGTTGCTCTGTTACTCAGTTCCACTATTACCCCCTGTCCGCTTCAAGAAATCTGTTAAATGTTGTTGGAACTTTATTCATAAAATTCCTATTAAATAATACTAAAGCAATATGCATACACATTTTAAGAATTTAGAAAAATGTATGGTTTATTCATACACTTTAATAACTTGTTTTTAATTAATGTGTATTATTAGATTCAGTAACAATAAATCAAATGCAAATAACAAGCACGCAAAACAAAGGAACTGAGAAATAATTAGATAGATGCATGCCATGTCAGGTGGTTCAACAAACAAGACTTCTGTATAGGATGCACCTGTGTTTTCTTTCTATTAAGGAAGCATCAGTTAGACTACTGAGAAGTGCACATGCAGAACCAAAATGTGCTTATACCAATCAGTGCGCATTTTCAAACTCCAACTGGTGTTTTTCAACCATTTTTAAATATGCCTACTAAAATCATGAAGGCCCACCCCTAAACCAAGCCCCCTGTGGATTAGATCAAAACGCCTAAAGCAGTTGAAAATGGCCATCATGGTTTGACATGCCCCACTGATTGAGAAACACCCACTAGTGTTCTGCAGAGATACATGCCTGCATAATTTTGTGGTCATCAACTACAAATCACTAGTTCAATGTTAGTTCAATGCCACTGTCTCTACCCATGTGTGCTGTTGACTTCCATCGAAATTTCAATGCTGATCCAACATACGTTAAACACTGAAATGTCAATCTCAACTAAAATGATGGTTTGAATCAAAACTCATCATTGTATAATGTCACCATGCTATCTGGGTCACCAGTGGAGCAATGGGTGCTGTCAGAATGCAAGTCCAAACAGGTGATAAGAACAACCATAATCAGTGGTGTAATAACGAAGTAATAATACTTCGTTACAGTACTTAAGTATTTTTTGGGAGTATCTGTACTTTACTTGAGTTTTTATATTTCAGCCAACTTTTACTTTTACTCCACTACAGTTCCTAATTAAAATGTATACTTTTACTCCGATACATTTCCCCGAAGCATATTCGTTACTTACTACAAAATAGTCAGAAGTCAAAAGAACACGGACTGCAAGAAAACAGGTTTGACGAATCAGTGGCAATTTAGACTCCTGCTTTGCTCAAGTGCAAACAAGTGTGCGCACAACCGCAGATGATTTAATTTTCCACTCAAGTTGAGGCTGGGGTGTGCGATATACAGTATATCTTCTGCGATAATATGGTAAGTGTTGTTGTAATGATGTGCGATCTGACATTATCAAGTAGGCTATATCACCAAATCACACACAGAGTTCACGCACGTGATTTATTAGTCTATTAAAACTCAAAATTCAAGGCATTCTAAATTGTAGAGGGCAAAAATGCTTCTGTATGCTCTT
>NW_015625591.1:372427-395495 GCF_001515625.1 Sinocyclocheilus rhinocerous | reverse complement strand
GTATAATGGAAGTGAATAGGAATCTGAGAGTAAAAAAAACATACACAAACCAAACCAAATTAAACCCTGCGGCTCGTGAGTCGTGACGATACACTGATGTGTAAAGACACGAAACGATCGGCCTGTGCAAGAAACTGAACAGTGTTTATAGCGTTTTTTACCTCTGATTCACCGCAATGTCCGAACTGTCTCAATTCCAGTTATTACCACCACCTATCTCTCAAATGGGTAATGATGTGCGATCTGACATTATCAAGTAGGCTATATCACCAAATCACACACAGAGTTCACGCATGTTGATTTATTTGTCTATTAAAACTTTGTCTTAAGACCTCAATGTATCGTCACGAGCCGCAGGGTTTAATTTGGTTTTGTTTGTGTATGTTTTTTGACTCTCAAAGCCGTGATTCCCATTCACTTCCATTATATGACTGACAGACTGCAACGGTTTGAGTTAAAAATCTTCGTTTGTGTTCTACTGAAGAAACAAAGTCACCTACATCTTGGATGCCCTGGGGGTAAGCACATAAACATTTTTGGGTGAACTATCCCTTTAAGGAACACTCATCTAAAGCCGACCTTTAAAGCATATGCACTTTAATGCAATGTAACCTGCAGAATAACATTAGGTTGTGTTAAAGGACTAAACATACAGTCGTATAAACATATTTTCCAGTGGCTGTGGTATTTAAATTACACAGTGCATTGCAATAACAGTGTCTGTGACAGAAACACAGTCATTACTTTTGAAAGTAAATGTTACAGTTCTTGCAAAACTCTTACCATTTGGCCAAGATGCTCCAGTGCTTAAAAACTGAAGAAGATAAAGAAAGAGAGGGAGCAAACCAGCATGGTATCCACACTTAGGGGACATCCATATCCCTGCGCTCACAGCCAGCTGGCCTGAGGGAAAGAGCATTCTTCTGCCAATACTTCTGTTGTGTCAAATGAGCTCCTGCAACATGAGGCCAGTGATTAGAACCCCCCAGTCTCTCTGTCTTTCCTCTCCCACTCTCTCTCTCTTCTCTCTCAGACAGTTTATCTTACTCTCTTCCTCAATTTACAGTCTGTTGCAGTTTCACTGCTCAACTGTTGCAGTGACGTAAGAAGTTTGATACAGAGCAAGGGGAAACCTTTAACCCATTCTCCTATCCATGTCATGTTTGTAAATTTGCTAGACACATTTACTAAGCTACTTTGAAATATTCCTCTCAATAATGTTCTGTCAACAAACCAAATTGTTGCTGTAGCTGTAAATGTAAAAACCTCTAAATGTAGTTTCTAGAGAAGTGTAGAGGAGAATTTAATAATAATAATTTTGGTTATAATTTATGTGCTGACAAAGCACTTTTGGGAGAATATATATATATATATATATATATATGCATAGGCACCATTTTACTGGTCAAGCAGATAATAGGATGTGGAGAGGTATTATCGAATGACTGACTCTGAGAACTCTCTATCATTTGCTCTCTCTCTCTCTCGCTCTCCCTCATCTGTTTTTCCATTTGCCTGATAAGTTTGGATTATTTTCTTTACATGTAGACTTTCAGCCTTCTGCTGCAACTTTCGCTTTTGATATGAGATAAATATTTGTTTTTCTCTAAGGTGGGTGTTACAAAGACAGATGTGGGTTATTTCCTCAGTTGATAGAACGGTTGAGCAGGACAGACTAAAGAGGAAAACATTTTCCCCGTTTGTTTTGAGTTTCCATGGAAACCGAGTTTTCATGTTCTTAACTGTTCCCAAATACACTCATTATGTCTGAATGAAAAGAAAACCCCCTGCTCTTATGACTGTGATTAACAAACTTGTCACAAGACAAAAGGAACAAACACATTATAACACTGAAAAAAAAGCTTTTTAATTATCCTGCTGGTAAACAACAGTTGATCTCACCTATCAATATGTATAATTAGACGGGTAGTGTATAACAATACTTTTGTTCAAAATAAGATCTCAATATCTCTGCAATTGCTTTCCAGCTTATTTTTATTACTGCATTTTTCCACCCTCTCTACACCATACAGTATCAATTTTCCAAATAAACCCTCCTCAAATTGTTTTTCATTCTCTCCAAATCCGCACCCAAATCCATATACCACTACAGCTGTGCATGTTTATGATTGTGAGCATATTGAAAACAAATTCTAAGATGTTTATGTCCTCAGAATGTTTAGCAGTTTTACAACTATATGTCATATTGAAGTATAGCATCAATGAAACAACGAAACTTGTGTCCAACAGCAGGCAAATATATGTGTATAATACATTTACGAAAACTATCTACATGTTTTTGTTTGTTTTGTTAGGGGTTGTCAGAGATGTTTTACATGCAACTCTGAGATTTAATTTGTTTCAGCTGTGGCAGCTACATATAAACAAAATTCCACAGAAAGGACAGTGTCTAAAACATATTTTCAAAGAAACATCTCTTCCCAGACTGAGTGTTTCTCTTGGACAAATATTAATGAATCGCGTTGACAGTTTAAAAGGGCATTTGAACGATTGTTTCGATTATCACAAACTTTTTGTTCTGTTCAGGGGTAGTCACACTCTATCAACGTCTAAGCTATATTGGATTATATCCTTACACAGCAGGGTATGATAGCATGAGACTCTAATCACTTATTAAAACTTAGACTTGCCTCTGGATGTTTTGAGTTAGTCAACTACCAAATAAGAAACATTCAAGAACCGTTGCTGATGGTGTGTTCTACTTAGCATCTCTTGCTCGAGGGAAGTCTGAAGGGAAAAATGGCTCCTCTCTAAAATATCCATGGACATTCTGGACAAAGTTTGTTAAAATGTGCATTTCCAATGAGAAGGAACATCGAGGTAACAGACACTTCGGTACTTTGCCACTTTGGCACACACTCTGTTTGGCTCTGCAACATTTATTCACTATATTTTAATGTTTCTCCTTTTTATACCACCTGCGTCACTATTCTTGGTTGCATTCACAAAGTAAAAAATGAATGGATCATTAAATGCATTTAAATAGATCAGAATGGACAATGGAGTGAAGTGCCTGCATAACGTGAGCTTTTGTGTACAAAAAGTAGAAGTAATAGTTAATATATGACAAATTGCTTTGTTTGTAAGAACCTTCGGAAAAAAAGTATAGGTTTTTTTTAGATTAAAAGAGATTCGGTTTTTTTTTGTTTTTGTTTTTAGATTAGTTTTTTAGATTGCCAAAATCACCTACAATAAGGCTTCTTACTCTTATTATTTGCTTTGCTAAATCACAATTAGAATACCTGTCTAAGTGATTAGTATGATTCTTCTGGTTATGTTTGAGCCGGCCCAGTAATTAAGCAGCCTGTAGCAGACAAACAGTCTTTTTAAATTTTTATTAACGTTTATTTTTGAGTTCTTGTCAGTCAGGGGTCTTTCTTTCTTCGACAGAACAAGCATCTGGCTACAAAAGTGGACATTCCACATAGGCTGCTGCACTGATCTCAATGATATCCTGCAGTGAGCCGAAGCTGCCTCCAGATCAACCTTCCTCATTCTACTGGACTTGTCTGATGCATTTCAAGCTAATGACATAGAGCTCATACAACATGACAAAACTTGTTCTCAAAGACCAGCTCACAGTCTCTGTACCAATCTCCTTTCAGACAAATTGGCCAGGATTAAAAGAACAACACCTGTAACCCAACCTAGCAAAGACCCCTTGTCAACCCTTCCAGCCATAAAACATGACAACATCTCCATACAGAAATGCTTAATTGTTTTTCTTAGACCTTCTAGCAACTTCAGCACATTTCAGTGCAGACTTGTTATCTGCACTGAATAGGTATAGGTTTTTACAGATGAACTGCTGTTAGTGTATATTCACTAAATAAATATGTTCTAAACATTTCATGTATTTCAAAAACACTTTTTTTTTTCAGAACTCCACAGAAGTAACATAACTATAACTAACTAATAACTTAGCAATTCATCAATTCAAGATCTCCGAGATGCTGCTGTAACAAACATGGCAGCTGACGACTACTTGATCATTTTCGGTTCTTTGTCATTTTGCATTATTTGATGTTTGATTCATCTTGGGTTCCTTTTTAAGTCAGGGTTCCCTTGCGCATTTATGAACATGTGCACTCTTATAAAATGGTGCTTATTGAGGAAACACTAAAATATAGTAAAAGTGAAAGTGACGTGACCGAGTATGGTGTCCCATACTCAGAATTTGTGCTCTGCATTTAACCCATCCAAGTGCGCAGTGTACACACACAGTAGTGAAAAAACACACACTGTGAAGATTTTGCTGTGGCACCCGGGGAGCAATTTGGGGTTTGCCATTATGTCATGACTACCCTATAGATTTAAATGGATATATTTAAATGGAATGTTAGATGTTAGACATTGTACTGCATGTTATCTTGCTTATTGTGCCCAAGAGCTTAATTTAAGTCCACATGTCTTACTAACAAGAGACTGTGCTTCTAACCACAGGTTGAGAACTGTAGTTCCAACCACGTAAGTTTGCGATGCTGTTTGGAAATGTCTGTTTGAACTATGGTATTTGGGAAACACAGAATAGTTGAACAATGTCAGTTTCAAAGGAACTTGAGACCATAGTTGGCTAATGATGCTTTTTGGAAACACAGTTCATGGTCTGGCTTTGATCCACTATAGCAACATCCCATTTTGGGGACCACCAAACTAGTATCTTGCACTCAAACCACAACATATCCCAGTCTTCTCAGCAGGTGTGCATTCAGGTGAAGAGCGACAGAATTGTGGCAGGGGCAGGATTTAGGCACAACACCTGTAGCTTTTTCATGCTCCTGGCCAGACATTTTGGGAACATGGGCTGACCAGCTGTATTTTTGGCAGTGTATTCAAGTAATAAGTAACAAGTCAAAACAGAATGACAGTAGGATCTGCTCACACATGACAAAACAACCCATAATGTTGTGATATTACCACACCAAACCAATTTTTAACAAATGAATGTCATTGTTGAAAAAAAAAGCATTATTTAAAGGTGAATTTTTAAATGTGCTATATAAATAAATGCTATGTCGCTGGTGTGCCATGAATTCTCTCGCTGTAGTGGCTGTGTTGGATTTCCCAAACTGTGGTGTGAAAGCTGCAGATCATTGCAGTTTGTTTCATGACTCCAGTAGGGACTGATTGTTTGGATGTTTTATTTTTCCTTTCAAACTCTGTGTGTTTGGGCTGTCTGGTGGATCGCATACATACCAATCCATATCACTCTGGATTATCATGTCGACTCAGACTCAATAATGTTGTGTCTGTTGTATGTACATTGTAAATGTTTATTATATTATCTGATTTGCTTGTTTTGTTTAGATGTATCCTTTTGTTTATGCTTGTTAAAATGCCTTGAGCACTGGCTGAAAGTACTATAGAAAGTGAACATTATTACAGTAATAGTAGTAATGCTGCACTCAAGTGCACCTTCAAGTGACGTCACACATTCAAGCCGGAAGTAGCCTAAACAAAAGAATTATATTGAACAATAAACCCACATAACTATCTGTATTCAAAATGATGAAAAATGTCTACTTCTATGACTTATTTATACATATCACAACTAAACTTCTTTGTTACATAAAGCACACTGTGAAAGTTGAGTGATTCACTTTACACCATTCACCACAGGCTTGCTTTCCAACTTGTATCATCTAGAATTCTGAGTCTCCCACTTGTAGATATGACTTTGCTTGGTCGTTCGTGTTCAAGCAATTATAACCCACTTCATATAAAAAAGAAGAATTGCCTTTTTTTTTCATAGGCTATATGACCTTCAGTGCATGTGAGCATATCAGCTTAATTATATAAGTGCTGTTTTCTGTGTGTAAAACATTTTAATCAGCAAAAGTTACTGAGTGCGCCTTTAAAGGGATAGTTCACCTTCAGTTGCTTTTTTTTTTTTTCATACTATGGAAGTCAATGGAGGCCTGCAACTGAATGTGAACTATCCCTTTAAGTAACAACCGGCCCGCCAACTAATCACGCCATGTAACTGATAGGTCGCCAGAGACCTCAGTCTAAGACTTTAACTTACTATGCAAATAAATGCTACTGTTGAGAAGGTTGTAAATATATCAAATCCGAATAGTTTCCTGTGCATTTACCAGAAAAGTCTAAACATCCTCGTCTAACATTTTCGTCATTCGCATTCCACCTGGAGAAATATGAAACCACATTTGTCAAGTCTCACAGTCTGATTATGGTCACATGGTTCGCGCCCATGCGATTGGAGCTATACTGAACGCTGGAAGAGTTTGGGAGGAGAGGCAGGGAACGCATAGGAGAGGAGAATTCATAATGATTATATTTCAGCCATAGAAGACTCATATAAGAAGAGGTAAATGGAAGCGAAGTGGACTAAAATGCGTTTTGAAATCATGAATGCTGGCAAGGTTAAATTATGCGCGTCACTTTGTATGTGGCTTGGAATAGTTACCTGGATAGGAAATGTGAAGTTACATCTTTGGTCTGTATTTGTCCAACAATCCACTGAACGAGACGTTGTATTTTCTGTTTTAAACGAGCAGGTAAATTTTTCTAAAAGACACGCGCCGGAGAACGCAGGATTGCGCGATGGAAAAACTTTCAATATTCGCTCCCCGGTCATTCGGAATAACGTGATTGAGCACCGGGTCTTCTGGAGCGCGTGGCTGGACAGTCTCTCCACTCGTGTTTTTGGCGTGGAACACGAGAGGAAGTGGAGAGAGCAGGTCCGGGACGCTCGGGTGGTTGTACTGGAAGCGGGCTGCGGCAGACCCACAAACCGTCTCGCGACCTTCGCCGACGGCACGAGAGCGTGCGTGCGATACGGCATCGACGCGGATCAAGTGCTGGGCGAAACGCTCTCGTATTATCTAGCGGAACTGCTTGGGATTTCCAACCTTCCGCCCTTGGCGCTTTCCAAACTGAACCTGTCCAGTGAGCAGTGGGCAAGTGTGCGAGGAAATATTGAGGCGTCAGAATGGTCGCCAAATGCCATTGTGTCTCTCACTGAGTTCATCCCAAACGTCACTGGAGTGTTTATTCCATTACATTTGCGGAAGCAACAAGGAGGAGGTCTGCAACTCTCTGCTGAGACAATATCCAACATGACTGTAACATATCTGGTTGAATTAATGCAGTGGAGTGATCTAATCATATTTGATTATTTAACAGCCAACTTTGATCGAATTGTCAGTCACATTTTCAGTCTCCAGTGGGACGCACGCGTGATGGAGAGGACCACTAATAACCTTCTCAAAACAATCAATGGACATTTGCTTTTTATTGATAACGAGGCAGGGCTTGTTCACGGATACAGAGTGCTTGACCTCTGGGAGCGATATCACAGACTACTGCTGAGTTCCTCGTGTATATTTCGGAGAAGTACAGTCCGGCGCATATCTGAGATGAAGCGCTCCGGTAACAGCGCGAAGCTGCTGTATGAACTGTACCGCGCGAGGGAACCGTTGGCGCGCGAGCTGAGCTCTCTTTCTGAAGAGCACGCGCTTACATTGCAGTACAGGATTGATGTCGTTTACAAACATATTAAGCAGTGCACAGAAATCATGTAGACATTTGCGAGCTCAGGGGTTTCTATTTGTAGGTGCTACACGTTGGTCTATAAATGCATTGCATTAATTAATTATATAGAATTAATGAATAACGTGATAGAATAGGGATATTCACAAAAGGATTTTTTTTTTTTTCATACTATGGAAGTCAATGGAGGCCTGCAACTGAATGTGAACTATCCCTTTAAGTAACAACCGGCCCGCCAACTAATCACGCCATGTAACTGATAGGTCGCCAGAGACCTCAGTCTAAGACTTTAACTTACTATGCAAATAAATGCTACTGTTGAGAAGGTTGTAAATATATCAAATCCGAATAGTTTCCTGTGCATTTACCAGAAAAGTCTAAACATCCTCGTCTAACATTTTCGTCATTCGCATTCCACCTGGAGAAATATGAAACCACATTTGTCAAGTCTCACAGTCTGATTATGGTCACATGGTTCGCGCCCATGCGATTGGAGCTATACTGAACGCTGGAAGAGTTTGGGAGGAGAGGCAGGGAACGCATAGGAGAGGAGAATTCATAATGATTATATTTCAGCCATAGAAGACTCATGTAAGAAGAGGTAAATGGAAAGCGAAGTGGACTAAAATGCATTTTGAAATCATGAATGCTGGCAAGGTTAAATTATGCGCGTCACTTTGTATGTGGCTTGGAATAGTTACCTGGATAGGAAATGTGAAGTTACATCTTTGGTCTATATTTGTCCAACAATCCACTGAACGAGACGTTGTATTTTCTGTTTTAAACGAGCAGGTAAATTTTTCTAAAAGACACGCGCCGGAGAACGCAGGATTGCGCGATGGAAAAACTTTCAATATTCGCTCCCCGGTCATTCGGAATAACGTGATTGAGCACCGGGTCTTCTGGAGCGCGTGGCTGGACAGTCTCTCCACTCGTGTTTTTGGCGTGGAACACGAGAGGAAGTGGAGAGAGCAGGTCCGGGACGCTCGGGTGGTTGTACTGGAAGCGGGCTGCGGCAGACCCACAAACCGTCTCGCGACCTTCGCCGACGGCACGAGAGCGTGCGTGCGATACGGCATCGACGCGGATCAAGTGCTGGGCGAAACGCTCTCGTATTATCTAGCGGAACTGCTTGGGATTTCCAACCTTCCGCCCTTGGCGCTTTCCAAACTGAACCTGTCCAGTGAGCAGTGGGCAAGTGTGCGAGGAAATATTGAGGCGTCAGAATGGTCGCCAAATGCCATTGTGTCTCTCACTGAGTTCATCCCAAACGTCACTGGAGTGTTTATTCCATTACATTTGCGGAAGCAACAAGGAGGAGGTCTGCAACTCTCTGCTGAGACAATATCCAACATGACTGTAACATATCTGGTTGAATTAATGCAGTGGAGTGATCTAATCATATTTGATTATTTAACAGCCAACTTTGATCGAATTGTCAGTCACATTTTCAGTCTCCAATGGGACGCACGCGTGATGGAGAGGACCACTAATAATCTTCTCAAAACAATCAATGGACATTTGCTTTTTATTGATAACGAGGCAGGGCTTGTTCACGGATACAGAGTGCTTGACCTCTGGGAGCGATATCACAGACTACTGCTGAGTTCCTCGTGTATATTTCGGAGAAGTACAGTCCGGCGCATATCTGAGATGAAGCGCTCCGGTAACAGCGCGAAGCTGCTGTATGAACTGTACCGCGCGAGGGAACCGTTGGCGCGCGAGCTGAGCTCTCTTTCTGAAGAGCACGCGCTTACATTGCAGTACAGGATTGATGTCGTTTACAAACATATTAAGCAGTGCACAGAAATCATGTAGACATTTGCGAGCTCAGGGGTTTCTATTTGTAGGTGCTACACGTTGGTCTATAAATGCATTGCATTAATTAATTATATAGAATTAATGAATAACGTGATAGAATAGGGATATTCACAAAAGGATGTTATTGTTTAGTCTATGGGTTGAATCATTCCACCTCTCCTGCTGCATCACCTGGTGGTGCAGTATGGACCCTTCTAAGTGGCCAAAAAATAAAAAAAGACCTTAAACCAGCTAAAGCCAGTGTACTGGTTTCACAGGCTGCTCTTTTGGCTGGTTTTAGAAGAATTTGGGGCACTTTTTGGGCCAGACGGGGAGACCAGCTTTCAAACGGGTTGAGCACCAGTTTGGGCAGGCAGCAAGCTGGTTTAAGATAAATAACCAATAATAAAGAGTTGGTGGATCTTACAGTCAAAATAAAAAATAAAAATAAAATACATGTTTCCCTTCATTTCTTAGCCTGTGTGATATGTTAGCTGTGTTATTATGGTTTTGATGATTAGGGGAAACCGGGGAGCGTTGTAGCTAAATTTATTCTTTTTTTTTCTTCTTCACACTGTCTCAAATTTACATATGTCCTAAATTTTGGATGCATCACATCTTTTATGCTATTTATTTATCCCTAAACTGTGTAAATGAATGTCAAGTGTAGAGTGCTGTTGTTACACCACCACACTACCGGGGTGAGTTGTAACACGCGTAACGTAAACGTACCTGTTAATTTATTTTAGTAATTTTTCATAAATGTCGGTCTACACTATATTCAATTTTGTGCAATATTTGTAGGTCCAATAGAAGTAAATTGCAACCCTCCCCATCTGTTCAGCCATGATGCTTCTCATTTCTATAACATGTAGATATAGCATTGGTTGAATATAGGCCTGACAGAATGATTTATGACTGTCCAATGCAGCTTATTATGAATGCTGAGACAGCAATGTGGTTTTTTTTATACTTTATCAGTAATATTGATCTCTTTGACTGATATACTCTATGAAACCCTTCCTGAAATACAATTACATGCATTATTTCCCTAGTTCAGAATTATGCTTTATTAGTGTATTTGCCCACATTTATATTGGCAGAGTCAGCAAAAAAAAAAAAAAAAGAAATCTAATATTTTTATTTATATTATTAAAAATGTCAATGTTCAGTTCCATAATCAGATGTGATGGAGGCAGGGTGAACTGTCATTAAATGTTAAAGTGAAATCTTTGAGCACACTTTCATGAGAGCATGACTTTGGCATCTCATCAAAAGTTGTAGAAATGCTCATTTAAAATGCAATATACAGCTTTAGTCACGTGGAAGAAATACTATTTCATGAGAATTGAGAGAGGGACTTGAATGAAACAAATATGGTAGAACAGAAGGCTCCATTCCTGCATTTCCCCGCATGCAGACTCTCAGACCTTTCATGGCCTGTGGTGAGGGGTATTTGGTTTCAAAGGAATTTGCAGCTTTCATTAACATCACTCATAGCCTCTTTAAGATATTTTATCATGACTGCTTAGGGATCAGGAACACTAACAACAAAGTGAGCTTTTTAAATACTTTTCTATGCCACATATATATTAAATAATTCATGTTGGTATAGGAGTCCTATAGCTTATATACAGTAGAGGGAGCAGCAGAAGTGATTAAGTGGAGATCAGAGGTTAAGCAGAGGGGAATGTTTATACCAGATCAGCCACCTGCCCAATCAGTCACTTTCCATGTCAAACACACCCTTCAACCATAGCTAAATATGTTTACTCTTACAGTTTGCGGATCATAAACTATATCAGTAAGTCTACTATACTGAAACTCTAACTGTAGGATGCTGGTGTTGTGTGCAGCATAGTAGCTTTTGAAGTCATTGTTTTTTTTATATATATATTTTTTATTCAACAAGGGTGCATTAAATTGATCAAAAGTGACAGTGAAGACATACTATTACAAAAGATTTCTATTTCAAATAAATGCTGTTCTTCTGAACTTTCTATTAATCAAAGAATCCTGAAAAAAATCAAATCCCATGGTTTCCACAAAAATGTTAAGCAGCACAACTGTTTTCAAAATAGATCATAAGCGTTTGTATTCCCAACTCTAAACATGACGCTCAAAAAGTCGTTCCAAAAGGAAGTTCTTCTGTATTTGAAGCAAGGCTGTAGGCATTATGTAATGGCCTCAGAGACCAGGCCTTATTCTGTTTTTCAAAGGTCTGTGGTTTTGTGTACTGCTGTAGCTTTTTATTTTACAGTGATATATGGAGCAGCTTGTAGACTATATGGGCTTTTTTTTTTTTTTTTTTAAATTTTCCAAACTTCAACAAAAATGAAACCAATTCCCTGTTGTTAGGGTGTCAAGTATGGTTAAAATATTAACCCATTTCCCCCCTCTATGGAACACAAATAATTTACTCAGCCTCCACACAAACAGCTTTCCCCTCTCTGTACGCCACTAGCACTGATGGAACCAAATAGAATCCATCTATAATAATGACAAATACATGGAGCCGAGTGCAAGTGTGAGAAGTTTGAGTTGGATCACCATCTATCAGAACAGACGTGAGAGTTGCAGAATGGCAAAGTGGGTGTAAGCGTGAACTTATGGAGAATTTAATCACTCTGTTTTTCAGACTTTTCACAACCTTGGCACATGAATGTATTGTGCATTAGTGGAAAGCTGTACATAAAATAGATTTGTCCTCATTATTTTGCCAGTAAAATGTATTTTTGTGTCTCTTGCCTGTTATAGTAAGGATTTCGAGAGAAATACTTGCTCATGAATGCACTATTTGTTGAAGTAAATCTACTCATGCACACAAACACATGTACACACATGCAATTCATGAGTTGCTATGGAAGAACAGAGGCGAGGCCAAAGCACTCCGTAGCAGACTGGCAGTAATTGCCATTTCTCCCTCTCTCTCCCCAGGCCCTATTTTGCTACCACACTGAGGAAAACGGAAGAGCCATAAAAATAAATAGGAGAATGGCACACAGCACATTCCTTCCCCTGTGTTTCCCTCCACTGATCTCAAAGCACATTGAGCACAGAGGAAAAATGGCTCTTTCACGAGCCCCTACCAGCTCCAAGACACCACTTCCTACTACATCTTAATGGTTCAGAAAAGGTGAAGTCATCCCTTTTGTCAAAAGTAAAGTAATGGCCTCATCCACATAGTCTCACTCACAGAGCTCTACACATAAGCCCTGGTATTCTTTCATAATACGTTCTTACTATAAAGAGAGACTTCATTTGTATACTGAAAGAGATTTTTTTTACATTGCTGTTCTAAAGTTTTACATGTTTTTGAAATAAGTGTATTCTGCTCACCAAGGCTGCATTTCTTAATTAAATAATTGAAGGTATAAAATAGTAAAAACAACAAAAATGTGAAATATTATTACAATTTAAAATAATTGTTTTCTATTTTAATATATTTTAAAATGTAATTTATTCCTGTGATGGCAAAGCTGAATTTTCAGCAGAGATTACTCGAATTTTCAGTGTCACATGATCATTCAGAAATCATTCTAATTGATTCTTATTATTATCAATGTTGAAAGCAGTTGTGCTGATTAATACATTTGTGGAAACTGTATGAAACTTTTTTTTTAGGATTCTATGATGAATAGGATGTTCAAAAGAACATATTTGTTAGAAATGTAATGATTTTTCTCTTTAAAGAATAAACATAAGTTAACACCTATTTATAAGTTTTACACATATGTTTAAACATATATATACAAATCATTTCCTGGAACAACATTCCTATCAACCAATCAGAATTAAGGGATAACTTTTCAGGAAATATCTGTTTTAGGCTTATGATCAGGGTTAGGTGCTTCTACACCCTTGTTAATCAGCTATCATTTCACACTGTTTTTTAGGAATGAATTATGGGTAGGGTTAGGTTTAAGGGTAGGGATTGGGTTAAGTCTATATTTTTGGACAGTTATGTTGATCCAGGATCAACAAAAGATGTTGATCCAGGAACATGTCTTACTTGGCAAAATCACGGCGACCGCAAATTCAGCCACCAGGTGGCAGTCTGTTATAACAAAGTGGACTCCTGCAGGCCACCATTGGTGTACCACTCTGCCAGAAAGTAAACAAAAAAACAAAGATCATTTTAAAGATTTTTGCTTTGAAAATGGGGGAGCTTATCTTATTCATCTGTGAACCGCTCCATTACGTATGCAGGCAGACGAATGTTATCTCATTACTGCTGTCTGTCCGTGCATCAAATGTGTAGAATGTGATACGGTGCATGTTGAGATGGAAATTTAGATTATGGCATTGTGTATATTCAAAATATCAAATAAAGGTGAGTCTTAAAGGGACAGTTCACCCCAGAATGAAAATTCTGGCATCACTTACTCATCCTCATGTTGAATGCATAAGATTTTTTCTTCTGTTGAACACATAAAATAAGATATTTTGAAGGATATTTCAACTGTTTTTGTCTAAACAATGAAAGTCAGTGGGGTTCAAAACAACACTGGACCCCACTGACATTCATTGATTGGACAAAAAAATAACTTCTTTTATGTTCCACAGAGGAAAGTCAGTCATGCAGGTTTGGAACAACATGAGGCTGAGTAAATTTTTATAGAATTTTCATTTCTAGGTGAACTATCCCTATAAATTTGTGTTTGTGTTGTTCTCTTACTGCTGTTGAAGTCAGTGTTATTTTAGTATAATTTAGTAGATGTTATTTAGTTTTAACATTTTGAATTATCTCTTATTTTTATGTTCGGTTTTTATTTAAATTTTAGCTTAATCTTTAGTAACTTTGCTGCAGTGTGCTTTTGTCATTTTTATATTTTTATATATATATTTCTAAACAGTTTTCATTCTTTTTTATTTTTTATTTATATTTATTTAATATATTTGTTTTTGTTTATTTCAGCTATAGAACTTATTTCAGTTATGTGCCAAGGCAATATTTCTAATTCTTGTAATATTTATATTTAATTATTTCAGCTTTATTTCATTTAACAGCAAATGTTTTTAATAGTTTTAGGTCTTAGTTGATGATAACAATGCTGGTTCAAGCATCAGGAAACAAGATACATATGAGACTAAGGTGATGTACAAAATTGTCTGAGCTCTTTCTTTAGATTCTCGACTGTATCTTGTTGTTTTCTTGTTCAACATTGCTTGAAACATTAGTGGATACTTCAGTTTTAGTTTGAAACCAGTGTCTTTATATTCCCATGACAGCAGGCTGTTAATGCAGTGCCTCACGCTAATATTAGGCAGGCATGCTCACTCAGTCTCACTCATTGTGTTCTTGCCTCCATCCAAAAGCTTGAAAGTTTTTTTTGCTTCTCTATTCCTTAATCAAATCCCCCTTTACACCCGTCACACACCCAGCCTCAGGCTCCAGAAACGCACAGAGCGGGAGGCAGCACGTCCCTATTCAGACACACACCGCCATCCACAAAAGCGCCAACAACCCACAGCCCATCCATCACACTGACACCCCCAACTCCCCAATCCTCAGCCACCCTTTCCCCAAAACAAGAGAGGGTTTTGGGGTAGCACACACTCCAAACACCTTCACATGGAATCCGAACCGCCCGGCCCGCGGCTCCCTTTTGTCCTGCCCCGGCCGGGCCCCCTGCACAATGTAACCGGGCAGGAACAGAGAAAAAAAGGGAGTGTCTGGGCTGAGGCACTGGACCTGCCCTCACCAGCCCTCTTCTCTCTGGTCACCAGCAGCATCTCTTGTGTGAGGCTCTCAGAGGGGTTGGTAAGGCCTGCCCCCCATTGCGCTGATACCACAACAATAAACTGGTGTCCATTCACAGTCAGAGTGGCTGTCCTTTGCTGCATCCAAAAATGTCCACAAAAGTGATGCATTGATGTTGAAGAGTCTTAGTTTTGGCTTCTTTTGACAGTGTCTTAGACTTAGAAGAAAAGTACTTTTCTTACCACGGTGTGAAAGTTATTGTGCTTCTGTCCCACTTGAGTCAGTGCTTTTTTGGCACTCTATCAAATTTATGATTACTATTGAAATTTGAGACACAGACAAGGTAAGACGGCTATTCAACAGAAAACATAATTCAGTTTTATTATTCCAGTTCCTTTTTTGTGGTTTAAGCACACAATAACTGAAACCCTGCTAGCATTAACTACACTTAGTAGTTATTAAACTGCTAATAAACTACACTTAAATGTGGACATGTTATTTCAACCCTTAAAATGACTTTTTAGTGCAACATAGTGAAGCCAGGTTGATTTGGTCATATTAAAAACATAATATTTAATATACACTACCATTCAAAAGTTTGGGGTCGGTGATATTTTTAACTGTTTTTGAAAGAAATCTCTTATGCTCACTAAGGCTGCTTATATTTGTTCAAAATACAATAAAAACACTAATATTGTGAAGTATTATTGCAATTTCAAAAAAACTGTTTTCTATATTAATATATTCTAAAATGTAATGTATTCCTGTGATGGCAAAGCTGAATTTTTTTAGAAGCCATTACTCCAGTCTTTCCTTCAGAAATCATTCTAATATGCTGATTTGCTGCTCAAGAAACATTTCTTCATTTCTTATTATTAGCAATCTTGAAAACAGTCATGCTGCTTAATATTTTTGGCAATATTTTTTGTCATTCTTTGATGAATAGAAAAGAACATAATTTTATTTGAAATTGATTTTTTCTGTAACAATGTAAAAATCTTTACTGTCACTTTTAACCAATTCAATGCACCCAAAATCCAATGCAAAAAATAATAATTTTAGTATATAATACATTCATATAATATTTAATATATAATACAGTAAATATGCTTTTATATTTAATATAAAATAATTGCAGTATGTATTATTTTGGCCTCACTGACATACGTACAATAATGCACAATTAAGATGTTAATTTATCTCTCTACACTCTGGAACCTCTGCTATAGGCCTAGTTGTAAATTTTTTTTAGTCCCTCCTATTTCGTAACACAGGGCTCCCTGTTGCTAAAGTGCCATTCAAAGGCAGCAGTGTGGAATGCAGGGATTCCGCCAGCCTCATGCCCTTTCCTGAGCGGGCATGTGCCACTCAGACAGCAGGGGCCACAACCTCAAATTACACTGCATCCCAATACAAGAACCCTGCTGTGCAGGGAGGAGTGCAGATAGAATAGTGGCACACACTTGCATTAGCGGGGCTGTTTGCAATTCAGTGTTTGTGTGAGGGTAAAAACTGAGAGGCTGTATGATTGGCTGGTAGGGAAATCTAGCTTGGCCTCTTTCATGACCACTCTGATAAAGCTTTCTTCAGGATTTGCTATGGTTGTCTTGTCCTGCTGCAGCTGTCCTTTAGGAGACAGCCAGCGCTGTGAAAAGAACTGGCCTTGAGGGACCAGAGGTAAAGCAGGGTTGATGGTCTTATATTATTCAGCATTGTAGAGCATGACGCCTCTCATTAACTAATATTATTTAGTGGAGCGAGCGCAAAAGATAAAGTGATTTCAGTTGTGATGAATGCATAAAGAAGAAAAGAGAGAGTGAAAGGAGGAGAGGGAGTAATAATTTTTCCTTTTCTCTCTTTCTCTCTTTTTGTTGTCAACTTTTTTATGAATAAAAATGATTGAGTGAGAAAGTGTGGACAGAGTCATTTAACTTAAGTACATATCAGAAATGATTTCTACCTCTGCTCAGAAAAGCAGTATGTAGATATTTACTTTTATCCAAATGCTTTACTATATTTCATATTTTGTTTTGTTTTTCATATCACGCACACACACACACACACACACACACACACATAATATGAATATACACACATTATATTAATTACCCATATATATGTTAATTATTATGTTCATTAATAAATTGAACTTATGCACTGCCATTATGTTACCAGTTAAACATAATAAGCGAAATGAGTGCTCAAATTCACAGTTGTTAAGTGAACCAGTGTTTTCCATCATTACCATTACTATTTTGCTATGCTATTGCGTTTTGAATATTGTATTGACAAATCAAAATCCAAGACCGGAACTATCCGTTTTGTAATAAAAGAATCAATGGGGATATCTTTTAGTCGCATTGTTCAGACTGGTTGTGTGCGTTTTGTAGCTAAAATGAATAACATTTGTAGTGCGTGTTGAGAAACGACATTTGTATGTGGTGTCTCTGTGCATGTGTGTCTGTGATGGAGGTCATAGTCCAGGGCAGGCATTGAACTGGAATGGCCTGCAGGGATACATGTTGCTAGGCAAAGTGCACTGGCTCAGTTGGAGTTGAACGCACAATGCAGTAAGGCCCATTGGTCCTGATGATAATAAATGAGGTGCCAGTGCATCTGTGGTCTTCCAGAGCTCAGAGAGCTTAACACCGTCCACGCCGTCTGCCATTATGAATTTAATTCATTAGAAGTCAGGCTTTTATTACTTCAGGGAATTACAAACAATGGAATGACATTTGAAATAGCCAGATATTTCTTCATTTAGTGAGATCATTTTAAATGCTTTATGTTCCAGATAAATTTAAGGAAACTTTTTTGTCATGATGTATTTGGCAAAATATTGCAAAGTAACAAGTGTGACTGGCTTGTGGTGACACTGAGAGAGTGTAACTATGCATCTAAGTCTCAGAACAGCTCAAGTAAGCATGCATTTGTGTATAAAGAGTGTGTATTTTAACCTAAACTCACAATCTAGCTCAGTTGAATAGTTTCATCATTGGTTGTAGCAGGAAAGGCCTAGACTGCAAATGTGTGGACTGATTCTGGAACCATTGACATGGTTGGATCTCTCAGGGCCAATCGTGTTGCCCCTGGCATGGTTGATTTTAACGGTATCCGCGGCATGTCGTCCTCAGGGGAAAAAGTCAACCCTCTTGAGTGCTGTAAACCATAGACTAATCTCAGCGGCCTACTGTCAGGGGTCACACTGGCCGCACGCTAGGGTCATCTCATGACCTCTTTCCCTCTGGCCAAGCCTAAGGTGCCTTTCACTCCAAACAGCGTTGTAATTATCTCCTTATTGCAGGAGCTCTGAGGCCTGATGAGAGAGAGTTTCAAGAGGGCTTGTCAAAGATGAGAGGCTTTAGACGCGTAATTCTCATCTCTCATTAGTTGTGGCCCCTCTCTCTCCAGCCCATGGGCACACAAAGAGCCTCTGCTCCCCCAGCTGAGAAGGGCTTCACCAGGGACAAAAGGGAGTCCCTTAGTTCCTGACTGGAGGACAGGCCAGGCCAGGAGGTGGAACAGCAGGGCCTATTCCAGCTTAATCCCAGGACTACGGTATAGAGACATGACTTGTGGACTGAAATCCTCCTCTCAGGGACTTGGAATCCTCTTATTGGAGTCACAGTAGTCTTTAGGGATAATGTACTCCCAATAGCCACTACTGACTGAGCACTTGCTGGGAGACAGCATCAAGACCACAGGATGCATTGAGTGCGGGATGAAAAGCATGTTAGGCTTCGCTAGGGCACTTCCTTTCATCCTCTGGGTCACAAAATAATGGTTTTTGGCTGGCAGGTTAAGAGTCTAAACTTAAAAATGGCTGAAGGAAAGAGTAAAGTCTAATGTGTTATCAACACTTTCACAAAAGTGAATGGTCTATTGCTTGTCATTCAGCACATTGTGGCTATATTTATATTAACAGACTTAACTAGCCTGTGTTCTTCATCATGAGCGTGAGTTCTGTTGTAAACCAAAACAGTGACAATCAACATCCTGTTCAGGAATTTTATTTGTAGTAGATGAGAGATTCTAAGGAAAGTAAAACGGGTTTGTTTGCAATCTAGATAAAATCCCTGATAGATTCTGTACGGCTATGTGTATAATTAAAATAGACGCTTGTTCGGTCATGTTCTGTCCCTGTACTACACATATACACTGTTCATAATGTGGTCTTGTCCTCAGTAAAGGCATATAATTTTGCTAACATTTCTAGAACATTTGTATAACCATGGAAAAACCTTCCCGAACATTTAAAAAAGGCTCACAGAACTTTCTGAAATAGTGTTTCCATAACTGAAATATTAGGAAAATATTCTGGAATTTTGAAGTTCCAATGCATGATGCCATCCCGCAAGAACTGCTAAAACCCACAGTCCTTCTTCATCCCGTGCCTGGCTATGGTTCCTCAACTGAACGTTTTCTCATGCTAATCAGGTTCTTTGTAGTTGAAGGGATTTGCTCTGTGGAACCTTTGTCCCCAGTCCAACAAAGAGCCCCCCCAAAGTCAAGCCCACTGCCATGCTGACACGAAGATTCGCTGTTTTGGGGAGCACGTCCCCAGCTCTATTCATACTGAGCACACCCATCAAATCTCCCTCAAAAAATCACTGATCACTAATGAACTTTCGCAAACTTTATCAAATGCATATCTCCTTCCTTTCTGAGACATCAGAGATGTTGCTCAATTTCATATACTTTTCCTCAAAGCCTAATTGCATCCTCCCAAATGAACTACTTTCATTTAAAAAAACAATGAAAAAAAAAAATCCATAAACACATTTGGAGGAAGGAAAGATATATAACAAACTATATAACAAAGTTTTTTCTTCCCATATAGGCAGTGAAAAGGAACTACTGAAAGACAATAACTGGTGCATGAACTGTTTTTTTGGGGGGCCTTGCAGTGTCAAAGACTATATTACTTTTCTAAACAGAGGACATTCAGTAGGCTTTTTGCCTGCTTCTCTCTTTGTGTAGTAATTGGGTTATTGGTGTATGAGCATTATAAAGATGCATAGACAAAGTGCGAAGGAGGAGTTAGGTAGGGGGACATCTAAACAAAGAGACCTTTCCTTTTACCGTTTCTAATTGGCCACCCATGGCCTTTTGCTATTCACCTTTCACATTTTCAATCCAAAAGCCAGAAGGAAAAAGAAGGTATTTATATGCTGAGAACTCGGGCTACTAAGTAGAAGAGTATTTACAAACACATCTGACTTTTCTTTTTATATTAATATATTTATATAAAAAAAATATTTTTATATTTTATATTAATTTATATTAACCTTTTTTTTACAGTTTCTTAATACAGCTGTCAGCCCAGTATATTCAAATCATATATATTTTATACAATAGCCCATAAATTAAGTACCTGATACAGAAGTTACAGCATTATTTTCAGTGTTTCAAAGGGATCAAACACTTCTGACATTTTTTCAAAGTTTCAGAATAATGCAGAGAAATTATTGGATTATTCTTTTCTCTTGAAAATGCCCATGTGACCCTTATATATACCATCACTCTTTGCTTTCAAGCTTCCTCTGAGCAGCTTGGGAAAGATGTGAGAAAGATGATCTAATTATTTCATTTACTAATTAGCACCCATGGAATCTCACCCCAGCGTTGGCCTGCCCTGCCCGACCCCTTGAAAGTCAGTCTGTGTTAAAGGCCATTTTTATTTCTTTACCCAAAGAAGACAAAGGTAATTTGATTGCCAGACCCTTTCCATATGCTTGCAGACCTGTGCGGTCAACCAAAGCCCCCAGAGACCCAGTTGGGTTGTTTCACTCAACCCTTACAAAGTGTCAGCCCCCCAGTCCCAAACAAAAAAGTAAAAGCAAACACATTGAATCTAGTTAAAGAGAGAATGAGGCAAACAAACACAAAGAGGGGAATCAACTGACCCGCAAAAAATGCTCTCAAATACAACTGGTCTTCAAACGGTCAGGGAAAGGCTGTATCTGTTCTGCACTGGAGGGCTGGTGAAGGAAGATAAGAAATTGAATTGATAATAGAAAAAAAAACAATGATTTTGGACTAAAGCTTGACTTTTGTCTTATCACCTCCATAATAGTCAGGCATTGAATTAACACGGGCAGATGGCAAGGAGATTACAGCCATTTGAATATATAAAGAACTGCTTCTTAAATACAATAATGAAATAGAAATGTGATTCGCATTGAAGACTGATAGGGAAAGCCTCCCTTGCTTTATAGCCAAACGGACTGAGGCCTGTTTCTACCAGAGCAATCTGTATTTCAAACTGAAATGCTGCCCAGTGCAGCTCAGTAAGAGTGCCGTTTTAAATGAACCTCAAGAAGGAGCGCACGTGTGGTTATGTGACACCAGCGCATAAATGAACCTGCATTGTCCTGGCAGATCATTGCCTCGTAGACTCATTAAACCTCCCCACCAACTCTGACTACAAGGAAGCACAGCATCCTCTTTACCAAAGAGCCACAGGGCCCGGGGTACTGGTTTAAACCAAACAAGGACACCATTACTCTTCACAATACTCTGAATGGGCCAGCGGGGAGAAGGGCAGTCTGGCTGAAACTGGGGAATGTTTAATTAAACTTTGGAAAAACTTGGAAGTGCATCTAGACCAAATGACCCTCCAGCTGAAAAGAGGGATTAGGCCAGTGGAGAGAGAGCAAGTTCATTAGAGGAGCGCAGGCACAGGAATTGCACTTATAAGAGAAGGCCGCTGGTGTAATTGTGTTTCACAACTGTAGGCATTCGCTTGCACACACTAATTATGATAGGAGAGAAAAATATTTATTTTGGGAGCAAATTTTTACTACTTTTATGAGGAGACATACTTAAACACTGTGAAAGCCCTAATAATAATAATAATATATATATATATATATATATACATATACACCGATCAGGCATAACATTATGACAACTGTCAGGTGAAGTGAATAACATTGATTATCTCTTCATCATCCTGTTAGTGTGTGGGATAAATTAGACAGCAAGGGAACATTTTGTCCTCAAAGTTGATGTGTTAGAAGCAGTAAAAATGGGCAAGTATAAGGGTTTGAGCGAGTTTGACAAGGGCCAAATTGTGATGGCTAGACGACTGGGTCAGAGCATCTCCAAAACTGCAGCTCTTGTGGGGTGTTCCTGGTCTGCAGTGGTCAGTATCTATCAAAAGAGGTCCAAGGAAGGAACAGTGGGGAACCAGTGACAGGGTCATGGGCGGCCAAGGCTCATTGATGCACGTGGGGAGCGAAGGCTGGCACGTGTGGTCTGATCCAACAGACGAGCTACTGTAGCTCAAAATTGCTTAAGAAGTTAATGCTGGTTCTGATGAAAAGGTGTAAGAATACACAGTTTGTTGCGTATGGGGCTGCATAGCCGCAGACCAGTCAGGGTGTCCATGCTGACCCCTGTCCACCGTAAAAAGCGCCAACAGTGGGCACGTGAGCATCAGAATTGGACCACGGAGCAATGGAAAAAGGTGGCCTGGTCTGATGAATCACATTTCTTTTACATCACGTGGATGGCCATTACCTGGGGAGCACATGGCACCAGGATGCACTATAGGAAGAAGGCAAGCCAGCAGAGGCAGCACAACAACGAGTTTGAGGTGTTGACTTGGCCTCCAAATTCCCCAGATCTCAATCCAATCGAGCATCTGTGGGATGTGCTGAACAAACGAGTCCAATCCACAGAGGCCCCACCTCGCAACTTACAGGACTTTGGGGTCATTGTCCTGTTGGAAGGTGAACCTTCTGCCCAGTCTGAGGTTCTGAAAGCTCTGAACTGGGTTTTCATTAAAGCTATCTCTATGTTTTGCTGCACTGAGCGTTTCTTCTACTCTAACGAGACCTTCAGTCCCTGCCGCTGAAAAACAGCCCCACAGCATGAGGCTGCTACCAGCACACTTTACTTTTGGGGTGGTACTCTGCAGGTGATGAGCAGTGCCTGGTTTCCTTCAAACATGACGCTTAGAATTGAAGTTCATCAGACCAGATAATCTTGTTTCTCACAGTCTGAGGGTCCTTTAGGTGCTTTTTT
>NW_015625591.1:357859-372381 GCF_001515625.1 Sinocyclocheilus rhinocerous | reverse complement strand
CTTGTAGATGTTACTACACTTTGAGTGACGTTAACCTGTGGCAAATTCAATTGAATGGGTATGATTTGGAAAGGCACACACATCTTAATTAAAGGTCTAACAGCTGATAATGCATATCAGAGCAAAAACTAAGCCCTGAGGTCAAAAGAACTGCCTGTAGAGCTCAGAAACAGGTTTGCATCAATCCACACGTCTGGGGAAGAGTTCAGAAAAAAATCTGCTTCATTAAAGGGTCATAGAAGCATGTAGTCTCTGTTATCCTTAATGGAAGAAGTTTGAAACAACCAGGACTCTTCCTAGAGCTGGCCTCCTGGCCAAACTGAGCAATTGATGGAGAAGGGCTTTGGTTAGAGTGGTGAACAAGAAGCTGATGGTCATTCTAGTTGAGCTTCATGATCATATGTGGAGACAGGAGAAACCTACAGAAGGACAAACATCACTGCAACACTCCACCAATCCAGTCTTTATGGCGGTGTGGCCAAACTCAATCCTCTCCTCAGTGAAGACACATAAAAACACACTTGGAATTTGAAAAAAGGACCTAAAGGACCCTCAGACTGTGAGAAACGGTATTATCTGGTCTGATGAACCTCAATTCCAAACATCATGTTTGAAGGAAACCAGGCACTGCTCATCACCTGCAGAGTACCATCCCAAAAGTAAAGTGTGCTGATAGCAGCCTCATGCTGTGGGGCTGTTTTTCAGCGGCAGGGACCGAAGGACTCGTTAGAGTAGAAGAAACGCTCAGTGCAGCACAATATAGAGATAGCCTTAATGAAAACCCAGTCCAGAGCATTCAGAACCTCAGACTGGGCAGAAGGTTCACCTTCCAACAAGACAATGACCCTAAGCAAACAGCAAGAGTGGCTTATAGACAACTATGTGACTGTCCTTGAGTGGCCCAGCCACAGCCTGGGATTGAACCCAGTCAAATATTTCTGGAGAAACCTGAAAATGTGCATCTGCCCCCATACAACCTGACAAAGCTTGAGAGGTGAACAGGTGAGGTGAATAATGGCAGATAATTGCCAAATGATGATGAGAAAAGCTTGTCGCATCAAACAAAAAAGACTTGAGACTGTAAAGGTGCTTCAGCTAAATATTTAGTTAAGGGTATGAATACTTATGCAATATACTGATTTCAGTTTTTTTTATTTTTAATACATTTACGAAGTTGTGACAATTCTGTTTTTGCTTTGTCAGTATGGTGTATGGAGTGTAGATTGATGTGGAAAAAAAGTAATTTAAAGCAGTTTAACATAAGGCAGCAACATATCAAAATGTGAAAAAAATTTATATATATATATATACACACACAAATAATATGCTAACCATGACTGCATTTAATTGATTAAAAAATACAGTAGAAACATGTAATATTAAATCAATAAACCCCAAAAAGCCGTGGTTTACAGTGAATTTATAACAGCTAAGGGGCGTTGTTAGGCACGCCGTGGTTTACAGTGAATTTATAACAGCTAAGGGGGTTTTACTGTGACACCTTAGCTGTTATAAATTCACTGTAAACCACGGCTTCACGGGGCTTATTTCTTTCATAAAACCGTTATTCCATATATGTAGCAAGTTTGTTGTTTGTTTTGTTTTATTTTACAAAATAAAACAAAGCAAATAAAATGTAATGATATTAATAAAAACATTATTCTTCCGCCAAACAATGTAGTTCCTCAGAAACGGTTGTGGTTGCAACAAAGTGGTTGCCGAGCAACTTACAGACGTAAACAAAGGTGTATGTTTGTAGAGTAATTTACAACAGCTTCGAATGTGGCTCAACCAATCAGAATCAAGGACCGGAACTATCCGTTTTATAATGTGAAATTGTTAAATTATTACAGTTTAAAATAATATGTTCAATTTTATTATATTTTGAAATGTATTTCTGTGATGACTGATTTTTTATTTATTTAATTTTAGCAGACAGTCTTTAGTGTCACATGATCCTTCAGAGATTATTCTAATATGATTTGGTGTTATGATCACTGTTGAAAACAGTTGCAGCTTATTTATATTATATTTTTGTGGAAACCATGATTCTTTTTTTAAGGATTCTTTCATGGATAAAAAGTTCAATTTATTTGAAGTAGAAGTAGTTAATGCATCCCTGCTGAATAAATATTTATGTATGTATGTATTTATTTATATACTTACTTACTTACCTACCTACCCACCCACCCCAAAACTCTGTAGTGTACAAACTACAAATAGGCCAGGGTTGCAGACATTGAGGATTGTAACATCAACCAAAAACTAAGCCCTGAGGTTGCAGACATTGAGGATTGTAACATCAACCTCAAAGATTACACAAAATGGGACCCATGTATAAGCTGACATTTAACACAGTTGTGAAAGTGACTAAAATGCACACTTATACAAATTTCTTTTTTAATTGTTAGCCCATGTTTTATGCTTTTTTTGTGATCTATGTTAAAGCAAAAAGTGTTGCAACCATTCCTGGTCTCCACGATTTAGTTTTAGTTTAACTACCTTACAAATAATGTTTATCATAATAACTGAAATTAAGTTGAAAGGAAAAAAACACACTGTTATTGTCATGCCCAGAAGACTGGGGGAATCCCGGAACATTTTGCTCAGCATATGTTGTAATACTTGATACAGAAGGAGGACAAACATCTGTGCACATCTATAGGGATTCTATCGTCATTGTAGAAATTAGCAGCGAGTAAAGCATTTGTCGAAGAGCTGTATTGGTGTATTAATAATTAACCATTTCCCCCTTTGCTTCCTCCCCCATAGACTCTCTCTCTGCTGACATTTCCAGGGACTGTTCTCCATAGGAGGACGGACTTCTTCATTTAGGAGGCAGGACAATGCAGTACACTGCTTTTGTCCCTTTGAAATCCTGCTGGGCCTCAATATGGTCGGTCAGGGATCAATAGGGAAGCACAATAGCCGTTACTCTGCAGATTCACTGGGCCTTTAAAGAAGGCGCAAAGCAGACAGCATCCAGACCGCATGGTGTCTGGCCACACTAGGCACAAATGGAGTGATGTAAAGAGTAGGAAGAGAAAAAAATGTCAATGGAAGAGGAAGAGGGGTTGTGGCACGTGAGATTGTTTTGAACTGAACTTGGACAGAAGATCAAAGAACAGACCTACCTGTACTTTATACTAGTCAGGTTTATAAGGTTATATTTCTTTTTAGTAAGCTTCATTTTACTTGAATGTAGCATAAAAATCATGACATGCGATGCCAACATTAGACACTGCTTATCTACTCTGTAATCTCTTTCCATGCAGGTCCTTTTACCTCTGTGTGTGGGACAGATGGTCCTCCATTCCCCACATACTATTACAGATTGAGCTGGTCTTTGGTTTACATTTGACAGGATGTGATTTCTTAGCTCAATCAAAGCCGGCAAGAATCCTAGCCCAAGTCCATTGTCCGAGCGATTAGAGCATGAATGGAGTCTCAAAATGGAGAACCAGTGCAGGGAGACGAGGAGGAGGTGAAGGAATGCATTTTACGGTGAACGAGAATAACTGGCCCCTGGTCAGCAGTCCCCTGCGAGGATCTGGACTTTGTATGCTTAGTCCTCTGCCCTGTGCTGCGACGTGGGGCTTTTTAGGCAATATGGTTTCTGCCACCCTACAACTCAACAATGAGAATGAATACGCAGCAGGAAGCCCCTTTCCTCGCGGTCCAACCCCATCTGCCACTGCTGAGTGTGGAGAGGCCCGGCAATATAAGTGCACTACAGTAGACAGATGTGATAAATGACACACAGAAACTGCACACTCGATCACAAGCAAAACTATCAGCAAAAGCATATTTTGCTTGCATTGTGAATGTGAGTTTGCATTCTATATTGAATGTGATCCATTAAAAAGGTTGTGTGTCGTGGAATAATGGCAAGAAACATCTTTCTATTGAGTTGCCTCCACAGACTGCTTGCAAGAACAACATAGGCCTATAGTGTCACAAGTGTAGTCCAATTCACAAACACGTGACTTCTATGAGTAGGTTCTTTATCAAAGACATACAGTGGGACCAGCGAGGTCTGATTCACAAACAAATATCTTTTTATGATGACAGTGAATCAAAAACATACAGAAGAACCAATGTAGACTGATTCATGAACAAATGACCCTAATGGGGTTTTTTTTATATATGAAGAATCAAAAAGCTACAGTTGGAGTAATGTAGTCTGATTCACAAAAAAAAAAAGAACCTAATGAGTTGTTGTATGCTTTTTTAAAGCATAAAGCAGGACAAATGTAGTCTGATTCATGAACAAATTCAAAAACCTACAGCGGGAGCAATGTATTCCGATACACCAACCAATGACCTTTATTAGTCGTTTTTTTATAGCGAATAATAAATCTACAGCGGGATGACCCTTATGAAACCTGCAGTGGGACCAATGTGGTCCAGTTCACAAACAAATGACTCTTATGAGTCGGTTTCTTTGTAGTGAATCAGAAACCTACAGCAGTACCAGAGTAGTCCGATTCAAGAACAAAAACGTATTATTTTTTTTATTTATTCTTTGTAGTGAATCAAACACAAATAATGCACCTAAAGTAGTCTGATTTCCAAAAGAATGACTACTTTGAGCGGTTTCTTTTCATGAATAGTACAAAATAAGAAGTTACCAGTTTAAATCAATTTGACAATTCTTTTTGTGTAAGTATCATGATTGTCCAATACATACATAAAATATTAAAAATATAATGAATATTACATATCTCATTAATTGTGGTTGTGGTTGAGAAAATAGCCAAAGACCATTTACCACAGAGAACAAGTGCAGACATCTACCTCAACTGTGCTGCTATGTTTGTTTGAGATCAATATCTGTATAAACAGTGAAAAAAAATTGGTGCTGGTAAATGAAGCTTTAAATTCTTGTTCTGGGGCAAAATACAGTTGTATGTCAGTTAGTGAATTGCCGCCACTGCAGGACGCTTGCATGAGGGGTTTTCAAGCATACAGCATGACTCAAAGTGTTCTTGACCTCGATGAAAGAAACAAGGGACTCCAATGCCATACTCTAACCTACGTGCAGGGTGTCATTCTACTGACGGGACATCATTCAGGAGAAAAGCAAAACACAACATGTCAGTTGAAAAGTGGGAAAATGTTAAGGACAAGCTGGGTCATGTTTAGGTGACTTCTGTAGTCATTTTGTAAAAAGAAACACAAATGAACACCATGGATGCTGATGATTTCACAACATTCATTCACCAACATTTGCAGGTTTATTCATCATCTTTTTTTGTTTTTAGCCTGTATGACTTTATTCAAAATGAATAAAAATGACAAAAATGATAAATCACACATGCTCTCATAGGACATAATTTCATCATGCCAGTTTTTTCCCTTCATGTTTTCTTTCTTTGGTTCTGTGAGTGTGAGATGAGGTTGGTACAGCTGTGCCTGGAAGGCTCAGAATTCGTCTTGAATCAAGCAAGCTTTCAAGGCACACACAGAAGTCTCCCTCAGGATCTGTCACTCTGCATTTCAGTCTCACCAGAAGAATGATGGTATGCTGAATGGCACGCACTCTCTGACAATTCACGCTCAACCTGATTCTGAGGGAGTTTGGAGAAGAGAGTCTAAAACTCTTCCTACAGGATAACTGTTTTAAACATTGATAATAATCAGAAATGTTTCTTGAGCAGCAAATCAGCATATTAGAAATGATTTCTGAAGGATCGTGTGACATTGAAGACTGGAGTGATGATGCTGAAAATTCAGATTTACTTCTGATGCATCTGGTGAGCATAAGAGACTTCTTTCAAAACACTTACCAACCCCAAATATTTGATTGGCTGTGCATAATCAACAAATTCCTTTAATATGAAAAACTCCTGAATTTGACTTTATTTTCAAGTGTGAGTGATCCATCATAACGTATATTTTTCACCCACGGCATAGTAAGTCATCGCAGTTGGGACTGCGCCATTACTTACCCTCATGTGAGTGTGACTGACAACATGTTAAGGGGCAGTTACTCGACGGTTTACTTTTTGTCTCGAGTATCAACAGAGCCAGGGGCAAATGTCTTAACATGCATTCCATAGAGTCATCGTTGCTTGTCATATTTGTGGTGTTTGCATGTGAAGGCTGCATTTGCAGTGTGCTGACATGAAATAACACATATTAATTGAAATAAAAAATAAATGAATGTTTATCTGACTAACACTGAACTATCCATTATTTGTCTTTTCCCACTGAACTTGTGATTAATCCCCATTTAATTGTTCTGATTAATTGTTTAATTTAATTGTTCTGTTCTGACAGTCTGACCAACTTCATCACGAGACTGAAGACTGGAGTAATGACTGCAAGTTCAGTGTTGCCAGCACAGAACTAAATTACAATGCAAAATATATTTAAACAGTTATTGTAATAATATTTCACAATAGTACTGTTTTTATTGTAGTTTTGATCAAATAAATGCAGCCTTGAGGATAAGGGACTTCTTTCAAAAACATTTAAAAATCGCACTAACCCCAAACTTTTGAACAGCAGCGTAAATACAATGACTTGAATACACTTATTCTATTATGAACGTTTGTTTTTAATGAATGTTTTTAATTTCTAAATTAAAATGTATGTTGTCGTTTTTAAGGCAAAAAGTGCATGCGTGATATGGCTGTCCTGACATCAGGATCAAGATCATTCATCTTTATAAGTAAAAGCATTGTGTAGCACAGGATCAGAGTTAATGACAAGGAGGCTTCAGAGAAACACAGTGATAATTTAGCCTGTGGAAACAGTGGATGGAATATGGAACGGACAAGTGACATGAAGCTCAGTCACCTGTTTTCTCTTTCTCAGCATGCTACCGTCCTGACCTGCAGCGTGATTCCTCTTGGTCACTCTTCAGCTATAACAGCAGTTTGCTTACAACTGAACTGTACTCAACTTCGTAGACCATGCATGTAAGAAAAAACAAATAATATATAGTGCAAATATGACATGATGGAAATATCTATTAGTTTAGAGCACTGATATATTCTGTTAAAGGAATAGTTCACCTAAAACTGAAAATTTGCTGAACATTTGCAAGGCATCCAAGATATAGATGCGTTTGTTTTTTGGAGAAATTTAGCATTACATCACTTGCTCACTAATGGATCCTCTGCAGTGAATGAATGGGTGCCATCAGAATGAGAGTTCAAACAGTTGATAAAAACATCACAATAATCCGCAAGTAATCTCCAGTCCATAAATGAACTTATTGTGATGCGAAAAGCTGCATGTCTGTAAGAAACAAACCCATCATTAAGATGTTATAACTTTACACACTTATGGATTATGGAATGGCTAAAGTACAAGTCCATAATTCATAATAACACCTTCTCCAGTGAAAACGTCCATCCCCTGTTGTCCTCTCACATCAAAATGTATGACATATTTATTTAGAACTCTTTTGAACTGTTTACAACTGGTTTTAACTTGTAAACAGTGCTTGATCTATGAATATTTCTCTCCTGATTCAGACGAGATGGGTTTTTTTACTAGAGAAAGCAATATTATGGATAGAGGACTTGTATTTAGCCAGAAGCAATGGTTTGAAGTTTAAATGTCTTAATGGTGATTTTGTTTATTACAAACATGCTAAATTTGCTCTACAAGACATTAATAGATGGACTGGAGTCGTGTGGATTACTTGTGGATTATTCTGAAGTTTTTATCAGCTGTTTGAACTCTCATTCTGACGGCACCCATTCACTGCAGAGGATCCATTGGTAACCAAGTGATGTGATGCTAAATTTCCCCAAATCTGTTCCGATGAAGAAACAAACTCATCTATATATTGGATGGCCTGAGGGTGAGAACCATTTCTTCAAGACAGTCTCAACCAAATAAACATTCAGCTCGTGTAAAATGGCATACACCAAACAAACGAATCATTTTAAATACAAGTATTTGCATAACAGTAGACTTATTACTCAGATTCAAGAGGGGTGGGGCCTTAAGTCCCCCAAATTTCACTCCAGACTGAAGAAATCTAATTGAACAATAGGAATATGCATCAAAACAGCAGAAGAGTGAAGGAAGAAAAGAAAGAAAGAGAATGGGGCAGTAAAAGAATAACTAACCTCAAAGCAGCACTCTATAGAGGAGCTGACCTTGAAAACAGGATGGAGACAAATATATGGATGTCACCAGTTAAGCATACTATCAAACAGCTTAGTTTATGAATAGCTTCCGAGAATGACTCCTTAATGGATACAAAGTTGAGAAATAACATATTTGTGTAACTACAAAACACAGGCACATTTTTGGTGGGTCGAGAGAACATCCCAAACCAGTAGTCTTATTCAACGTCTAGTAGAGAAGAGAGCTGTGAATAGATTTAGGGAAAATCTGCATAGTACAAGAGCTCTCTGACAAAGACTTAATGGTACGTTTGACTCTTTTGAAGGGGCAGCAACAACCCAAAACCTTTAGTCCTCAGACCCCTTCAGCAAACCCCAACCCCCCTCATAAACCCATTCAGACTCCTCTCCACCCCACCCGCTCCCTCCGTTCCTGTCCTCCGCTCACAGAGGGCGGCTCAGGAAGGCTAGAAGATGAGTATTGATATAATGAGCAGGAGAGAAAGTGTACAAAAACACTGCAGAAAGCATAGATGTGATTAGAGCCTGAATTCCATTATGTCTTTCTGCAATGATGGACAAATACACCCAATGAGAAAAGCATGGGGTGAGGCATTGGGAACACAAAAGCCCCTCGCAGAGATGCAGTTGAATGTTCACAAGAGGATAGGTCTGGACGGTTAAATATTTAAAAATGCATTAAATTGTCTACACACAGACATTGCAATGCAAATGCGCAGAAGTAAATATTGCTCTTGGTATACATGTGAGCTCTTTTTGTCTTGAAATGCAAAACGACAGGACTTGCATGTTTATTGGAAGGGCAGATTTCTATGTTGTGTGCCATTCACAAGTGCACAGTACATACTTGATGTAATTGCATTAGGAGCTTTGACAATGAGTTTGTGTGTGTGTTTAGGGGGCCGCCATCAAATCCATCCCATCGTATTCTCATTATGGAGATTGTGTAAATAATTTTCTTTGGAATTTACACTAGCTGGCGCAATGCGCTGCTGCTTTCTAAATAACTGGACCAGTGTAAACAGTCATTGTATTTGTTTGGAGCAGCTATAGTGCACTGATGAGTGCTGAATGATAATCAGCTAAGCAAATGTTTGATCAAGCGTGAACACTTTCTTGAGAAAGGCACCATGGAGTCATCATGAAAGTCATCTGGGTGTATATCTGGAAGTTCAGGTACAGAAAGTATAGAAAAACAAGCAGACGCAGTCTTTGGGCTTTGTTTAATTGGTCTTTGAAAGGCTACTGCTCTGATTTGAGTCGCTTGAAAATTGTTCTTTAATGTCATTAAAAAAACTAGCATGATGATTTTTAAAAAATCATTTTAAAAAAGTACACTTCTGTTTAAAAGTTTGGGGTCAGTAAGTCTCTTATACTCACCAAAGCTGCATTTATTTAATAAAAAAAATACAATAAAAACGGTAATACTGAGAAATATATTTACAATTTAAAATAACTTCTTTATTTCTTGATTATTTGAATGTAAAGCTGAATTTTCAGCAGTCATTATTACAGTTTTCAGTGTCATGTGATATTTTATGAATCATTGTAATATGCTGATTTGCTGCTCAAGAAACATGTTTTTACCATTATATACTATATATATATATATATATATATATATATATATATATATATAGCCTTTGTAATAATGTACTGTAAGTCTTTATTGTCACTTCTAATTAGTTTAATGCATTCTTGCTGAATAAAAGTATTAATTTCTTTCAGAAATCTTACTGACTCCAGTAAGATCATAGTAGTGTATGATTTTGCTGTTTTAATATGTGCAGTCTTGTACTTTCTGTAACATAAACATGTTCATGATGGTCTGAATGGAAAACAGTGATAGCCCAGCATTCACCAGTGTTTTGTCCTAATGCTCAAGCACTCCTTCATTGAAATATATTCTTTGTAACTCATATTATAAATAAACTTAAAATGGTAATGTTGTCTGCAAAACACAGTGAGCAGCTTCTCCAACTGAAGCATTCTGAGAAACTATAGTCTTATTTTATAACTGCATTTAGTTGGATATTGGTTTGACTGACTGAGACATTTGTTGGGACAACAAAAGGAATGTGTATATTCTGCTAGTGACATCAACACAAACTGACAGTACTTTTCATATAATTGTATTTAATATATAAATACAAAAATACTATTGTGATGTACCCAGTACCCCAGGTTGGGAGTCACTAGGCTTTCATAGCAGTGGCTTCCAGCACCTGCTTAGTTATTGACATAAAAAGTGTTTGGAGCATGTCCCTTATCATCAGGCCTTTGATAAATGAGCTTAGGTCTCACATCTATGCCTTTTTTGTAACTATAGTGTCACACTAAGCATACAGATTGTTAATCACAAGGTGATAAGGGGAGACGAGAACACCAGGCAAATTATTAAACTTGAAAATTAAGAGCACTGAACGCTGGAGAACCAACTGAAGCCACAAGCTATCATGCTGGCATGCAAATATGCGTATGCAGATGTGGACTAATATTACCAAAACTAAAGATGCTTTAACCTTCTTTTAGGGTACCACAGCCTTCATTATGTGAAGCATGTGAAGCTTATCAGGAGGAGAGTCTTATCATTATTTGTCTGGTGAAGCATGGTGGCTCAGGGGGACAGCTGAAGAATGGCATACAGCAGGCAGGCCTAAAATGGCAGGGATGGAATCTGGAGTGACACCCTAGCTTTTGTGTGACCTCTTTCAGAGGGTCATCATTGTATGCTGTCACTCTGTGTTGCCCTCAAACTAACTGTACCTGTTGTTTTGAGCACTAGGGAAAACTGGAGTAGATTTAAGGTGCATTCGCAAAATGACTCCAGCAGTAATTCTTGGAAGATCACAAAATAAAAATAAAATACACACTACCAGATTTAATTTAAAAGAAATGAATAATTTTATTCAGCAAGGACACATTAAATTGAACAAAATTGACATTAAAGACACACTTACATTGTTACAAAAGATCTTTATTTTAGATAAATGCAGCTCTTTTGAGTTTTCTGTTCATCGAAGAATCCTGAAAAAAAAAGTTTCGTAGTTTCCATAAAAATATTAAGCAGCACAACTGTATGCAGGATTTATAATAAAGCACCAAATCAGCATATTAGAATAATTTCTGAAGGATCATGTCACACTGAAGACTGGAGCAATGATGCTGAAAATTCCGCTTTGCCATCACAGTAACAAATTACATTTTAAAATATAATAAAATAGAAAACAGTTATGTTAATGATATTTCAAAATATATCTGTTTTTTATTGTATTATTGATCAAATGAATGCTGAGCGTAAGAAACCTACTTCCAAAACATTACAAAATCTTACCAACCCCAAACATTTGAACGGTAGTGTAAATAAAAAGTAATAATAGATATGTTAAAACACTGACAAATGAATCACAGAATGGTTCTCATCAATAATTTACAACAAATTACAATATAAATCAAAAAGTTTGAATATCAGAGTGGCACTTCAGTAACAATTCCTGGAGTGTACAATATAATTTTTTTATTTTATTCAATTTGATGAAAGCCATGGTTAATAGCACTTGATATCATTTACATCCTTTTGGACTGCAAATATAATGGTCTTTACTGCCATTTCGGGAAGTTTTTAATGAAAATGACACCCTAACTAAATAGAATATGGGGTGTGCAGTGGGCAGTTCAAAATGAAGCCAAATGGTGAGGTCATAACTGTCCGTTCTGATAACAATCATCATAATCATCATAAGACAACACAGCTGATCAGCAGGAAATAAACATGGAAACACAAACATCTAATCAGCCACCAGCCTCCATCCCAGTTGAGAATGCTAGTTGATTATTTAGATTACATTGGGGGCCTGAATAAATTCAGAAAGCCACCCACAAAGAGGGCCTCTATCAGACCAGCTCCTCAAACAAGCAGAAGCCATGGAGATATGAGACGCCTCACAACAATGGAAGTGTGGCTGAGAGATATAGGAACTTCAGGAGCGTATTTGCTTACAAGGCCCCTGGCCAGCACCAGCGCACAGAAAATACTCACTGACCACACACAGGTTCACCAAATCACTGTTTGTTAAATCGTTGTACATTACAGGACTAATCTTTCTCTTATCTCCTATTTTTAAACATCACTAATGAATTTTCTCAAAATGAGAGTCAAAGCGTGAATATGAAATAAAACAGTCTCTCTCTTTCTCTCTCAGATGGGCTGCAGGACTGTGGAGTACAGTGCTCAGAGCAGGGTTTGTTTTGGGTGTGTGTGATGAAGTTCGAGGGGGGGTTTGGCCCTCGGCCGAGACGGATGACTATTGTGTGTGCAAGAAGGAGTGTGTTCGGAGGGTGCTGGGCAATTTAAGACAGCATTTAGCATGCAGAGCCAGACAGGGTAAATCAACCTGACTGCACACAATCATGAGCAGAGAGAGAGAGAGAGAGAGAGAGAGAGATAAACAACCAAAAAGAGAGAGAAAGAGCAGGAGAAAATATATTTTTTCGTAAAGAATAAAGGGAATCTTGTCAGTGTGATGCATTAAATCCAAGAATACTGTATTTGTAAAATACTGTATCTCAGAATTTTGCTGTATAATTTATTCTTGGAAAATAGGTTGTTGTTTTTTTCTATATAAAATGCACAAATAAGACTGGGATTGACAGGTTTCTTCTTTGAGAGCTGTCCTATTCTTCTATCTATAGTTTTATGACGAACCTTGAACATCCATAGAACATTGCTCAGCAGGTTCTTTATAGTGAAAAAAGGGTTCTTTACACTTAAAAAACAACAACAACAACACAAAAACTAATCCTTTTGGAATTGTTTACTGATAGATTTATTGGAGACCCCAAAATGGTTCTTCTATGGTATCACTGGGAAAACCCCCTTTTTTAACAATCTCCAAAATGATAACCAGAAAAAAGATAGAGTCTAGATGGAAAAAAAAAAAACAGGGGGAGTGAAAGATTAAAATTAGTCTGAATGAGGCCCACACCCGGCCCCTTTCATTTGTCACTGGACCCAAATCAGGCTTTTGTGTGGGACTCTGTAAAGTAGTGTCAATCATTCTGCTGGTGTTTTATTAGAGAGGAGATTTTTTTATGAATTTACTCTTCATGAATTAAAAGGACCTCCTGCTCTACGTACTGAAAATAGGCAATACAGACTGAAGTTAGACATCACAATACCACTCGTACACTGGAGCAACATCAAAGTGCCCAAGACATCCAATCAGATTTATGTTGAAGCAACTATGTGATGAATATGGTGTAGCCCTCACACAAAAGTGCTTTTGTGTCACTTAAATCAGAGGCTATTCAAAATCAGCACGGGTCTGTCTGATTGGATGATGGGGAAAGGCCTTACAGCGCATCCAAACTTCACACGCACAATAGAAAATGCACATTTTCATGCACTCAGAACCTTAGTGCTTGGTTGACTCACATTTGGTGCACTTTGAAGGACATCATTTGAACCAAGAATAGGACTGCTTTTTGCATGGTCTAAATTGGGAGAGTTAGAATTGCACAAACCTAAACAGGACTCCTTATCTTTGCTGATAAGAGCCCTGCATATATGCTAAAACTGAAAGAAAAGAGTGAACAAGAAAACCAACATTGGTAGGAAATCTTGGATGCCCTCCAGGACAGTTAGTTCATCACCATTAGTCTTCCGTTGACGTCTATTCACAGCCTCCATAGGTTGGGACGGACACATTAGTTACACCACAAAGGTATTCAGGGGTTATAAATTGCTTTACTCTTGAACTTTTTGTTGTTGCTTAAAAATTAACTGTTCACATACTGTATCCCAAGGCTGCATCCCGTCTACAGCTGCCTGCCACCTTCCTTTGTGGTTATACACTAAATGACTCCCATTAATTAAACCATGTTGACACAACTCAAAGCCACTTCTTTTATGAAAGATAAAGAAGTTGTAAATAAAACAAAGACTACTGGAATATGTTTTACAAGAAATTACTATTTCAGATTTCTACTTCAAAATTTCACATTTTATTCAATGCGTTACTTGCTTTTTTTGTAATTCATTGTAAAATTGACTAGCAATTTCTAAGTAAAAATTGTTTCTACTATTTATTTCAGTGTAAATCAGTGCTATGTATTTTATACATTATGTACAGTCATGGCCAAAAGTTTTGGCAGTGACATAAATTTTGTTTTGCAAAGTTTGCTGCTTCAGTATTTGTAGATTGTTTTTCCACGTTTCTATGGTATACTGAAAAACATGATAAGCATATCATAAGTTTTAAAGGCTTTAACTGGCAAAAAATAAATTAAAAAATATATATATAATGAGTCAATATTTACAGTGTTGACCCTTGTTCTTCAGAACCTCTGCAATTCGCTCTGGCATGCTGGATATTAGCTTCTGGGCCAAATCGTGACAGATGGCGATGCATT
>NW_015625591.1:352652-357849 GCF_001515625.1 Sinocyclocheilus rhinocerous | reverse complement strand
CTTGCTGGACACTCTGGGATGTCCTGAAGACTTCTTCACTGCAGTCTAACCTCTCTCCTTGAAGTTCTTGATGATCCGGTAAATGGTTCTTTCAGGTGCAATATTCTTTGTAGCAATTTCCTTGCATGTGAGGCCATTTTGATGCAAAGCGATGATGGCTGCACGTGTTTCTTTGGAGGTAACCATTGCTAACAAGAACACAATGATTGGAAGTGCTTCTTCCCTCCTTTTATAGCAATCAGTCTGCTCTTACAATCTAATTAGTATGATAGTGATTTCACCTGACTAGTACTCATTCACACTTTTACATGTGCTGCTGATATGATTAGTCAATTAATGTTAGCTGGTCATTTTGTGTCAGGATCAAAAAACAGTGAAATTTGTTTTTTTTTTGTGAAAAGTTCATTTTTTGGCCAGTGAAGCTTTTAGCAATTATTTCAAATGCATCTGATCACTCTACACAATAATCTAGAAACAATGTGAATGAACACCACAACAGCTTAAACAGCAAACTTTGCAATACACAAAATGTATGTCACTGCCAAAACTTTTGGCCATGACTGTATACTGTACTTAATTACCTACATTTGTGTAAAGTGAAATTCTGAGTCTTAATTGTCAAACGTAGGTTTTTATAAAAGAATATTTGATATTAGCTGGTTGATTTTAAGCATACACAAGACAATTACATGAATAAATAAAGTTTTTATTTTACATATAGGGTTTCTCTTCATAAAAAATTGCATATACACAAGTTTGTATAAAAACACACAAGTGCACACTTTGATACGAAAGTAATTCATCCAGTACAAAAACATTGCTGCATATGTAGCACAAAATATTATAATATACAGGTTGCCTGTGGGCTTCCTAGAGTAACGTTAGTGTATCCCCTAACAGACGCCGTATATGAGACCTGATACTATTTTTCCTCATTCGTTTAACTACGACTGGTCACCTCGTTATTTGTACAGTATGGAAGGATCAAACTGACTCATTCAGTTGCATTTACACATTATTGCATCAGCAGGGCAAAATGTTGAATGCGGGGTGACAAGACACAAGTCAGCCGTACAGACATCCTCGCATGCCTCAAGTCCCATGCAGTTCTAACATTTAAAAACTTGTGAGTGTTGCATCTGCTGGAAAATGCCCTCTGTGAGTCCAGTGCTCAATCAATGAACTCGAGTCCTTCACGGGCACCAGCAGGCAGTGTATCAGCGACCTGGACCAGTCCTGTGCCGTCTCTTCAGCACCAATCTTTAGTAGTCAGTGAAGCACCTGTAATAGAATAATAACAGTTATGAGTCACAGGCATATACAAAAATGACTGCAATTCAGTCATAAGAAAAGAAGAAAGTCTCAAAAAGAGGATAATCCATGTAGAATTTAAATGAACTATTTTCTATCTTGCTTTCCAACTATGCAGCCTTATGATGTTATGATAAAACGTTAGAGAGAAAAATAGATTTTTAAAGAGAAGGCCCCTTATAGTTGAGGGCCCCTGGGTCTGTAAAAGTGAAGAAAAAAAAGCTTAAAAACTGCTCCTACCTGATTCATATCTGTCGAACCATGTGGTAAAGTCCAGCAGCTCTTGCTCCTCAGAGCTGAGATGCTCGTAGCTGCCCTCATCAGAGGAATAAGCTGAATGAGGAGACTCCGAACCCGCCGAGTACGCGTTGGAGACCGACGGAGACGGGACGCCGCACTGCAGCACAGCGGACACGGCGTCGTGCTCGTCCAGCAGCTGCTGAAGCGCTCGGATGTACTCCACCGCCGAGCGCAGCGTCTCCACTTTGCTCATCTTCTTGTTCGCCGCTCCGTTGGGCACATGCTGGCGCAGCGTCTGGAAGCCCATGTTCACCTGCTTGACGCGGTTTCTTTCGCGTTCGTTGCGTCTGGCCACCGCCATGGGCTGCTGCTGAGGGATGGTATAGCCGAGTCCGTTGAAGGTCAGTCTCCTCTTGCACCTGAGCAGCTCTGGGCTGCTCGAGCGCTGTCTCTTCAGCACTTTAAACTCCCTGTCCTGCTTCGCATGAGGTACGAAGGTGTCCGAAAAAGGCTGGTAAAACGAATCGTGAGTCATTTGCGTCGTAGCGATGACAGTTGCCTCCATGTCGCGGGGATAGGGACTTTGCGAGTAATGCGCCGCTCTCGTGCCTTTCGCGTGGCTCGCAAGAATTCACCTGTTCGGCAAATGATTTGAGGGTAAAGCAACTTGCTCTCCCTTTTCTACACGTGCGCCACTCCTCCACCCACTTTCGGGCCGCACGCTCCCAAAGGAAGACCCCGCCCCCTGCATGAATCCCCTGCTCGGGTTTCTCGCGCCGGGCGCGTGGCTTTGACAAACTCAAAGGAACTATTCTGTGAGCTCACTGCGCCACGCGTATGAGGCGCTGCCTATCTCAGTGAAATCATGCTCAGCCCCGCGCACGCGTATGCTCCGCGTTATGGAACGTAAAACTTTCGTTGGGGACCACTGATATCAAAGAAAACGATGGAGTGTCGTCGATTTTTAGACGCTCAGGTTACTATAATTCACCTGTTGTCTGTCTGTCAGTCTGCGGGGTGCTTTGGATAACCCGCTAAATAGACGTGGATTCAAAACAGCGTAATCACAAAATAAGACTAACATGTAAAAGTGCCAAAAACTATCATGTTACAATTTTTTTTTCAACGTTTTTTTTAATATAGTACTATAATTTCGATTTAGCCTACTATACTGTATATAAACAAGTAGGCTACATGAGAGACTTGAATGCATATATAACTTTTATCCTCTAGAATAAAGACTCTTTAAAGACTTTTTTGATCATTTAGATTGTGTTGATCAGGTATTTCATATATTGTCAGGGCCAAATGTCTCCATAAGAATAGTAAAACATGTGTGGATCATTCGGTTATTATGAAAAAATGAATACAAATATGTTTTCTTAATAAAAATGTAACAAAGCAGAACGGTTTGTGCGAGGGATCTGTTTAGGGATAGAAATCATTAGCGCAATATAAACACAACAGAAGTCAATGGAGAGTCTCTACCAGTGTGTGTGTGTGTGTGTGTGTGTGTGTGTTCCTAACCTCAGACTGCTCCAAGTGAACTGTCACTGAAATTAGTATATTGTAAAGCACCATCAACAAAATCACCTGATAATGACTATCTACTTTATAATGAAGTAAAAATCTGAACACAAATGAACAGATGGAAAATGAAAAAATAAATAAATAAATAAAAACTCTTCATTGAGGCTAATTTCAGATAAAAAAATTAGTTTGTGGAAAAAAATAAAACACAATAAAAATAACTGGTAACCCTTTATTTTGATGGTCCCCTTTAAACATTCGGTTGACTATAAGTAACTACATGTCAACTACCAGTCATTAGAGTAGTTAGTAGACTGTCTGCTTAATATGCTAATACTTTATTTTTACGGTCCCCCAACAAACATTCTATATAGGTAACTTTGCACCTACATTGCACATACTTATTAACCTTAACCCTAACCATAACCTTAGCTGTTAGTTGTTAGATGATGTGTAGTTGCAAAGTTACTTCTAGTCAACAGCATGTCTAAAGGGGACCATCAAAATAAAGTGTAACCAAATAATTTGGACTTTAAACTTCATATTTGCTGTGATTTGTTAGAATATTTATGTGCTGAGGTAAATATGTGCCTACTTTTTATTTTCTAGCTACTTCGAAGCATGACTGACAGACAGAAACTTTGGTAAGTCCCATAAAACTTTGTATCTGGATAACTTTATTGAACAATTCATTACATGTTCAAGCCAGGACTCCACAGCAGCAATACTTTACCCTCCACAAATAGTCCTCAAACAAAATGTACTGTAAAACGTAAATGTATAAAGATCTCCCCCTAGCGGCGACAATATGTTTCTACAAGACAACATACGAACAATTTCTTACTAAGAGTAGACCACACAAATCTTGTGTTTGTTCCCCTAAATAAAGTTATGATTCCTCCATTCCATACTAAATCAAGAAGTATACATTAACTATAGTAAGTGTGATGTAGGCTAAATATAATGATTTGGAGCTATTACAATTTGTGTAATAACATGTTGAAAACATTTATAATGCTATTTTCTGAGCAAATTTAATTCATTACGTAAACATATCTTCAAGTTGTGTTTCACAATGTTTAAGCAATGACACATTTGTAGTCTGATGTGGGGTTTTAACAGCCTTTTCCGTCCAGTCAAGTGAGTTTTTATTTGTATTATTTGTTTTAGTATTATTTGTTCCATGTGTCCTCTCCTTAGGTCTAAGCATCAGGAGCTGAAAACCAGAATATTTCATAATTATAAAGGGCAGAAGACTAAGTGCATGTTGTATTTCTCTGTAAACAAATGCATTTACTTCTAGGGAACAGCAACTCCGTCCTTCGTTGGTGTCCATTATGGCAAGTTTGTTTCTCCTCTAGTCCTCTATAAGACAGAACACAGTATTCAGTCACCTGAATTAATTTCAATCCATTTAAAACCAAGATGAGTCAAACATACTTTAATAAAGGAATATGTAATGCTCTGTTGAGAACACACAAAAAGAGGGCAAATCACACGAAAACTTACACATTGAACTTGCTTGTCCCTGAATCATCTAACCATTCTTGCCAGTCATTCCATTGAAAGTATTCGTCACAGTTACTGGATTTACAGGGACTGTGGACAGTCAGGTACAGCCCTTGCCACTGCTCTGTCAGTGTGTTCAGCCGTATCATAATCTCCCTTATCACTTCCCATGCTTTCTGGATGTCTTCTGAGGTTTCAACTACAGGAAGAAACATTATTAAGTACAATATTTTAATTATACAGTAGATTTAATACATTTATGAAGAAGACAAAAATCATCTCTTAGTGGCAACAATATGTATCTACAAGATGTCAAAAAAAAAAAACTAAGAAACTACAGATTTAATAATTTTATAATAGAAACAAATATAATAAATATGAATGCAGGCCATGTGACCATTAGAAACTTCTTTAAAGGGGTCATATGATGCGATTTCAAGTTTTCCTTTCTCTTTGGAGTGTTACAAGCTGTTTGTGAACATATAAGATCCCTAAAGTTGCAAAGACTAAAGTCTCAAACCCAAAGAGATATTCTTTATAAAAGTTAAGACTCGTCCACACCCTCCTAAAACGCCTCATTCAAACATGCCCCCACATGTCTACGTCA
>NW_015625591.1:337833-350384 GCF_001515625.1 Sinocyclocheilus rhinocerous | reverse complement strand
TGTTTCCTGGAAGAGTAGACTACAATGCCGGCAGTTCTGACTCAGTCTGTAAGTACGTTTTCATTTAAAGGATTTGCCACTGATGATTCAAACGCGAGTTTTGGGCAGTGTGGATTAACGTTAGCACTTGTTGTTTGTCATTTCTCCGATCACAAATGCAGACATGGTTTTATGTTTACACGGCGCGATGCAACGCAACGCAATGCGTAAAAAGACAGTATAAGTCATTATAATCCGTAATTATGTCCCCACTGTATGCAACAAATGCCTCGTTTGTAATGGGTTTTAATGTTTATGTCTCGTCGCTCCGGCCGGACACGGCATCACAGTATGGTGAGGGGCGTAACATTTTCGTCACACGCTTGAGGTATTCGGCCAGTCATAATGCACTGGATAGCTGGCCAATCACAGCACACCTCGCTTTTTCTGACCGATGAGCTTTGTAAAAATCGACACGTTTCAGAAAGGCGGGGCATAGAGGAGAAACAATAATGTACAGTATGTGGAAAATAATGTGTTTTTTGAACCTTAAACAGCATAAACACATTTCATTACACCAAATACACAAAATAATGTTTTTTTTAGCAACATCATATGACCCCTTTAATAAACATTAAAAAATCTTACAAAGCGTAAGTGTATGTAAATGTAAATCATTGCTATACAAAATGTAATAAAACAGGGGACTTACGCTCGCTCTCTTTGCAGCGGATCTCAATGAACTGGTCCTCATCACAGCGTTCTCTGAGCAGAAACCGTCTGTCACCACAGCACAGCACACACTGGTCTTTTCCTATCCAGTATGGAGAGTATAAGGAGCATGTCCTGATCACAAGCCTGTAAAGCAAGCACCAGTTTTACATGTTTTTACTAGTTATCCAAGGTTATTTCTTACAATCAAGTCTAAATCAAGTTTAAATTAGCTTTTTGAGCAAGTCATCAGGGTATCCGGGGTTGATGAGACTTTGTAAAACATGACAGCAAATAGAGTGAATAAATCAGGAATGTTCTTCATTGAAATTCTCTATTTTCTCTGAAAGAGATAAGCATAAGCATTCACCTGTGGAAGAAACCATGTGGTATCTCAGGTAGGAAGTAAACATGGATATTTAGGTCCTCTGTATTGTCTGATTCCCACTTTTGCTCTACCTGTTTGTTGTTTGGCAGGTAACTTGGGAACAGACAAGCATCTGGCTCATACACAATCGGATTTGAGGGCACCCAATCTTTCTTCGGACAGAATTCGTTGGCTTTTGGATTGAGAGGACCGTTATGTTTGGTCGACAAACATACATCAAAGTGCTTTAGTAGTGAAAGGAGACATCCTTCCCTCTTTTTGGACCCAACCACCTCCTCAATCAGCTCTTCATCAGTAATGTCATAATTCTTCTGGAGCTCAGTCCGCACCAGGATCCTAATAGCCACATTGTTTAAGGACGCTCTGTCTTTATAGTCACTGATCCATCGTTTCTTCTGTATTGCAAGTGCATTTTCTGACTTCAGCTGTGCAGAAGAAATCTTGTTCAGTTCCTGAACTAGGTCATGTCTCACAATAGTCTGTGACAGAATCAAAAGAAAATAAATGATGAAGGATTTCTATGCTGATTAGTTTATGGCTATTCAAGGACATTTAATGGTTGTAGTTTAAATGTTTGATGCATGAACCTTGAACAATGAGATGAGGAATGGTGGTTTTACAAACAAAGAACCCGCCAATTCTGGGATTTCCTTGTACCACATAATGACGCCAATTCGGTGAAGATACTGAAGAATTAACTTTAGTTTGTCATCGTCCAGTGTAGCATGTCTGTTCTTTAGTTCATACAAGAGGGCCGTTTGACTCGCAATTCCTGTTAATAGGTGCAAATTTCAGACTTAAGAAACTTATTTAAGAACAAACACATCAAGCATTGTAATCTTACAAAAAGAAAAAAAAAATACTGACCATGCTCAGCAATGTCACCGTTTTTCAGGAGATCTTGGATATCATTCTCCACCTCACAGTAGCATCTAGGTAATGTCTGTTCTATGCTGGGGAATGTCTCTTTGTTCAAAACCTCATTTTTGATGCGAGTATGTAGCTTGTCAATGTCCGCCTGTTCAGTGCAATCTATAGGTACAAGGTCAACGACCTGGAAACAAAAGGTGACAAAGAAGATCATGGCAGCACATTTAATTAGATGCATATTTTATGCCAGCAATTGCAAAACCAAATTACCTTTAGTTTGTACTCAGTCAGTCTTTCAATTTGATATATCTGGTCACAGTACGGAGATGAGTCCTCCATTTCCTGGAAGTTCTTCCTCCGATGCTCCAAATTAGTTGTATGTGTTTCAAGCATTTCCTTCACCTGCTCTTCGATGTGTTTTTTCTTTTCTTTCACCTCATTCTCATTCGTGCACTGGTCAACATGAGTGCCCACAAGCAGAACTACTGAGTCTGGAATCTTAAGCTGAAGATTTTTGATCCAGAAGCCCACATTCTCCTTGAAACTCTGGGCATCCATGTTGTAACTGAAAAAGGAATGCTAACTGTTATGCTAACTGGCCCAACAGTGAAAAAAAGTTCCCTAAGTCTCTCTATAACATTCTGGTTTTGCCCATTTTATTGTCCACAATGCAAAAATTACACGTCTGATTCCTTAGTAATAGAGATGCTTGCTAATAAAAGAATAAATTCTCAACAAGCTGTATATGTTTAGTAGTTAAGAGTATATTGCACTGTGAGATCTAGCAGAAGAAGAAAAAAACTAAGAAAAAAAGGCTTTACCTGGAAAGGTTGATGGCAAGTATGACAAAGGCTTGAGCTGTTATAAATACATGATGGGTGATGTAGTATTCCTCTTGTCCAGCAAAGTCCCAAAAGAAAAAACGGACACCCTCGTAACCAACTTCACTTATTTCAATCCCTACAGTACGGTCTTCCTCGGCCACTGATACAGGGCGACCCTGCTTCAGACTGCGGCACAGAGTGGATTTCCCTGCCATGGAGCTCCCAAGAAACATAGTCTTCACAGTGCAGACATTTGGGGCGTTCGCCTCAAGCATTGCAAAGTAACTCTCGATATCTCTCAATCCCCCTGCACAGACCTCTTGAGGGGGCTTTCTAAGAGGGTTACCACTAGCTTTGAACAGAGTTAAGCTACGGTTTTGAAAGAGTAGGTCTGGTAGCTCAGTTAACTGGTTCCTCTCAACATAAAGTTCTTTTAGGTGTGAAAGACCCACAAGAGCATCCAAATTCCTCAAGCAGTTGTTGGACAGGTTTAGGTAGTTGAGATGTTGGCACCTGTTCATGTCCTGGGGTAGCTTTTCAAGCCGATTGGTGCTCAACTTTAGGAATCGAAGTTTCTCTAAGGACGGAAAGACATTTTCTGGAATGGTTTTGATAGTGTTTTGATTGATATAAAGTTTCTCCAATTGGTGTAACCCTCTAATGTCCACAGGGAAATCACTGAACTCATTCCTGCTCAGGTTGAGCTCTGTCAGGCTTTTCAGTTGATTGATACCAGTGATTTGTTTGAGTCTGTTCCGCTGTAGATCTACCTTGACTGCATCTCCACCCCTCTGAAGTAGCTCATGGGGAAGGGCTTTGAGTTTCTTTCCAGCAAAGTCTTCTTCCTTTTTGGCATTTTGATTTCCTATGGTAATATTATTGTTTTTTAAAAAGTGTGTGTCATTCCTATTTAAGTATTATTACCAGCATACTAACATCTTAACCTTTTCATAGATGACTCGAAGAAGCAACATATTTCAACATGAATGATAAATGAGTGTTTTCTTTTTCTAGGCAGCAAAAATAATTCAAATTCAGTGCGAGTCGGTCAAGATTAGCAATTATTATATCCACTACAATGATACAGCAAAACTTGACAGTCACCATCACTATTGACAAACTAATTATAATATACGGTCTTCACATTTCTTTGGAAATTACAATCATGCAAATTTGTAGCATTTCTTAAAGATCAAGATTAAAAAAATGTGAACATACCATTTAAAACCGACATGTTGTTGAAATGTTAAATAAACTCTTTCGCTCGTCTGTGTGTCTTGTAGATGATCTACTTCCTTATGTTTCATAAAGCAGAGTAGGGACGGACTTTTAACAAGAGTTACATCTGATTTTTACTTTCATTTACTGGAAAACGTAGCAGTATCTATTTCCGTTTCTGTGGCATCATCTAAAAACGAGGCGGTACTGCCATCATCTGGCTAACATGTGAAACATAGTGAAGGGAATTCTGGCTCTTTTTAGGGATCCGGGTAATTTGGCTCAGTTTAGCAAAAACAACCGGCTCTTTATTTAGTACCCCCTCTGGATTTTATAATTCAGCCAAATCCTATGTGTGGTATGTGTGCACAAATTTAATTAAATTATTTAACATAATTAAACTAAACTATTAAAAAACAATTTTAAACTATAAAATGCAACATAATATTCAATTTTGTTAATTGACACTATAATTCAGATTTTCACAATTCAAATCCAAATTGTTTTGTCATATTTCTGGCTCCATAAACTTTTCCAAAATACCATCATTTTACACTATTTATTTTTTTTGGCATAAAAACCAAAAACCTAATTTATGTAAGAACATGATCTGGGAAACATCAACATCTGATAAATGTCTTTGAAAAAGCAGATTTACATACATTCTAAATCATAAACATCGTTAAGACATTTTCCAAACATCTATTTAACATCTGATAGGAAACGTCTTAGAGACATATTGCAAATGAACAATCTAAAAAATACATCTTGCAGATGTAAATGCAGACATTAAATATATGTGATATTCAGTTTATGTGCTCTCAGGGTAGTGAACTATCCAAAACACAAACTACAAATCATATTCAAAATTCAACATGGTGTGCCATATAATAGATAAAAACTCAATTACAGTGTTCAAATCAGAAGCATCCCACACAGTTGTATCGTTATATCTATTAACCCTGAAGCATTGTCACATTGTGCATGTGTGTTGATTCTGTTGATGTGAGCCATACATGATACATATACATTATATATATTTTTTCTTTTTTTTATTTGAAATATAACAAAATATTACAAGTTTTCAGAATAAATTGGCATACAACTTATATTCAAGGACATCAGTTTTAAGAGAGGCTTAGACTTACACAGAATACCAAAAAAAAAAAAAAAATTCATTCTTTAAACCATCCATATAATAAATATAGCTTAAACATAGGGGATAAAATAAAACATTATAATAAATTATATTTATCAAATAAATCTAACAGCTGCTTTATTTATTTATTAATTGATTAATTAATGTATTTATGTATTTATTTATTTATTTATTTTTGACAACGTTTTTGAGTATTGTGTCAAATAGCCTAATTCCTAAATACTGTAAACATGGGGGGTGATTTAAAAAAAATCTTCATTTGAGAATAAAATTATTCGCTCATTATAATTAACTTTTCTTTCTTTTTTTTTTTCTTTTTTTATTAAGTACAAAATCTGAATACAACAAACTGGCATTAATAATTAGTATACAAAAAAGATTCTGGTATGGAAGGCTCAACACAATAGAATCATAATAAGCTCCAGACAAATCATATAACAAAACATTCCAAGAAACATAAAATATAAAATAAAAATAAATTAAATAACAAAAAATACATAATTACAACAAATTATATAATACAAACAAATGAAGTAGTTTTACTGCTTTTGGATTTTTCATTTTACTAAGGGCATCTGAGAAGTATTTTAGATCAATTTTAAATACAATAAACAAAGGAGGGGATTTAAAATATCTACATTTATGTATAAAGTATTTTGCTAATAATATAATATTATTAATCAAATCATACAAACCAGAGCACTCTTTGGTTGTTCCGTACATTACATCTTGTAAGGTTAGAGTGAAACCATCAGCAATCACACCCTTCTCTACCATCCAGTCCTGCAATGCCTTCCAAAAAGACTGCGACAAACTACATGTAAAAAATACATGTTCTGTATCTTCAACTAAATATTTGCATAAATAACAGGGCTCATTTTCAAAATTAAATTTTGAATGTAGAAATTTATTGGAGGGATATATCTCATTTAATATTTTAAATTGCATTTCTTTTACCTTGGGGAGAATAGGAAATTTTAGATAAGCTGTTCTGAAATATTTAACAGTGTTTTTATCAAATGTATGATCTAATTTATTTCTTAATATTTGACAAGGGTAGCACGACTGGATGATATATTGTCTTATATATTTGTTAGTGCAGAGTTTGTTTTCTATCTCAATATCACCAACGTATAATAAAGGACATTATATTTAACATAAAAGACAATTGGGGGTCAAACAGCGTACAAAATCTGCGACGAAGGCGCCTCCTTGATCGTCTCGTTAAGATGACGCAGAAGTATGGTCCAAAAAAGGGCTGTGTCCGAAATCGCCCCCTATACCCTTAAATAGGGCACTAATTGAGGGAACAGCCATTTAATCGCCCCCTATACCCTTAAATAGGGCACTATTTGAGGGAACAGCCATTTTTAGTGGTGTCCGAAACCATAGTGGACGTTCTCGAGTGCACTCATTCAATCCCACAATGCACTGCAAAAACGAGTGTACAACTGGTGCACGCTCAACGGCTAGAGAATGCCCAAATTGCCCATAATGCACCGTGAGAGTCACGCGCCGAATGAATTCCCGCATCTCGCCAGAAGATGGCGCCCGCAGCTGATTAATCAATCCGTTCATTTTTACAAAGCGCTCATCCATGGCGTACAGCATAATGTACAACACGGGTATAAATTCATTGTAAATTGATTATTAAATTGTTTGATTTGGGTTTATACATAATTTCCGTGACAGAGTTTAAGATAAATCCTTTAATCTTACTACTGGAGCTGCTAGTTTGCTAGTTTCAAATGATTAATAAACAGCAAGCACAAACTATGCAAAAGCCGCATTCCTTCCGGTGCACTCAGTGTCCGAATTCACTACTCGTTTTCATTCACTCCTTCTAGTGAACTGAATTGGTGACCTAATGTAGGGAATAGTGAATGAGGGTATAGGGGGCGATTTCGGACACGACTTTTTTTGACCCCTACACCAGTGGCGGCGTTTCACAAAACCATAGGGTATACCATGGCGGTGGGGGGTTGGTGTCACAGTTTTGATAAATAAAAAATCCAACGACACAACACTAAGCACTGAAATCGCCGCGTCTTCGCACAGCGGTGATCTGACCTACGCCGCCGCTGACGCGACAGATCATCCGGCGCTGGAGTGATTCTCTCTTCACCTGCCTCGGGTTCTTCACAAGAAGAAAAGCCCGATCTTAAATTTCTGAGCGAGGTTGATGAGTCCAAGTCAACATCTGGATCAGGAGAATGGAGTCTGACGCAACTTTGATGGTCATCAGTTGATTGATCACCTGTCAAAAATAAACAAATAAATATTTCGATATGTCAAGCAGCGGCGGCGTTTCACAAAACCATATGGTATGCAGTGAACCAACGGCACAACACTAAGCACTGAAGTATAGGAAAAAATATAGAAAAGGATAACGTTTAAACGTCGTCAGAGTTGGTATTGTGGCTTTATCAGACACTTGCACTTAACATTAAATGGAGTTGGTTTTTGACCAGCGAATGACGGAGATCTGTTTTGTCTGTCATTAGAACGGCTGTATCTGAGGCAGCAAGTGCATCGCATTAAACGCTTTCATCAACTTACAGGTTATAACTTTTATTGTAGCTATATGGGTGCTATAGTTTTTCTTGTCGTTTAATACACTTGGCCAAAATATCACGAAACGATGAAGCGCTATATGCACAGGATATTTAATAATACGTACAAAAGTATATGGCTACAACCAGACGTCAAAAGCTAAGACTCTTCTCCTCTCTTCAAACACACAAAAACATTGACCTTTATAGACATAGTGTTTGAATAAACAAAACGCTGTACTTTTTTTAAACATCAAGTTATTTATTTACCCTTACATTGCGAACAAGCGGAGATCTGTCTCCAGGCTGTGCGTGGCGCGTCAATCTGAATGGAGGTTCTTCACAAGAAGAAAAGCCCGATCTTAAATTTCTGAGCGAGGTTGATGAGTCCAAGTCAACATCTGGATCAGGAGAATGGAGTCTGACGCAACTTTGATGGTCATCAGTTGATTGATCACCTGTCAAAAATAAACAAATAAATATTTCGATATGTCAAGCAGCGGCGGCGTTTCACAAAACCATATGGTATGCAGTGAACCAACGGCACAACACTAAGCACTGAAATATAGGAAAAAATATAGAAAGGGATAACGTTTAAACGTCGTCAGAGTTGGTATTGTGGCTTTATCAGACACTTGCACTTAACATTAAATGGAGTTGGTTTTTGACCAGCGAATGACGGAGATCTGTTTTGTCTGGCATTAGAACGGCTGTATCTGAGGCAGCAAGTGCATCGCATTAAACGCTTTCATCAACTTACAGGTTATAACTTTTATTGTAGCTATATGGGTGCTATAGTTTTTCTTGTCGTTTAATACACTTGGCCAAAATATCATGAAACGATGAAGCGCTATATGCACAGGATATTTAAAACGTACAAAAGTATATGGCTACAACTAGACGTCAAAAGCTAAGACTCTTCTCCTCTCTTCAAACACACAAAAACATTGACCTTTATAGACATAGTGTTTGAATAAACAAAACGCTGTACTTTTTCAAACATCACAGTTATTTATTTACCCTTACATTGCGAACAAGCGGAGATCTGTCTCCAGGCTGTGCGTGGCGCGTCAGTCTGAATGGAGGCGGGGTGAAGCTATGAGGTTTCGCTGACAGTTTGAGATGTTACGAGCTTTAGTGACAAGCTCTTTTAAATGCTTTTCATTGGATAAATATTTGTAAAACCCTCAAACAGACATAAAGAAGACCGGTAGGATTGATTTAAAATAATAATAACAAATTATAAAAGAGATATGAAGTTTGGATAATTTTCCATGGCACACCTGACTGGGCTAGGGTATGGCGACTGCCATACATCCTTCATCCCTTCGAAGCTCTCACTCCGGAGGGTAAACCCTTTGAAGGGATTAGGGCATAGGGATGAGCACTTCCGAATGGAACGCAGGGTAAGTGTGTGTTAAGGGCACTGCACTTTGGCGTTTTTAAGACCTGGGACAGTCTTGCGCACTTACTTCCTGTCGCGCGCACGCGCTCAAGGGGTGTATCCCTCCTCGGGCCATGTCCCAAATCGCACCCTAAACCCTCGCGGTCTTCCTCTGAGTCCGCACTTTCATGACGTAATGCCGCTTTGACTGTTGGGTAGAAGTCTGCTGCGGAGCTCGCCCCGGTGCGGTCTCGGCAGAAGTGCGCATCGAGGACGCATAGCGGCCGCAAAGGGGGCGCTCGCGAGCACCCTTTTGAGCGCTAAAATGACGAATGGGACACCCCATTCGGTCTCGTGGACTTTTGTAAGTCCTCAAGACCGAAAGTGCACACGAAGTGTTCCATTTGGGACAGGGCCCTCGTTTCCTTGCTCATCCAGTAGCCCCTCTGTCCTCCATCCTACGACCCGGAAACCGATCGAGCACCGCGAGGTGGCGAGGATCGAGGAGTAAGGAGGCTTCCTGAGGAGTCATGAGTGAGGATACACAGGTGTATCCTTTGCGGAAGTGTTTTTCATCGAAAAACCTGACGCACATATAAATTCTCCTCCCCCTTCACTGTTGTTATAATTTTAATTTATATTTTACCTTTAAAGTTTAAATAAACCATACATGTCATATATTTTAAACAGGGCATTTTGCTTTATTAATATTTATTATGAATGTCTTAAATAACAAACTTTAACAACATAAGGGCAGATCCCTTTAGCGCAGCTGATGACGCTTTGAATTGACCCTAAAGGGAGCGAGGATATATCATTTCACTTGATTCAATTCCTTCATCCTCGCGTCCTTCCCTCGCATCCTGAACGGGTGGAGCGAAGACGCGAGGAAAGGAAACGAGGATGCTCAAATAAGAATTGAGAAGCACCCCATGTGTGGGTATTTGGACAGGGCAAAAGCAGGGCGGCTGCTGGCCAAATGGGTGCCCTAAGCAGAATAGTATTGTTGTGCCCCCTCCTTCAAAAAAAAAAAAAACCTACTATAAGGGGTCAAAATAAAACTTTAATAAAATATAAAAATAAATACATAAATGGTAATTAAATTGTATTATTTATAAATTACAATTGTCGCTCTAGACAGGCTATGGCTATGATTTTATTAATACCGTTGTCTGATTTGTATTACATTGTGTATTTTAACAGTGTTATTCAATGAAACCATATGATTATTATTAATTAACAATAATGATTAATTATCATTATTGACTCATTGTTTTTATATAATACATTTTAAGTCATGAAAACTAGAATATTAAGTCAGATGCGCAAACTGCGTACTCTGCGTAAAGGGAGCGGCGGTACTGGGCAAAAGTGAACGAATTTGGGCACTGACGTATACACTGCGCATCAGAGAGCAGGAGCTGTCGCAGAAACATCTTCGTCACATGTACTTCACGTCACAACCATCATGTACTTTTGTATTACATTTAGGCCTACCTTATTTTAGAAAATAATATTACGGTAATATCAACTTTGAGTCGGGTCGTAACACTAGACCTAACTTGTTTTGTAATGCTTAATATGTTCATAATAATTAAAAACTATTAAAATACTGGCAACAAAAATAAACACATATTACACATACATTTTATGTATTTATTATTTTCAGTGTCTTGAAACTCTTCCGAGCAGTGTTTTGCGCTCAGATAAGATGACAGTGGTCGCAGAGTGCATAGGCGACCGTTAATTTTGCATTAGGATGAATATGCCACATACAGGTGATTAACGAATATTTTTTTTTAAATCATCCACCAAATTATCATCACATCTCCATCATCTCTTGTAGGTTAACAACAACGCCACCTCAGTAAATTAGTAAAATATTAATCTGAGTTAATGTCTAAATATTTTTTTTATTTTATTTTAATAATGCATGAAATAACCTTTAAAGCAGAAATAAGAAACTGCAAACTCTCTTTAAAACTCGCTCGCTCCCGCTCTCTCTTCCAGCTCGCCGGTTCTCCACATTGGATTGTGGGAAATAGTGCTTCAGCGAGTGTACATTGGTTGTACACTCGAAATCAGAGAGAATTGTGGGTAGAAAGTAGTGAACGAATGTAGGGAATGAATTCGTTCACTCATGCCTTGTCCAAATACCCACACTTGCAGTCTTTGCACTTGACCACTTGACTACTTATATGATGTATTTCCTGTGTTTGGCCAAAGTGTTCAAGTGAGCATGAAGACCACAAGTGTGTGTACAACTTTTCATTACCTGATGGGACACACTTATAGTGTTGTAAAAACGCAAATTGTTTACAGACTTTTATTATTATTTTCAATACTTTGCATTTTAAAATCAACTTCTAAATGTCTGTTCAGTAGTCCCTATAGATGACACAATTTAATTAAGTGATAAAAAGCAGTTGCAAATATACTATTCTTTGCAGCAATAAAATGTGTAGCACTTTGTTTTACCACCAAATTATATGTAATATCTTATTATTATTAATATTTAACTTACATTGGAAAGGTTTCCGTGACCTCTCGCGAGATCTTGGCAAAAAGTCTCACGATTTATTTCCAGAACATGATGCATGATGGGATACACTTAACCCTCGAATACCGCTCCGGAGAGGTATTCGAGATAGTGTGGGTTTAGTGTTCGTTAAGGGCACTGCGCTTTGGTATTTTTAAGACCTGGGACAGTACTGCGCACTTGCTTCCTGTCGCGCGCACGCTCTCTCAAGTGGCCAAGACCGCAAGTGTGGGTATTTGGACAAGGGGTCAGAATTCGGACAGCACTACAAAATGACCGACACCCGAAATAGTGCACTATATAGGGGATAGGGAGCGATTTCAGACACAGCTTAAGTAAACAGAGGGCTTACAGGAAGTGCTAATCAACAGAACAACGAACTGGTGTGCAAGTTGTGCAACTAAATTAGGAACCTTGGAAACAAACTATTGGCGGGGAAAATGAGAACAAAGGAAACAGGTACAGAAACAAGTACACTAGAAGTAAACCAAACCAAAACAGAACATATCTGTGACAGTGTTAGCAAAAAGAACAATATTTTTGGAAATGAATACTAGTTGAATTGTGGCTGCAAAATGCTCTCATTATGAATGCTTAGCGGCGGGGGCGGAGCTAGGAGGTGGCCACCCCTATGAAAACATCCTGGCTACACCCCTGCTTAACTGAATTTGTGACACTTAAAGGGGTCATGAACTGAGAAATCTAATTTCCCTGGATCTTTTGACATATAACAGGTCAATGTACCATAAAAACATCCTGTAAGTTTTAAAATGTAAAAATTTCTTGTTAGTTTAAAAACAGCTTTTATTGAAACCAAGCAGAGGCGGACAAAGTACTCAACTCCATTACTTGAGTGAAAGTACAGATACTGCTTGTCAAATATTACTCCATTACAAGTAAAAGTTGTAAAGACAGATTTTTACTTAA
>NW_015625591.1:325843-337547 GCF_001515625.1 Sinocyclocheilus rhinocerous | reverse complement strand
CACATGTCTTAATTCGATTATGACTTTAGCCGGATTAAGGTAATCAAAAATATCTGTTTACATGGTAGATTCTTAATCAGAGTATTGTCTTAATCGTATTAAAATCGGAGTATTGTTGTCCATGTAAACGTACTCACTGTGTAGTGTAAGTTGTGAAAAAAAATAGTCTTTAATTGCCTTCCTTGTGATCCAAACATATCTAGGCTACATCAGACGTGAGCGCTGTTGCATCATGTAGCGAATCAATTTCTCTTTCAGGTCAGAAGCAGCGCGAATGCTTGAAGTATGTCAGAAATAGAGCAGGACATCAGTTTACTGTCAGGGATTTGTTGTGTCTATCCGTGCCGCATCCAGTGTAGACAGAATCGCCGATTATAAAGGGTTCTGTCGTCTAGTCGTGTTGCGCTGCTCGCACAGTGCTGAGTGGATCCAACAGTGTTGCAACAAATAAATGTGAGTAAAGGTGTTTTTACCAGTATTGCATTGTCTGTTCCAGACCGTTTGATATTTATACGTTTTTAACCCAAATGACCCACAATTTTTTTATGTAAAATCACACTAACATTATAAGTGGACCTCAGAGAACATTATAAAATAATTTTTAAAAAATGCTTTTCATGACCCCTTTAAAAAATTAAGGCAGGCGTGTGCGATATCACGATTTTTGACTCTCCAAATTTTACAGTGGGAAATCAATAAGCCTAAAAACTTGCAATCATTTCTTTTTATTTTGGTATGTTTTTAGTTAATGAAATATATGTATATTGTTCAAATACATCCAAAAATCTTAATGTTTAATCATTACAAAGACAGCACTGTATTTACATAGATATATTCTTATGTTTACAAATGAATATCATACAAGAGAAAATATAATTAACATATTCAGACAACATGAAGTAGACATTAATATAAAGTGAACAGTGAATGATTCCTCAAGGTTGTACTCCAGACTTTATCGCCATGATGTCTCTCTTGATGACAGGACTGCAAGACACACAAAATGGAATGAGGTTCTTGGCTTCATGGAGGATGATTAAAAAAATGCTTTTCAACACATTGGTGGGGGTAATGTTTCATATAACAGATATAGGGAAGACTGGGGAATGGAAGAAATGTAAACAAAGAAAAAGAAAAAAGCTCTAGCTTAAAAAACAGCAGCATAAACGCTCAAACATCAAAATGCTCCGTTTACAGTCAGCCTTGAGTCTGTTGCAGCATTTCTGTACAGCCACGTGATCAATCTGAACAGCATCCACTGGAGGCAATTCCATAGAAAGAAATTCCATATAAATTAATAACTATGTAATTTCTTTCTACTTAAAACACTTGTTCCATGCAGGAACAATGGAGCAAAACACACTGGTAGCTTATGATTCACATTAACCTTCATGAAAGAACCCCAAGGCAGTGCAGGTTTCAGCAAAATGGGAAGGCGATCATTTTTTTTGTGCTAGCTTGACAGTCACTATTAGCACGCAGCAAGACAGAAGCTTGCTATCTTATTATAGGAAACCACAGAAGACAAAGTGAGCAAAGTGTTTTTGTTTTCTGGCTCAAAAAATAGCAAACTAATAAATATAAATGTTGGCAATCTGTCTTGTTGGCACTGGCAGTACAGTTGAATTGTCTTTGTCTGATCAGAAGAATGCCCGTAACAATTGACAAGACAGAGCCACCAGAGAGGACAGGAGGTGTGCAGTAAAATATATTGTGCATTCTGGGAAGCAGGAAGAGGTAGAGGTGGACAAGCAGAAGATTTTGGCCAGCAGAGGGCAGCGGAGTGCAAGCTGTGTGTCACACATACACACCCTCTGGATGAAGGCTGGAGACAAGCGGGTTCTGGAGGCTGCGCGGGTTCCCTAAGATTTGCTTGGCAGTGGTACGAGGGTTGAACTCCAAGATGGAGGAATTTAAATCTGTCATAAACACAAAAAACGACTGTTAAATTTTGCCAGCATCAGTTTTTTGGTTAGGTATAGACAGTTTTCCTTTGAAACCACCAGATCACCAGTATCTTTTCCATTTGGAAGACATCCACAAAAACATGTTATCCCCATGTATAGTAGAAAAGACCTTGTTAACTAGTGGCTTGTGAAAACAGTTTGTAACTTTACACACCTTCATCACTCTGTCCATCAGGCTTGAGGAGAGCAAAATCGATCTCTTCGGTTTGCTGATTGGATTGTGCTGGAGTGACTCCTGTTTGCAGGATGAATTGTTGCAGGTTACACTGGCGTAGCTCCTTATTTAGATCATCCAGTTCCTTGCTTTTAGCCTAAAGGGGAACATAAGAGAGATTTAGTGTTGGGTTGGAACAAAAAGCTGAAGCAGTAACTTTCAAACTGCAATGTTCCTTTATCACACAGTTCTCTTTTCTTGTAATGAAACACCCACACATTTAATCTCTACAATGAGATCTAATGTCCAAGGGATGTGTCTTAAATGCCATTTTTAATACCATTAACATAAATAATTGTTAGATAAAGCCAGTACTGTGGTTCCTGCTCAATTGTCACAGGCATTTTTCTTAACATAAATATGCTGCCTTTGCACCACTAGACGAGTTTTGTTTTTGTTTTTCATAAACCTTTTTTTTAATATTATTATTTCAACCATTAAAGGTGTGACTGGTATTGTTGGTAATGACAGAAACCTGCAGGATGAATGAATAGAGTACTGCCCTTGCTGATGGGAGCGAGACAACAAATGAAGCAATAGTGAGGTAGTGTGTATGGTGCCCTGAGGTTCAGTCAGTCATTGTGAGCGCACAACATGCTTTTGTGTGACTGCAATTAATGTATGTGAGCCAACAACTAGTACAAAGATGTTTTATTTAAGGTATACTGTACAGTCAGCAAGTCATTACCGCAAACTAAACCCTGACAGGGTGATCAGGACTCCGCAATAAGTGGACATTAATGTTGAGCTGAAATCACGTTATAATTCTACCTGCATATAATCAAAGCTTCTGCTAATAAAAAAAAAAGTCCATTACAATGTAGCAACAAGACAAACATGGTAACAGTATTACAGTAATATTAGCACCAAGGTCCTATGAGGTAATTTTCACCATGGTTGATAACTGAGACTCAAGATGGCACAAATTGTGACTGTATGAGCCTGTAGTCTGAGTGTGAGTCATGAAAGTAGCACCGGTTTGAGTAAATGGGTGAGCGGACTGATATACAAACAAAGTTGCCAATATCAAACACTGATTACCGAAATTGAGCAGTCAGGCCATGTAATAGTAAAGCAGATTCGATAGCATTGCATGTAAAATCGCATACTCAGTAGGTAGTAGGTACTAGAATTGATTGAGAACTTACTTCGGGACCATTAAAAAGGTATGTTTACTACATTTTATACTACAGTTCTTCTATATAGTTGCTAATGAATCTGAAGTCTCACACATGCTCAGAAAATGGCTTTACTTCCTTGTTGCAAATTAAGGTGGATATATAGTATGAATGTGTGTAGTTTGAATGAAATCTAGGCATACTACATCTGCCGTGTTGGCTGTGTCATGTGACCTACGGTGTCAGTTGCCCCATTTCACTGTCATTCCTCTCAGTGGCCTCATTGGTAGTAAAGCGTCTACTGAATCTAGAATCTAGAATCTCGGCAGAAGTAGTAGGTTATCCGTGTAATTTTCGCCTACTTTTTTTCAGATGCTATTAGTATGGACATACTACTCTTTTGGCATACTGTTTTTTTATTTACTATATTCTAGGTAAGTAGGCACATTAGACTGCAGTGTATAACTTATTTGTCCTTTTTTGGAGACTGTAGTACTTGCCCACCCAATGAGCCCATTGATTATGCACTTTAAATGTTTAATATGTGAAAATAAATAAATTAATATTAGAAGATTAACCTCTAGTGAAACAATAACGTTATGACAAGGACATAACATTGTGAGTAATAAAAACAAAAATGCAGACCTGCAGTTGTTCTTCTGCCAGCCTTATCTCCTTTTCTATCTCTTCATTTGATGCCTGCAGTTCAGCCCCCTGACGCTGATGGTTGTCCAGTTGTTCTTTCGCTATAACTGCAGATTCTTCAAAACTGGGTCTGGCGTGAAGCACACCATTTCTCTTGGTTTCAAAAAGCAGCTTAATATCTCGCTCTAGATGTTCTGATTGGTTGTCTGTGTCATGCAACCTTCGATTGTGTTTGTCTAGAGTTAAATGGAGTTCGCTTTTTTGCCGTAGCATGTCCTTTTCTCTTTGAACTTCAGACTGAAATTCATTTTCCCAGTGCAGCACATGGGCCAACTCTGACTCGTTCCGCCTTAAAAGCTGCTGTAGGTGGTCCATTTCCTCAAGGAAGTCAGTGGATAGGGTTGGAGGAGGAGCCCGCTCCCAAATGCCCAGCTCTCTCTCTTGAGCCTCCTGCTGTCCCTGCAGAGACTGTAGCTGCCCTTGTTGTCGTAGGATCTGCTGATAAAGTGTGTCTTTGGATGGACCAGCTTGGGCAAGAGACAAGGGCGGAGATGGGGACACCCCTTGTGCTTGGGAGTCTCTGAGTGGTTTTTCAACCTGTTTTACACGGGTTTGGAGTGATGTGAAGGGCCCCAGATTGAAAGTAAGAGCTTTTTTTGGCTCTTTGTGTTTGAGGGGCTCTGGATCTGGAGGTCTGGGTAATTTCGGGGCTCGACCTTGGTCTGAGCCTTCACTGCTTGTGGGACCGGTGCGCCGTAGGATGAATTGCACTTCATTGCCTAATTGGCCCAGTTTAGCCAGGGACTCCAGTGGGCGTTCATTGGCCACAAGCTGCCGTTCCTTATCCCGCAGTTTCTGGATAAGAACATAACGACCAGTTTGCCCTGGAGAGCACATTGAGAGTGAACATTAAAATACAAATGCACTAGCTGTTCAAAGAGCAAAACGGAGAAAGAGAGAGAGTCAATAACTTACCCATAGCCTGGGCAAGGGCAATGACTACATCCTGGCAAGATGTCTCTTCTGATAGGCCGCAGACGACACGTTGAATGCCTTCCACCCACACCTTCAGCTCCATGACTGTAAATCAGTAAGGAGCGTCTCTACATGACAGTGCTCTGCTGAACAGATACAACAATCAAAATGCTGAACAATTACTTACAATATAGAGAATAACTGCACTGATTGTTAAAATGCATAACGATTATCATGCTCTGCTATGATCGAAGGAGAAGTTTTTAAAAAGGCTTGCAAAATGTAAGTATAGAGAAACAGGTGTGGATGTAAAATATCTGAAATTAGAAAGATTTTAATCCAAGACTTATGAAGATGCACAGTCGCTTTATATGATGAACATTTAATGAAGGTACAAACTTTCTTGCTTGATGCACGAGAGCAAACATCATTGGTTCATTGATTACATTTACAATGTCTGTATGAACATTTTGAAGCATCAAAGTTTTGGTTGCATGAACTTTCCATGGAGGGACAGAAATCTATCAAATTTCACTAAAAATATCTTCATTTGTGTTTTGACGGTGAACAAATGTCTTACGGGTTTGGAAAGACCAGGATAAGTAAACAATAACAGAATTTTCATTTTTGGAGCCTTTTTTTAATGAAGTGGCTAAGCAGCCCAGGCCACACTTTAAACTGGGAACATTGCATATTCTGGTCCTTCAGATGTTAAAATTTTAATTTTACTTAAATGTAATAGATCAAACTAAACTCACAAACACTAAAATGAGAGACATAGTCAGTGCAATAATACACTCCAAATGTTTTGGAGTGCTACTTTACAAGTCATATAATGGCAAAGTGTGCCATGGATTAAACCAATGAATGCCATAATGTGTTAAAAACATTGTTAGATAATGTTTTTTTAGACTACATCAAAGATATGTGTTGTGATGAACATTCACATGTCATGAAACTGAAAGAACATGGTTCAAAAGAGTATGATCACTTTTAACCTGACACCACATTTCTCTAGAAGTATGCATGCATGATAAAATGAGGAACATGAGGATTGTATTCAGTTCAACTTCATCCAGACTGTAAATGACTGTAAATGAACCAGGCATTTTTTTTTTTCAGAAGACGTCAGCAATGCAAGCCAATAAACTCCTTCAACCAACACATTATTAAGAAGTCATTGATCAAAAATAAATTAATAATAATAATAATACAATTAAATAAAAAAAATCATCAGAGCTTTTTGGATATCTGCCCTTGAGCATGTTCTGAGAACAGCAATCAGCCCTATTTTGCAAGTTATCATTGAGTTTGATATGTACATTTTAAGGAAGCGCTTATGTTCAAGCTTCGTCTGGCAAATTAACAGGTTAAGACACTGAATCTCTTAAAAAAACTGGCTGTCCTTTTTAAATATGCTCTGTGAGGTGAGTTAGAGAGTGTCTCATGTCCTCAACCTGCACATAATGCTTGACTCCTGAGGAAATCATTAACCAACCTTCACATTCCTGTAAACCTTGAAACTGTGCTCATATGCTCAAAGAATGTGTGTACTATACTCACAGTCACAACACTTCTGCCTGTCAAACTAGATCATTTAATTTGACAAAATGGCAATAACCATAAGAGATACGGGGGAAAGTTAAGACAAATATGTTGACCTGTGTTTGTGTCTCCACAGAACATGGCTCAGGTTTCATGGCTTGCTTTTCATAATGCTATACTAAAACAAATATATCACGTCTTTGGCTTGATTAAGCCACACCTCTGCTAAATGTAATCATTGACTTATTTCAGCACAATGACCTTGACAGATTTAACCTCAATTTTTTTTTCTTAAGATAGCTTTCACACATCAGCTCTAAAATATTAGTAAACAGTGATGTCAGTTATCAGAAATTACTCCGTTTTCTTTATCCCCCCACATAAGGAGAAGTGCATTTTAGTTGAATCCGTTTTTGCTTTTAAAAATGTGACACACTGCACAAAATTAGCTATGCATGCATCCAACACACTCTCATGACATTTCATAACCACTGCACATTTTGGCAAATTGGAGATTAATTTGAGTGATTTTTTTTCCCCGATCTCATTCATATGCTTCTGTATGATTTGCTTACATTCCACTGACATTAGGTTTAGGGTTGGGGTTTTGGGTATAGTGAGTACAAGTTTTACTTTCCTTCTAAAACTTGTACATTTCCATACAAATTTATATGAAATTGCCATCTCATAAAATAGTTACATTTTCTCATAAGATCACAATGTGAGCCACAGCACTGATGAATGGAAAAGAAGGCAAGGTCTCTCAGGCGCTCATGCACAAAAGACACCACAACGGTCTATCTAGTACATGTTTACGTAGAAAATCAATTAAAAAGCAGCACAGGGAGTGGAACACAAAGTTTTGTGTGAACCTGCTCTTACTGTAAACAGTGCAAACTAATGGTGTTATCTTCGTCATAAATATATGACTGGCCCAAACCTGTATGCTCCTATTATATGTGTCATTAACAGTACTGAAAAACATTATATGTGGTGTTAAGTTCTACCGGTGTACAAATACAGCCTTATCATTAGCCTACAATACACTTAAAAAGCTGTGTGGTACAGTACACACAATGAATTAATGCAACGGTAGCCTGTATAGTTTCATTTTTATTACTGCTATACACGGACAATGGTTGTCTGATTCATCAAGCATGTAAACTTGCATCCTTGTGGTAAATGTGGTCCTTATTGTAGCTTCAAAATTCAAATTCATAGTCTCTCTAAGCAATGTTACCCACAGATCTTATTTCACTCAGCTATTCTAAAAACTACACAGGTAAAGTGAAACATGTTCTGTTCACATGTCAATAGTGAGTTCCTCACACAATGCCATTTAAATAGCTGAAGATTTCCACTGCACCATATAGAAGAAAAAAAGTACAATACAAAAAGCAAATAAATAAATATTAACAATATAATATCTTAGCCCAAAACCTATTAAAAAGTGATTACTCAGCAAACTTTGTGAACTTCCTAGCTGTCTGTACTGTAGCAGAACTGATGACACCATCCACCTCCATTAGCAGACCTGCAGTAGATAGTTTAGTCTCTGTTCTCCCATTGTCTTCTAAACACAAATCTGCCATGAAGTGCGGAGACCCATGAAATCAGCCTAGTTTGAAACATTCCATTCCTGGAATTTAAAACCATCAACCTTAAACCAGTCCCATGAGCAGGAACATCAAAGATTCAGTGGTTCTAACTGACTCAACTAACTAGAGTAATCCAATATGTGATGAAATAGAAAACTAGTAATGAACCGGCATCAGGCATTACATTTTAAATCATATTCTAAACATCAATTTCACAATGTTTCTTCTACAGGTAAGTTTGAATTTTCAGTTGTTTGAATATGATGTTTTTGAAGGTGTGAAACGCAAATATGCTTGGGAAAAACATCCCACAATATAATATCTTAGCCCAAAACCTATTAAAAAGTGATTACTCAGCAAACTTTGTGAACTTCCTAGCTGTCTGTACTGTAGCAGAACTGATGACACCATCCACCTCCATTAGCAGACCTGCAGTAGATAGTTTAGTCTCTGTTCTCCCATTGTCTTCTAAACACAAATCTGCCATGAAGTGCGGAGACCCATGAAATCAGCCTAGTTTGAAACATTCCATTCCTGGAATTTAAAACCATCAACCTTAAACCAGTCCCATGAGCAGGAACATCAAAGATTCAGTGGTTCTAACTGACTCAACTAACTAGAGTAATCCAATATGTGATGAAATAGAAAACTAGTAATGAACCGGCATCAGGCATTACATTTTAAATCATATTCTAAACATCAATTTCACAATGTTTCTTCTACAGATAAGTTTGAATTTTCAGTTGTTTGAATATGATGTTTTTGAAGGTGTGAAATGCAAATATGCTTGGGAAAAACATCCCATTTCTCGTGTTTCCCTGTCAACATGGGCTTACAGGAGTACGGCACATGCTACTAGAAACATATGGCAAACTAGAAATACAGGTTTCATGCTCTTCCGGCTGATGATGACAGATGATCCATTGTGGTCATAAGACCTCTACATGTTCGACAGCTGAAGGACCTATGGGGAACCTATTTTTGACCTGAAATGTCATCGGAGAGTTCACCTACACTAAATAAGAGAGCATATGTTGATGGCATTCTCACTCAGTGAACCATGAGAACCAAGAAAAATGTTTAAACCGGCTGAATTCCATTTGTTATGTGAACCAGCCAGAACCAGGCTCAGGGACGTGTCTCACAGGCATTAGGTTTCTTGTGTTAAAGGGGTGAAACTGGCCTGCTTACGTAGAACAGCATATCTAAACCTTCCCCATTGTGTGCAAAAGGAGGAGTGTACTCTCTCCCTCTCCTGTGAGTTCATTGACGACTACAGGTAAATAGTATCGCCAAAGAAAGTCAGATAGCTTTGGTATGCAGCATTACAGGTGCATCAACCTTGCTTTTCCTGCTAAAGAATTCCAGTCGGATTTTATGTAAAAGGAACAGGAAAGTGTAAAAAAGAACTTCCCTATTGAATAAATGAAAATGTAGTGAGAAGTAGGGCTGGGCAAAAAAAAAATCGATTTTTCGATATATCGTTTTTTAAAATGTGGTCGATTCAATATCGATTCTCGAAGACCACAAATCGAATATCGAATCGAAAATCGAAATCGAATCGAATTGGAACATCTGAATCGATACCCAGCCCTAGTGAGAAGTGTAAGCAAAAGTCTGTTACAGGGTTATAATAGTTAACTAACTCTTAAACTAAAACCATAAAAAAACATTTTCGTTACTTGGAATAAAATAAATGTTAACTTCTCACTTTAACTTGATTAGTAAAACTTAATTTAAAAACATTAATAGAAATGACAAAAACACAAAACAAAATCAATAAAACTTTAACTAAATTTAACATGAAAGTGGAAAATCTAATTCAAAATATTAACAAAAAACTATAATAGTATCTCAATGATACTAAAATAACACTACTGTGACAGATGTTATCACTTCTATTTCAGCTCATCTGCTTTTAAAGTTTCCCAGCCTTTTTCATTGTCTGTACCGCAGAGTATCATCAATAATGCTCAAGTACCTCTTCACTGCTCCAAACCATATGAATTGAATGCATTACAAAAAATTAGATGAGATATTGTGAATATGTTTTAACATAACGTTAGGTTTAACATAGCAAAAATCTAGATCTTTCTAAGTACCCATTGGATTATGCATGTTCCTGATTGAGAATCTCTGATTTATTGGAATTTCCACAAAGAATAACCACAAACTCAATGTATGTAGGGAGTGGTCCTCTCTTTCAACCTATCCTCAGAGCGAGACAACCACTCCACTAAATTTACGACATGATTCGTAGCCTTGAGCTGCAGGAACATAAATCAGACTGCTCTTTCTTTCTTTTTTTTCTTTTGTTACACACATTGATTTCATCACTAATGTTTTTCAAACTTGTTTCAAGATCCATAATTTAAACTGCATCGATTAAAATTCACCTTTCTATCCTGCAGGTGGTCGGTTATTTGAAATCAGGCATCTGCCCTCACTGACATAGCTTGTGAACAGCAGTAGATGTGACTGTAGTTTGTTTTGCATATCCAAATAAAGTGACATCGTTTTGTCAGGTGAATGAGATGCAGAATAATTTAAATGGAATTTAATCAGATATTTCCTTCAATGATTTCGGTGAAAGATTGCGGAGAAGAATCTATTCATGTAGATTAGTAATTGATCTCTGTGTAAATAAGAATCTTCAAAACATCAAGGTAAACTAGTTGTGGCCCTGTTTATGTTGGGCTCATGTCACATGAGCATATTGCAAAGATACATGACAGTAGGACCTGTCAACAAAGTATCAAAAAAGAGAAATGATTGTTTTTAATCTGGATGCCTGATTCCAGACTTTGCAAATTATTTATTTCTATTCCTATTTATTTATGAAATTAAACTTTTTGTAGTTTTTTTTGTACTGGTCCAGTCTCTCATACTTTGATCTTATATTTTCAAGGAACAGTTGATCAGAATGGTCAGAAAAACTTGACATCAAAAAAAATTAAAAATAATAATACTACAGCCCCGTTCCCAAACGGATCCTCATTACCACTAAGCATAAATCACAAACACTAAAACTCAACAGAATTGAAAAACCGTAATAATTTACTCAGGCATTTTTACACAGGTCTACGTTTACACAAGTGACAGGATGAGCCAAAGGACCTGAAGGCTGCAGTTTTACTAAGAGAAGCACAGCTTATATCGGACAATCCACACAGTCCAGCCGTCAAGCAAAATACATGATCTGCATTAGCCATGGATAATACACAGTCGAATTATGATGACTAAACCATTATGACTAATTCCCTTCAGGCATTTTTCTTTTCATGAATAAAAGCAGGTTTTGCAAAACCTGGTAACCTCAATTAGTTATTTATTTTTTATTTTAACAGACTTCTTCCATATAGAAATAGTTGACCTATTTACCAGGTTTCTATAAACCATTTTCTACTAATTATAAACTATTTCCTTGCTACTGATTAAAATCAAGGGCATAATCCAAACATAATTTCAACTACTTTTCCCTTGTTAAAGCTGCTTTCCTTTCCAGACAAAATGGAAACACCTGTGTAAAATTTGGCACATTTTATTGTCAAGTCTGTAGCTTAACTAGACAAACCTGCTGGTTAGACAGAAAGTTATATTTACCTTAGAGTTGAAAGCTTGCTTCTGTGTGTCCTCCTTCTT
>NW_015625591.1:318452-325046 GCF_001515625.1 Sinocyclocheilus rhinocerous | reverse complement strand
AAAATAAAAAGTGTTTAATATACAGGTTTGTGGCTCTTAATTTCCTATTAATTAACCATTTGTAATCTTATGTTCACTGTTCATTTTTTATAAATATAGGATTTGTATTATATCTATATTCATTCATATAGTCAAATCGAATCGAGAATTGAAATCAAAAATCGAAATCGAATATCGAATCGAAAATCGAAATCGAATCGAATTGGAACATCTGAATCGATACCCAGCCCTAGTGAGAAGTGTAAGCAAAAGTCTGTTACAGGGTTATAATAGTTAACTAACTCTTAAACTAAAACCATAAAAAAACATTTTCGTTACTTGGAATAAAATAAATGTTAACTTCTCACTTTAACTTGATTAGTAAAACTTAATTTAAAAACATTAATAGAAATGACAAAAACACAAAACAAAATCAATAAAACTTTAACTAAATTTAACATGAAAGTGGAAAATCTAATTCAAAATATTAACAAAAAACTATAATAGTATCTCAGTGATACTAAAATAACACTACTGTGACAGATGTTATCACTTCTATTTCAGCTCATCTGCTTTTAAAGTTTCCCAGCCTTTTTCATTGTCTGTACCGCAGAGTATCATCAATAATGCTCAAGTACCTCTTCACTGCTCTAAACCATATGAATTGAATGCATTACAAAAAATTAGATGAGATATTGTGAATATGTTTTAACATAACGTTAGGTTTAACATAGCAAAAATCTAGATCTTTCTAAGTACCCATTGGATTATGCATGTTCCTGATTGAGAATCTCTGATTTATTGGAATTTCCACAAAGAATAACCACAAACTCAATGTATGTAGGGAGTGGTCCTCTCTTTCAACCTATCCTCAGAGCGAGACAACCACTCCACTAAATTTACGACATGATTCGTAGCCTTGAGCTGCAGGAACATAAATCAGACTGCTCTTTCTTTCTTTTTTTTCTTTTGTTACACACATTGATTTCATCACTAATGTTTTTCAAACTTGTTTCAAGATCCATAATTTAAACTGCATCGATTAAAATTCACCTTTCTATCCTGCAGGTGGTCGGTTATTTGAAATCAGGCATCTGCCCTCACTGACATAGCTTGTGAACAGCAGTAGATGTGACTGTAGTTTGTTTTGCATATCCAAATAAAGTGACATCATTTTGTCAGGTGAATGAGATGCAGAATAATTTAAATGGAATTTAATCAGATATTTCCTTCAATGATTTAGGTGAAAGATTGCGGAGAAGAATCTATTCATGTAGATTAGTAATTGATCTCTGTGTAAATAAGAATCTTCAAAACATCAAGGTAAACTAGTTGTGGCCCTGTTTATGTTGGGCTCATGTCACATGAGCATATTGCAAAGATACATGACAGTAGGACCTGTCAACAAAGTATCAAAAAAGAGAAATGATTGTTTTTAATCTGGATGCCTGATTCCAGACTTTGCAAATTATTTATTTCTATTCCTATTTATTTATGAAATTAAACTTTTTGTAGTTTTTTTTGTACTGGTCCAGTCTCTCATACTTTGATCTTATATTTTCAAGGAACAGTTGATCAGAATGGTCAGAAAAACTTGACATCAAAAAAAATTAAAAATAATAATACTACAGCCCCGTTCCCAAACGGATCCTCATTACCACTAAGCATAAATCACAAACACTAAAACTCAACAGAATTGAAAAACCGTAATAATTTACTCAGGCATTTTTACACAGGTCTACGTTTACACAAGTGACAGGATGAGCCAAAGGACCTGAAGGCTGCAGTTTTACTAAGAGAAGCACAGCTTATATCGGACAATCCACACAGTCCAGCCGTCAAGCAAAATACATGATCTGCATTAGCCATGGATAATACACAGTCGAATTATGATGACTAAACCATTATGACTAATTCCCTTCAGGCATTTTTCTTTTCATGAATAAAAGCAGGTTTTACAAAACCTGGTAACCTCAATTATTTATTTATTTTGTTTTAACAGGCTTCTTCCATATAGAAAAAAAGCTTACCTATTCTATGTACCAGGTTTCTGTAAACTATTTTCTACTAGTTACTGATATCTTCTAAACTATTTCCTTGTTATTGATTAAAATCAAGGGCATAATCCAAACACAATTGCAACTGATTTCCCTTGTTTAAGCTGCTTTCCAGACATGATGGAAACACCTGGCTACAATTTGGCACATTGTATTTTAAGTCCGTAGCCTAATTAGACAAACCTGCTGGTCAGACGGAAAGCTATATTTACCTTAGAGTTGAAAGCTTGCTTCTGTGTGTCCTCCTTCTTGGTTACCATGTTGAATATATTTCAAAAAGTACAGTCGTAAACGTGTCTAATGTAAAATCAAAGAGTTAACCTGTAACACAGATGTTGGTGTCCAACAGGTGTTGTTTTTCCTGTATCTACAGGAGCAGGATTAATGGCGCACTACTCTTTTCGTCTGTTGAAAGTGACTCTCTCTTTCCGCTCTCCACAATGCTGACACATACCACAGCCTTCCCATGCTCCTCCCCCTCCACAGGTAATACCAGCAAAAGTGCTCTCATTATCTCCCTCTATCTCTCTGTCTTGCTCTCATTCTCTGTCATTATTTTGTCAAAGATATTAGAGCAGTTTGTAAAACTGGCATAGTTAGGACATAGTTAGTACTGTAATTTTTTTTTCAATTCCATGGCCTGTGATTGTATTTATGTGTCATAACTGTAGTCATTGTGTTCCTATGTAGATCAAATGCTTTGACTTCCTCTATAAACTGAATAACTTCCCCCTAATAACTTTCCAAATGATACCTGTCTGTAAAAAAATGTGAATGGTGTGACAATAATAGGGTGTTGTGGGCAGTTATCCCGAGGTGTTGCTATGGGGTAGATATGTTGTTTTGAGTGTTTTTGTGCAGTTGCTAGCATGTGGATGTTATGAGTGGTTGCTAGAGTGTTCTGGATTGTATCTTAAGTTGAATATTCTCCCACTGTTTCACTGAAAACTGTGAACATCAATCTGCTTGGGAACATTAAACTGCAACATTTCAAATGTCAGAATAAAACAACAAAAAATAGATGTTTACGTATTCTGGAAAACAAAACATTGGTGGTGCTTTCCCATGCAATGATTGCTGCTGTAATTTTAGGGTGTTGTGTGGGATTTCCAGGGTCTTGCTGTGGTTGCTAAGGTCTTCTGAGTGTTTTGTAACATGTTGCTATGAGGTTGATAAGGTGTTTTGGCTGGTTGCTAGGCAATTGCTCACTGGCCCAAGTCAAAAGAGCCCAACCCTAAACCCCTATGATAATCTGCAATGTCTCAGGACACCTCAATTTAAGTCTGTGGGATTTTTTGCTTTTATTTTTGTCTAGGTTACACTACCATTCAAATGTTTAGGGTCTGCTGTTATGATCAATTGAATGCATCCTTGCTAAATAAAAGTATTACAAAAAAGTTACAGACCCAAACTTTTGAACAGTAGTCTAAGTCTGATCCAGGGCCGTCCTTAGCTGACGCAGGACCCGGTGCGAGGTAGGGAGCGGGGCCCCCCTCGGTCCGTTTGACGTGCGGCCGCACCAGTTGCACCCCCTAAGGACGGCCCTGGTCTGATCATTTAGAAAAGTAATAGCCTTTCCTTAACAAGTCAAACAATTCCATTCATGTCTGTAACACAACTGATGCTAAAAATAATGTAAAACCCCAAATCTCTAATCCAAGTATGGATAATAGTAATACTACATTTATGTTAGAAATGTTTTAAACACTTGTTGCGCTGCATGACCCATTAAACGACTACAATAACACATGAAAGGCCGGAGACCCTCAATGTAAACCGAAACTCCCTAAACAAAGCAAGTAAAAGCACTTAATAGCATTTAGTTAACATATTCGGTTAAGCTTCAACCAATAATATCCCAAAACTGCATGGGCACTTCGGACAATATTTGTATATATAACGCAACATAGCTTGCAAAAATCATTTACATACACAGCCTTTTCTTCATATGCTACACAAGCAAACTTTCTGGTGCTTTTCATATTTTAAATATATTATACCAACTTGTTGCATAGGTGATAGAGAAGGCCTGCAGAGATACATTTGCCTTTATTTTATGCTTTCACTATCAACATGGCCACCTTGATGACTCCATCTTAATTTACATGACAAAGAGGGGAACAGGCTCACATCACTCCTGCAGCTACAGCCACCGCTATCTACAATGGAACATCTTGCACTTGTTAGACATGGCACGCATAAAGTCTGAAAGTGATGAACACCGGGATGAAACAAACGAGGAGACGAATTGCTCCAAGCACAATGCATTTAACAAACCAAACCTCTCAAGAGATAAAGAATTGTAGCAACTTAGTCACCATTATTCAAGTAAACTCTTCCTTTTATATTCTTTGATAGCATAGGCTACTTTGTTAAGTGATCAGCCACAAGCAAAGAAAGAAAATTGAACTTACCTGATGCAACATGTAAAATAATTATAAAATGTCATGCATTATATTTCAGGGCCCCTCATCATGTGTGATCTTGTCTGCAGCTTTTACTACAAGAAGCTTTCATCACAAGAAAATATACATCTATGTTTTTAACAGCACACTACATGGCACATCTATTGACTTACCTCTTATAAACTCTTGAGATGCACAGGAGAGGAGAGAGTGAAACAATAAGCAGAAGGTAAAAAAGGATCTGTGTGACTTTGTCAAGGCCTCAGCAGACAAGTGAAGTGGGACTGCGGCTCTTGGTTGTCTTGACGACGGATGCTTTTTCAAGCAAATCAGCCAATGAAACGCGCACTGGTCGTCATACAAAAGGCCATGTGACTCTCTGGCTGCCTTTCAGCAGCAGGAGACAAGAAGCGCAAGGATTATTGGCGTGGGAATGACGGCAGTATGATTTTTCTTTACTCTTTGTTGACTCTGTTTTTATGATGACTGCAGTCCCATAACTATAATAGATGTCTGGAATATATTTGAGCTTAAATAGCGACTGGAAGTGTGAGCCTTAAGGCTACGGAGATGAAAGATAGCCACCTTGTGGACCATTTGGAGAATTACCTCAGTGGACCTCTATTTTGAAAATTAAAGAATTAAATTAAGAGTATTTTGAAATAATAAATCACTCAGTGCCTCAGCCATGAGACATATTTATTTTAATTAAGTATATTATGAAAAGAGAAGAAATCACTATCCTGAGAAAGACAGCAATGACACATTTATAGCACATGCTTACATCACATGCTTATCACTCTGTATTTTCTTGAAACGTGGGTGTGAAATCAATGTATATAAGAAACTTAAAAACAGAAAAGAAAAACAAATTGGCTATATGGGCATTTTTATTTAATAATGAAAAAGATGAAATAAATAATTACACTAAATGAGAGCGAGAGAGAGAGAATCATTGATCGAGTGTCTTATGTGAAATTCCCCTAATTTCAGTGATTTTTTTGTAACTACTCAATAATATATATATATTATATATATAGACAATGTTGTGTAATAAATCAAAGAAGGAATTAAAATATATTTCTTTAAAGTTGAGTCATTGAATGTGTTTTATAATCTGAAATGTCCTTCTGATTGACAGTTTTTTTAATACTATTTGTTTGTTTGTTTAAGAAAGAAAGAAAGAAAACGAAAGAAAGAAGCAGATGATTTTTGTGTTTTGCAACATAAGACAGCCCACCTGTAAGTAAGGCTGAGAGAGTCTGTGTGGTGTTGTGTGTATAGCCTATTGAGACACCCAGGGTTTGGGCGTGTGCTGTGGCTCTAAGCGCCCTCTTCTTCTTTCTTCCCTCTCTCTCTCTCTCTGCTTGCCTATCAGTCGACCCACACCGGCAGCTCGTTATTCAATGTTTGTGTTGATCGCATCTGCTTCAGTGAATCTGTACCGCGCGAGAAGAAGAAGAACATGCGCTGTCTGAGAGGAGCAGCGGGAAGGATGTCGACATATTATTGACTTGTGCTGACTGTGTCGTCGAGACGAGCGAACAGCGCCGTGTGTTTAGTAAGTAGTCCAACCGCTGTCTTTCTATGCTGTGTGTCGCGCAGGAATAACAGCAGCAACAAAATGTTCCTTGCAGACGCTGGACGGGACATTTTGTTGGCGTCAGGACATAAACCATTTCACCAACATCTCGAAACTGGAGAACTACTACTACAGTAGTGAACATGAAAAACGAAACAAATGCGTCAAATCAGTGAGCGCGTCTGAATTCCATTCATCTCTAGTTTGTTACATTATAGCGAGCTGTGCAACTATCAAATACTCGTATACAGCGGTGTTCTGCATGGATAATTGTCGATTCAGGAGGAGTGAGTGCATTTAAACCAACAGAACCAGAGACGTTTGACTAAGACTAGTTTTTGTTCTCTAATGGGGTTTGTTTAGGGACGTTTTTGAAACTTATTATCACATAGATTGTTTGCCATTATATGTATTGTAAGGCTAGCAGAGATCAGCTCATCCAAATGACCACGTTGTTTACATTGCCCATCGTCTGAGAAATCAATAAAGGTGATGTCATTGTATTCCAGCATTAATGGGAAAAATAAATATGATTTTTTTCTGTATGTTACACAAATACCATACTATATAT
>NW_015625591.1:289507-318409 GCF_001515625.1 Sinocyclocheilus rhinocerous | reverse complement strand
AAAAAAAATTACAGGTAGGGCTACATGACAGGTGCAAGAGCTAAAAATAGATTTTCAAATGGAATACTTGATGCTGTGTCCATTGAGCACAGCTGAACCTGATGGCTTGACTGATATATTTTTTTAAATATGCACAATGATTCAGATGACCCATAATTCCTTTTGATCTCCATAGCAAATAACAGAATTGTTTAATAACCTTTTTTATACTCTATATTTGGTTATTTAAATATTATAGGTATGTTATCTGCTCCATATGTAAGGAAATATCAAAAATTGTTTAGGAAATATTTTCAGATAAATATTCAGGAAAAAAGGATGAGGATATCCATAGATGGTACTCTATTATATGTAGATTATTTGAAGTTCACCTCCTGAGGATCCGTATTTTATTATTTTATTTTATTAGGTTTGTTTAGGTATAATAACCTTGGAAAGAATGAAATCACACTGCACCAAGCATTTTAACTAATAACAAATAGATCACTGTCAGGAAAAGCCCTGTGTAAGTTTCCCCTGGCAGCCTAAAATAGCTTTTCTTTTTGTCCTGTGTCACATCACACGACACAAGGGTAATTTCATCTGTATTAAATACTGTCGGCAGGATGAGTGCTTCACTCCAGGAAACTCTTGTACACTTTATATAGATGTTGACTGGCTTCCCTTTTTTACTGTTTTCACTTAGAGTCTTATTTCCTTGTCAGCTCATTTTAATTTGTCCAACAGACTGTTTCAAGTGTAAGACCTTTAATGATTTATTCAGAATTTTCCCAAATTCTTTATTTTCTCAAATTTCCTTGTTCCTTGTTTTCCCTCAGCTTCGGACACAGTAGCAGTGAGAATGACGGAATATAAGTTAGTGGTGGTTGGTGCAGGTGGTGTGGGCAAGAGTGCTCTGACAATCCAGCTCATTCAGAACCACTTTGTTGATGAATACGACCCAACCATTGAGGTAAACCAAATGTCAGCATGGTATTTTCTGTCATTTACCTTTGTCTCATATTTAATAATTTATTTAATAAGTATTTATTCATTTATTTTTAATTTAATAGACCTCAGTTCAGAATAAAGTTCCCTAATTTCAGATATATTATATGAATATGGAACATCAAAATGTCATCTGTGGATAAAACATTCCCACCGTTTTGGCCAAACAGGCTACAGTTTCCACTTTCTTTTATCAGTAATAGAATACATTTCATTATATGTTGCAATGTCAATTTAGCGGTAAGAGAATTCACAGGCATTGGACATCTTACATTGGATATTTATGCATTGTTCTTCCTCACAGGACTCATATAGGAAACAGGTGGTGATTGATGGAGAGACGTGTCTGTTGGATATCCTGGATACTGCAGGTCAGGAAGAGTACAGTGCAATGAGAGACCAGTACATGAGGACCGGAGAGGGCTTTCTCTGTGTCTTTGCCATCAACAATACCAAGTCTTTTTTATATATATATATATATATTTATTTATTTATGTATTTGTTTTTGTTGCTTTTAAAAGGGAACAGATTAAGAGGGTTAAAGACTCAGATGATGTGCCTATGGTGCTTGTGGGTAATAAATGTGACTTACCAGCGCGCACTGTGGACACAAGACAAGCCCAGGAACTCGCCCGTAGCTACGGTATACCCTACATTGAAACCTCAGCCAAGACAAGACAGGTTAGAAACATTTTGACCAAATATATTCTGTTATATAACATTTTATTATAAAATTCTGTCAAGTATCAAGCTGCCCTAATTTCATTTTGTACATTGCACTCTTTATGTATTTTTGTACAAAGGTTCTTTGGCATCTAAAATCCATGGAACCTTTCCATTGCACAAAGGGTTCTTTAGAATATTAAAATGTTTTTCATGCAAAGAGCAAATGATTCTTATAAAGGGGACATAGGATGAAATTTTCACTTTTTTAGCTTTTTTTTTTTTTTGCATTTTGTCAGGTTTCTGGTGTGTCTGCCAGCTCAGGTTTTTGACAAGGTAAAAAGGGTGTTGTTTTACATGACCATTGAGGAATTTTAACCAAAGTATGTTACAGACATTTCATGAAGACCCTAAAGAATCATACCAACTTGTGGAAAACGGGCATCCGATGTCCCTTTTAAGAACTGGTTCTTATATTGCATCACTACAAAAAAAAAACATTTTGGACCTTTTATTTATACGAGTGTGGTGGCATGTATAGCTCAGGTTAAACTATTACCAACAGCCAGAATGTAAGAAGAAAAGCCCTAATTAGTGTGTGTGTGTGTGTGTGTGTGTGTGTGTGCGTGCGCACGATTTTGTGATTTTTGAGGACACAAATTTGTATAATGACATGGGTATGACATAGGTATTACAACGAGAAGGTGATTTATGAGGACATTTTGAGTGTCCCCGTATTTCAAAAGGCTTATAAATCATTCAGAATGAGTTTTTTTTTAAATCTAAAAATGCAGAAAGTTTCCTGTAAGGGGTAGGTTTAGGTGTAGGGTTGGTGTAGGGCAATAGAAAATACGGTTTGTACAGTATAAAAACCATTACGCCTATGGAATGTCCCCACAATTCAGAAAAACAAACCTGTGTGTGTGTGTTTCTATTCAGGGAGTGGAAGATGCCTTTTACACTCTTGTCCGTGAAATCAGGCAGCATAAGCTGAGGAAACTGAACCCGCCAGATGACAATGGTCAAGGCTGTATGAACTGCCGCTGTGTGGTGTCATGATCTGGTAAACATTTTTTATTCTGTATGCTAGTAAACGTTTTAAAAATCATGCAGCTTAGTATATATTCATATGGTTTTCAATAAATTAAACATACGAGTATTCCTGGATAATTAAGCCATTGTGTACTGCTGCTCATGTGTACTCAGTTCTCCCCTTGTCTTTGCAGTGAATGTGCATGACGAGGCTTTTAGAGCGGTGCAGCCTTCCAGACCACAAACACTGCAACACCTACACAGATGCTGGACGTTTAGAGCAGACTGTGTAAAAGGGAAATCTTTATTCTGGCAGCCCTTCTTCTTAGGGATGCTCCCGTCTTGCTCCTTCATTGGAGATGAAATAAGTTGTACCTCATTTTAACAGTCTCAACACTGGAGTTGCTACAACTGGATGAAGCTGTCACCCTTAAATATATTTACATTAAACAAACTATCTACTCTTAACTGGAAGTAATAGCTCAGAAAATAACCTCTCATATTGCTTTGTTAAATGTGGATGTTAGAAAAACACTTTACGAGATGGAGATGAGAAACACTACATCAGTTATATTAGCATACGTCTAGATGTGAGAAAGATTTGTTGCTTAGAGCAAGTCTAACCTAATAAAATGTACACAATTCATGGCGTTCTCTTGCAAAGAGGACTTTTAGTCATATGCAGTGTGTTTATCAGAGGTTATGGTGCAATAGATTGCGATTAGAGGGTACACCTCCGATAAGTCTTTGATTTGCACATGCTGTAGGACAAAATTTTAAAGCGGAGGACTTTATTCTTTGTTAGCTTTTGGTTTTGAATGGCCCTCGTGGTCTTTGAATTGTGGCTTGATTAGATATCCAGATGTGATGCTTTTTATTTTTCGATATTAGACAAATGCATTGCAGATAATTGCATTGGCTAAAGAAGACAGATTAATGAAGATCTCTTCAAAGAATAATCATACTTGTTGGAAAATGAATGCAAAGCTACTATAAACTTAAAAGCTTGGACTGAAAAGCCTTTTTGATATACTTGCCAAGTACTGTGCTGTTCCCATGTTCAGGGCATAAGCTTGAAACTTTTACATGTATACCATATTGTCTAATCTTCAACTGCATTTTCCCCTTATGCCTTTCTGAAGTAAATATTCCATGTTTGTGTCATTAGGGAGTGAAGATTTAGGTTTAAATGTGGAATTCAAATGAAAAAAAAAAAAAAAAAACTGATTGACTGTATACCATTACTGTAAATTATCATATGAGGGAACTTTAAGTTATATGTTCATAGGCAACATATGGCCTTGTAATTGCAGGGAAGAGCCACAGTCTGGACTTTCTCTTTTTTGATTGCTTAAAAGTAGCTCATGTCTCTTTGCAAAGTACAGATTTTAAATCTCAACAAAGATCTTTCTAGTTCATTTAGGCTACTTAAATCATAACATGTCTTTGACTAGTAGTGAGTATTCTCTTTCTGGTTGAAATTTGATGATTTTTCTGTAAGGATTCTGGTGTTTTATTCCCTGACAGTCTATTGATTGTTCTCAAGACATGGACGGATATGATTCTCCCTTTAAATCACAAGTCAGTAGCTATGGATATGACCTTCAGGGGATTCTGTCAGAATGCTGTAGGCATCCAGATCTTTTTGATAGATTTACTGTCTATGCTGCCACAGAGTAATGTGGGTTTGTCAGGTGGCGAGATTGCTTCCACTTAGCTACCGAATATTGTTTTACATCAATACTATTGGTTACTGGCCATTTTTCGTAGGCTAACACTCTGTAAAAAAACATTATGTAAAAAAAAAAAAAATCCACAAACACGTGACCTGTCCAATGTTATTCTGTTTTGAACTTGTCGTACGCCAACTGCTGCTAAATAATTTTTATGTTTTCTTTCTTTCTTTTTTTTATGGAAAAGAAATGGTAGAACACAGCGTTAGCGTTCCAAAAGGCTGTGTCGGTTCTGGTATTAAATAATCATATTGGTTTTTGCAGCAATTAATACTTAAAGATATGAGTATTTTTAAGAACATGTTCTTATTTTTGTGTCTATAGTGTGTGAAGACAACAATGAATTTCCTTTTAACAATATGTTATAGATTTGTGCCTACCGTTATTATTCTGTTAAGAAAGAATATCAAATAAAGAGGTTTGTTTTGATTTCCTGAGCATCCTTTTTACATTTGCATATTTAAACATTTTAAAAATCACATATTACTTGGTTACTATATCCTAAAGATGAATTTATAAAGTTAAAAAATTAAGCAAAGAGTACACGCACACGATAGCGTCTGCGTCATCAGTCATCTGACCGGAAGTGACTTCTTGCATTTCAGCCGTGATTTCCTTTGTTATGGATGCGATGATTTGATTTTTATGAGTTTACGTCCTTAACAACAACTACATAATTTAGCTAATAAATGCTGTGCAGTCGTTTTAAGTAATACATTGGTTCATAGTCTTTTTAAGCATGGCGGCAATCATCGAAAGTTCCCTAAGGAAAACGCTGTCGAAGGTACGTTAAATACTTGCATACCAGAGAAGCTGTTTACAAAGTATATCTGTCGTCATATGGGTGATGTTTTTCTGTGTACACAGATTTATAAATACAGGGATCTGACCTCACGCGACATAACAAGCGTCGCGTCTCACTATACAGATCTTAAACCTGTGATGGACAACTACGGTAAGACTTCATCTGCCTCCAAACTTCAACCACATTTTTTTTTCCAAATACAACTATATTACTAAAAATAAAAACAAAAGTATTTGGACACTTTGTGGCTGTCATAAGTTGGAATATGTTGTTAATGTGTCAGCTGTGCAAACTTGAGAAGAACTGACTTCAGACATCCACTAAAAATTAACTGCGGTCAAGCCAGCCGCGCTTTGAAAATGCACGGTCAAGCCAGCCGCATTTTTTTTTGTTTTGCGCGTGTAATTGTGTACTTACGGTACGGGTGCTGAGAGCAGTCAAAATGCATGTAAAGAAGCTGTCATACCGACGGTTCCTTTATAATTAGCTTACCGGTATTTTACATTTTATTTTTAGTTTGTAAATACATTATTTTTGTACATAAACGTTTGTATTGTACATTAATTATTATAAATAATTTATTAATGTTTATAAATGTTAATATTAATGTTTTATATCCAGTTTTTTTAATTTAATGTTTGTTTGTGTGTGTGTGTGTGTGTGTGTGTGTATGTATATATATATATATGAAATGTAATGACAAGAAAAAGAAATATATATAATAAATAACAATAAAACTATTAAAATGCTTATTGTGTGTGTGTGTGTAAACATTTATCAAAAAATTAAGTAAAAATACTGAAAAATACATTTATATCAGTCAAAAATGGAAATTCGTTTTCATGACAGTTCTGACTGTTTGAATGGAAAATTAATGATCTGTTATATAATGTGATAATGTTTGTTAATGTACTTATTGATAGTTATTATAAGTGTTCAAACTTGTGTTTAGACAGCATTTAAAGCCCATGGGCCTAATTAAAAAATGAACGATAGTAACACGCAATTATGTAATCACATTTTGCTGTGCAAAACACCCCCCTGCTGCTCCTTCTGTTTGGGGTTTAATTCTCACCTCAGGTGACCCTGATCTGACTACAGTACACCCGTTTACCACGTTCCCACAGAGACTCTCATTATCTCAAGCTCAGACCTGCCTGTGTCCTCAGTGCATCCTGTCACTTTCCATGCATACATTTACTCTCTCTCTCTCTCAGCATTTGCTCTTGCCTCACTGCCAGTTGAGAGTCAAAACAAACAAAACAAGTCAGATGTCTTAGAGAGCATTTGATTTGATGCCTGAATATATCATGCATTTTAATTCCTAATAATATTATTGCATTATATTATTTCGTAAATAGTTCTAGTTGCAGTTAAAATCCATTGTAAAGCATACCTTTAAAATGCATTGAAATCCAGACATTACACAGGTGTTGATCATGTGTCCGTATTGTGAGTAAGATGGAAGTATGAATGTCTTTTGGGCCAATTTATTTCAATTCAAGTCAATGTTAACAAACTGATTCTGAAATCCCAACCCAAATTAACAACACGTTTATAATCCGTTATGTATAGAAAGATCAAGTAAAGTGTTACCAAATACACTACCGTTTAAGTGTTTGGGGTCAGTAATATTTTATATTCAGCAAGAATTCATAAAATTGATCAAGAGGGACAGTAAAATCATAAATGTTTCTTGAGCAGCAAATCAGCATATTAGAATGATTTCTGAAGATCATGTGACACTGAAGACTGGAGTAATGATGCTGAAAATTCAGCTTTGATCACAGGAATAAATTATATTTTACAATATATTCAAATAGAAAACTCTAGAATTGTAATAATATTTCACTTTTTTTTATTGTATTATTAATCAAATAATTGCAGCCTTAGTGAGAATAAGAGACTTTCAAAAACATTAAAAACTGACCCCAGACTTTTGAACATTAGTGTAACTTAAGTTCGTGATTACCAGTAAACACACAAGAAAAAAATGATGTATTTCATAAGCATAATCATGTTGTAATAATAACTGTTCTATTTCAGTATTCATGTGTACCAGTCATCAGACAACATCAGAAACCGGAAGAACAGCATGAAGATGCAGCACTCTGCCTCTATCCTGTGTATCCTGTAAGCAGCTTCCGCCTCATTGATCTGTTACCATGGTAACTTATGCAATGTCGGCATGGAGACTGAACATCTCTTTTTATTTCCAGGTATCTTGACAACAAAGTGTTTGTGTCCTTGGCAAACGGGGAGGTGATTGTTTATCAGAGGGATGCAGGTGAGCTCAGATCCATTCCAAATGATTAATTTACAACCAATAAAAGCGATTTTCACCAACTCTCTGTGCCAGTGCAAGCAGTGCAAGCGCAAGGACGCATTTTGTTGTTTGGGGTGATTTTGCTTTTAGTTTTCTCCAAGTAAAATGCCGTTAGTTTTCTCCAAAACTATACAGTAAAATGCCTTGAACATACATACAGTGATAGTCAGGCTCACTCTGAACACATATCAATTGAAAGAATGAGCTAACCTATAAAGGAACACTTTTTATGAGTGTTGGATTATTGGACACAGTGGAAGTGCTAGGACGCATTTTGTTGTTATATATACACACACACACACACACATACATATATTTTATATATATATATATATATTTTATATATATACACACATACACACACATTAAATAAAAAAAAACAATGAATATAAAACATTAATATGAACATTTATAAACATTAATAAATTATTTATAATAATTAATGTACAATACAAACGTTTATGTACAAAAATAATGTATTTACAAACTAAAAATAAAATGTAAAATACCGGTAAGCTAATTATAAAGGAACCGTCGGTATGACAGCTTCTTTACATGCATTTTGACTGCTCTCAGCACCCGTACCGTAAGTACACAACTACACGCGCAAGACAAAAAAAAAATGCGGCTGGCTTGACCGTGCATTTTCAAAGCGCGGCTGGCTTGACCGCAGTTAAAAATTAGCTTGACACCAGTTAGTTGACATTGTTTTCAAAACTGGTTCAGCGTTAATGTTGCTACATTTTTGAACCATTGTGATGTTTGGATGTACAGTAGGTGAGAGAGATGAGTTTAATCTAGCAAACCTACATATTTTTCATATGGCTTTATCTAGACAGGGCCCATCAAACACATGTCATGTGTTAGAGGTGCATGTAAGAAAAGTGACGAGCTTGTTTTAAATAAATAAATAAAAAAGTTTGGCATGTCAGTGTATTTTTGACATGCCACATTAAAATTATTTTTATTTCAAAGCAAATTCTATAAATTATTTCAGATATTGGTTATGAATGATTAAATACAGCATATTTCCTAAAGTGGTAGCTGTAGAGAAATATGTGTCAGATGCTTCAGAAAGGAAATACTGTTACATAAGTCTCATTGTAGCTTGATGTTTAAAGAATATGAAGGAGTACTGTCAAAGAGAACCCCACATTTCAAAGTAAATGATCAAGGATTTTTCCCACAAAATTTTGTATTAAAGAAGTTTGTGAAACTTCAAAGAGGGAATAGTATAATATTTCCTTCAAAAAATATATATTGCACCGCTTTGAAGTATTGTGAATATTACACCTTCTTATGAGTGGTTTATAGATATGTTGAAGAAACAGAAAATTGTGCTGCCAAGCAAAACCCTGGAATGTCATAGTGTTTTTTCCCCCCTAAGGTCTCAGTTTAACCCTTGACATGACACAACTTACCCCACTCTTCCCTAATTTATTTATTTATTTATGTTTTTTTTTTTTAACATGTACTTTACTTAATGGCATAGTTCACCCAAAAATGAAAAATTGCTGAACATGTACTCATCCTCAGGCCATCCGAGATGTAGGTTTGCATCACATCACTTGCTCACCAATGGATCCTCTGCAGTGATTGGGTGCTGTCAAAATGAGAGTTCAAACAGTTGATGAAAGCATCACAATAATCCATATGATTGCTTTAAACATACGTCAAGTATTTTTTGTGTTATGAATAAACTCTGCTACAAGCTGTGTAAATGTCGTGTCTAGTCCTCTGATTTTTCTGAATGATATCAGTTCCATCGTACTGTAAATATACAGGTATGTAGTGCCCTGCACTCATTTTGTTTTCTTTATTTCAGTGTTCAATGATGGCTCCACCAAAGAGCTGTTGAGTCTCACAGGAACAGTGCCAGTAAACTACCGAGGTATAGACAGCACTGCTTTCAAGAAGTGTTTGAGTTTCTCCATTCCTCAGACCCATTTAGCAATCCAGCTGTATCCAGATGAGTCATTTCTTTATGTTGGACCCTTTTCCCTATTTAATATTTTCCTCGTCTATAGGAAATGTGTACAACATTCCCATCTGCCTGTGGCTTCTGGACACGTACCCCTACAACCCTCCCATCTGTTTTGTCAAACCCACAAGTGCCATGATGATAAAAACAGGGAAACATGTTGATGCCAATGGAAAGATTTACCTCCCATATCTGCATGAATGGAAACCTGTGAGTGTCTTTTTTTATTTTTTATTTTTTATCTTTGTCTGTTTAATGTAGGACAACATAAACCTATCTTTTGTTTGTTTTTGTCTTTTTTTAGCCCCAGTCTGAATTGTTAGGACTGATCCAGGTGATGATTGTGGTGTTTGGAGAGGAACCACCAGTTTTCTCACGGCCCACCACTCAGGCAGCTTACCCAGCATTCCCAGCTGCAGGCCCACCTAACAGTGAGTGTAGACTTGCGTCTGATCATTTCGATTCAATGCAATATTTTTGATCTCATAGAAAACATTTTAAGGTTTATGTAACATTTGTATAAGCATTTTGACTTTGGGAATCAGCAATAATTATATAACTCAATGTTTTTCCAGCTTCTTACATGCCAAGCACACCAGGGTTGCCTTATGGTCAAGGTCACCCTGCCAATCCAGGGTAAGTGCTTTCAGTGTGCCAATCACAAATCATCGCCATATGATCAACTCAATTCCTACATGTATACACTACCATTCAAAAGCAGTACGTTTTTTTTTTTTTTTTTAAATATATAAATTAATACTTTTATTCAGCAAGGATACATTAAATTTGTCAAAAGTGACAGTAAAGAAGACATTTATAATATTTTTATTTCAAATAAATGCTGTTTTGTATTCATCAAAGAATCCTGAAAAAATGTATCACAGTTTCCAGAAAAATATTAGGCAGCACAGCTGTTTTAAAACTATATTAAAATAGAAAACAGTTGTTTTATATTGTAATCATATTCAAATACGCTTTACTGTACTTTTGTTCAAATAAATGCAGCACTGGTGAGCATAAGGCTGCACTTTTGAACGGTAGTGCTTTTCTCAGACATCTGCCACAGATCAGATCTTGTTACCTGCATTTAGACAGCAAAAAAAACATAAGATTTTGGCTTCATATGTGGTTCTAAATCCAATACATATCTGATATCTGGTCATCTGACCTATGTCTAAACACTCCTTTCCAATTCTCCATTTATTGCACAATATTTCATATCTAATATTTTATATCAGATATAATATTTTATATCTGTGCATGTAATACTGTAGCTCTGAGATAACAAGCAGTTGAGAAATGTCAAGCATGCATTTTTCTGCAAAGTAACATTTATTTTTATACTAGGCAGCAGTCTGTAAATCTAAATACACACAGGTAAAAGCACCACAAGTTTCTGGCAGACTTGTGAAAATTGCGATACACTCAAAGCTAGTTTTGTGCATACATGAAACAATGTGAAGAATGTGTGTAGAAATGTATTATTAAGCAGAATTAGCAAACTGCAGCATAATACAAGGTTTGAGTGAATATCTCCAGCATTTCCATAAGAGAATAGGAGGAAAAGAACAAACTTGTCTTTCATTCGCAATACATTTTCTAAATAGATGTACACTGATGCATTCAATCTTTTTTTGGAATGAAGGCTTAACCAGGCTTACCCTTGCTCATGCAAGGGTAATGAGAGTTCGTATAATGAACATAATAATGAATAGAATTGTATTTTCCTTCTTCGAATAATTAATTGCATTCTTGTGATATTTTATAGATATTTCTAAGATAAAGGACATGTAAAATTTGTCATTTTTGGTGCCGTTTAGCAACACTTTTACAACTAAGAAAAAGTTCTAACTATGCTTGATCACTAACAGGCTTGATCACTAACATGAAATTTTACTGTATATTATATATATTTATTATTGTTATTTTTTTTTTTTCTGTCTGTCAGTGGATTTCAGGGCTACCCTTATCCTGCAGTAGGCTCTGGATACCCCACTACCTCAGGCTCCTCTCTCTTTACCCCAGTGTCTTCTGTCACTACAGTGGGTGAGCAAGCATCTTACATGTTAAATTAGTAGTGAAATCAAGAATCTAGTAAGAGACTAATAAATCATGCATTTCTAAACTCAAAATCAAGTACACTGCTATTCAAAAGATTGGTGTCATTAGGATTTTTTTTTTTTGTGAATGAAATTGATACTGTTATTTAGCAAAGATGTATTAAATTGATCAAAAGTGGCAGTAAAGGCATTGATAATGTTACAAGCGATTAACAGTTTAAATAAATGCTGTTCTTTTGAACTTTCTATTGATCAAAGAACCCAAAAAATATGTATCACATTTTCCAGAAAAATATTAAGCAGCACAACTGTTTTTAATTGTAATCATAAGAAATGTTTCATTAGCAGCAAATCAGTATATTAGAATGATTTCTGAAGGATCATGTGATACTGCGGACTGGAGTAACGATGAAGAGATTTAATGCAGGAAGAAATATAAAAGTAACATATTAAAAAAGAAAATAGTTATTTTAAGTTGTAAAAATGTTTTACACTATTACTGTTCTTACTGTATTTTTGATTAAATAAAATGCAGCCTCAGTGAACATTGGATACTGGAAAATTTACCGACCCAGATTTTAAACAGTAGTGTACATAAACCCATACAAAAAAACTGTACTTTGAAACACCTGCAAACATTTTTGCTTTGTTTCAGGACCCACCCGTGACGGTACCATCGGGGAGGACACAATCCGTGCATCTTTGGTGTCTGCAGTCAGTGACAAGTTGCGCAGGCGGATGAAAGAAGAGATGGATCGAGCACAGGCAGAGCTGGATGCACTGAAAAGGACAGAGGAGGACCTAAAGAGAGGCCACCAGAAGCTGGAGGAGATGGTGACCAAACTAGACCTGGAGATGGTACAAGAGACGTTTTATAAATTTTGAATTGTACCCTGTTGCCTTGTTGATACTTGAGCTAATAGTGACTGATGCTTTTAACTCTACTGTATATATACTTTCTAGTAAGTCACTGTTTTTAACAAGGTATCAGCCTGGAAACAATGTTTTTAATATTTTATAAAATACATACTAATAATAATAATGTTCTTTCCATTGAATTGCAGGCTGATGTTGACAAAAACATTGATCTCCTTAAGCAGAAAGATGAGGAGCTGACTGTTGCTCTGGGAAAAATGGAGAACCAGTCTGAGAACAATGATATTGATGATGTGATTGTGCCCACTGCTCCCCTTTATAAGCAGATTCTGAACCTCTACGCTGAAGAAAACGCCATAGAAGACACGATCTTCTACTTGGGTGAAGCGTTACGCAAAGATGTCATTGACTTGGATGTCTTTCTTAAGGTTAGTCTCAACTGTACCCTGTGCATTATTTATTTTTAACCATTGTCATGTCGAGTAAGCTGTAAAGCACAATATTTGTATATATATTAACAGTGTGTGTTAATATATATAACAGTGTCTGTTGTGTGTGTGTTTGTGTGCAGCATGTGCGCCTTCTCTCCAGAAAACAGTTCCAGTTGAGAGCCCTGATGCAGAAGGCCCGGAAAATAGCAGGCCTCAGTGACCTGTACTGACCTGCCCAAATAAATCATTCCCCCTCTCAGTTATAACACATGCACTGTATGGCAAGGACCCTACATTTTATCCAAGGACAGGAGGTTTGGGACCCTCCTTTTCTTAAATCACAGTCTTTCTAAGTACAGAAAGATGTGAAAGGTGACCAATATACCCAGGGCCAAAATATTCAAGTATACATTAGGAGACAAATTGAGTTTCATTATTGAAGTTTGGTGGTTCAATGCGGAAAATAATAAGACACTTTGAACAACTGTCCAAGGTTGCCAAGGTTTTCTACGGAAATGGGCTACATTTAAACTGTTGCCACGGGTTGATTTTTTTATTTATTTTTTTTCACCCACAGGTTAAATGTCTAGACTATATTTGACAGAAATGTCTGCATAGAAATACTGTATTTCATTATATCCAATTTATATTCTACCAATGATAAAACTGTGCTGGATGATGAGACGTAGTAAAGAGATTTTTGTGAAAGAGGGACACTAGTAGGGAGCCTGGCTGTTTTCATTTCCATGGTAACAGTTTGACTGGCCTCTACTGGATTGCTGCTAGTTATTAAAAAGTATGATGTCATCTACAGACACTTCTATTAAAAACCGGCTAGTGATATCTTGAAATTTTAATTTTAGATTGTAATCTGTAAATAGTTAATTTTCAAATAGTTCTAAAACAAAAGATTACCATCCCCACCGAAGGAATTCGTTCATCTGCTGTAAATAAATTATGAATGAAAACATACTGTATACAACTGCACAGTGTTTACAAGTTAAAATTGTAGGTAATGCATAACAGTGATACTAAAATACATACCTGTCCACATTAATACGTCCACATTTAATTAATATTAATTAAAAATAATATTAATTATTTTTATATTAATTTAAACAATTATTATCAAACAATTACATTAATTTGGTAACATAAATATTTCTTAGTGTAGGCTATATCTTTAGAGTTTTATAATTCATTATCTTCTTGTCGATCCACCAGTTCACATTTACAACTTCCTGCGTAAAAATAAGGGTCGTTTTTGGCTTTGGAGCAGAAGGGCTTATTGAAAAATGCAAATTCATTGTCTGACAGCAGGTGGCGCTTTTCGCCAGGAATATAGCCGTTTCCCCCGCAACCGCAGTAAACAAAACAGCTCAGCACCTGACTTTGAAACTTGCAGGCTCATATTTAATCAATTAAATAGCATTTTGAAGTGTAAGCTATATCTCATTATACATGTAAATATACAGTATGTCGTGATTATTCATATAATGAGGTTTGGCCCATACAAATTACGGGGCTTTTACCGGAAGCGAATGTAGCAAACATATAAAATACCCCAGTTGGATTTTTTTTATTTTTATGGAAAGATTAAAAATACGGGAGAATCCCGGGAAAAACGGGAGGGTTGACAGGTATGGTAAAATATGCATGTCATATTTTAAGTTTTTGTATTTGGGATAGTTTAATTGGGCAATTTTAGATTTTTGATATGCAGATCTGGCAACCCTGCAACTGTCATCCATTCATGTTTTGGCACTCTTGACAGCTGGTAAAGCCGAAGCCTTATAGATTTGAATTATGTTGACATTTCAAGAGTAGACTTGCTGTATGCATGTGTGCCACTTTTTTCTGTTAACATTACACTGTAAAAATGTATTTTTCGAAGTTGTCAGTCAAACAAAACAAAAAAGATTGAAGTACGTTTTACAAGAAAACACTATTTCAGTTTTTCTACTTCAAAATTCCACGTTTAATTCAATGTTGCTTGCCGTTTCTTTGTAATTGTATGAAATGTACTAGCAATTTCTGTGAAAATAGTTTCTACACCAATTTTGCAGTTTAGTTTTATGTGAGGAACATTGATTTTAAGTTTTGATCTAAATGTAAATCTACTTGTGTCTCCATTGCCTGATGCTCTAAAATCAGCAGTTAGGAAATCGCTGAATCTTCATATTTGTGTGATATTTGTGTGAGACACGGTTGATTCGGACCCATGTCTGTCACTACTAACAACTGGGCTTCATACCTTTAAATGCAGAGTGTGTCCTGTTACCACATGACTGTTAAATGTTATCATCTTGTTCGTATGAACATTTTAGCTGTGATGTGTGACCTTGCTTATTGTGTCTTGGTGGCCCCTTCAACCCTCTAACAGTTGCATGCATACAGTCTGCACCTCAGACTGTCCCTGTTCGACCATCTGAAATTTCATTTCACAGATGATGGGCTTCAGCCTCTAATCCAGCAGCTGTGAAAGAGGGTAGGACTGGTCAACTGTTTCAACTCTAATCAGCTTTTATTGCACACGGGAGAAAGAAACAGCCCGCCGATGCTGGAACCTGTGCTTTTCGTAATTCGGGTTTGGGTTGAGGGGGACAGGAGATGTGTGGCGGCTGGATGTGATGTTAAATCTAATTCACTCATTGCTGCTAGGCAGTGATGTGTCAGCAGGTGGAGATGTTAGAGCTAATAGGCCTGTCATAGTTGCTAACCTCAATCACTAACCTTCATAACAGCCTATGCTCCTTTTAACCCACCCCTCTCTGCCTTTTCACAATCTTGGTTGAAATTCAGATTTTTGCCCTATTTCTTTTTCTCGATTTCTTGAGGTGGTACTGCACTGTCTGATAACCTTATCGTGTCCTTTTTGAACCGAACAGATTACAACTCTTCTCAGTGTCTTTTATCTGAAAGGTGACGAAAGTCGCGTTTGATTTAGTGTACCATGTATTTGATGTAGTATCTCAGATCAGGCCCGTAAACACTCGACAAAATGCTCGTAAAAAAGCACACAGAGCCTACAGATATTTTTATGGGGCTTAATGTGTCACCTTGGCATTGTCGATTTTTACTGGCCCCTGCGTGTGAGGCAGAGGAAACTGGCGAAAGTGCTTATTGGCTGTCAGGTCATTGCCGTTGCTCTCAGCTGGAGTGGCAGTCGTAGCCTGCAGTGACAAGACAAAGCTGAAGCCCCATTGTATGGGAATGTTATAGGTTTTGTTCTTTCTGGCGGTCTGCTAACTTTAGTTTAAGAAAGCTCTCTGGGCAAAACCCAGGGCACAAGGGTTAGATTGAACTGACCAATGTGGATCCCCAAAGGATCTGTATCTGGGAACACAGAGGGAAAATATCATGCATGTGAAGGCCTCAGGATTTGAAATCCTCCCTCCAAACAATGAAAGACTGTTTGGATTGACAGAAAGCCATTGAAATTTGCCCATACTAGTGGTTGAAGGTCATACTTGCTATTTTTTAATTCTTATAAGTAGTGTGATATGAGCTTGAGTGAGATGTACTAATTTCATTCAGAAAGGTTGTTTAAGGTACACTTTATCCAAAATATAGAGCAAATAAGTAAAAGATAATTTACAGTCAGCTGGGCTTTTTTTTTTTTTTGAGGGTGATCAGGGCCACTACATGTAAATACTTCGACATGAAATAATGATTTAAGTTTAAATTATTTTCAAATCCATCCATCCATCCTCCAAACTGCTCATCCTCTGTAGGGTCACAGGGATGCTGCATGAATGCTCCTAATAGCAAGATGAACACTGAAATATTCATTTTCACCACAACTGATATGGTGGCAGTGATATGAAAGACATGATAGTTTATTACCTCCCTTGTTGAGGGTCCTAGCTGACAGCTCACACATAATCCTATAAAGGTGTCATATTCACAGAATTTCACAAGTAAAAATTGTCAATATTGTAGTGATGTATGATCACACAGAAGCCACTTTCAAACCAAGCAGCTTTTTTTTTGGTCAAAAAATGTGGCGAATTCGTGTGACCATCTTGATCCCATTGCGAAATTTGCATGGAGAAATCTTTTGTCCTCACATGAAATTCCCAATCCCATGGATTATTATTGAAATGACTGAAATGCACTCAGTATCCAAATCGGCTCAATTACTTTCATTCACTCCTTCAAGTGGAATATATTAGTGGACTAACAGTGGGAATAGTAAATGGAAGTGATTTCGGATACAGCCCTAACAATACTGCGGAATGAATGGTCGGGAATACTGTATATCCCTGTTTTACTTAATCAAATGAGCAGACCGATAAAGCATTGCAAAACCACAGTTGTAATAGAAAATGGTAAAAACAAATGACATTAAGCATAAAATCAAGGCCCACGCTTTAGGAACAAGCAGATAATAAAGGGTAGAGGAGTTGTGTTCTACATTAAGTTAGGGGTTAACTATGTAGCTTGGGTTAATGTAATTGCATTGATTTGAATGGACTACAATTGCAAAGCAGCATTCTCTGTTAGCCACTGTGCAATTATTTAAGCAGTGCAGACTTAATTATCTCTGCTTGCACCAGAGTCTCCTCCTATTGCTAACAATTTGTGCCATACTGTATGTAGTGATTATTTACCCCAGAAACATCTCTATCTAATTATAATTAAGGATGAGCAGTATATATTTATTCTCTCCTTAGCCTAATGTATCTAGTGGTATCTTAATGAGCTGTTGAAAAGTTTCTCTCTCTTGCTCTTTATTGTCGAATCGGAGCAATGTACCTTAGATTCACATACTGCTCCTTGGCAACCATCTGATTTCAGTAATAGGACTGTGTGACAACTTCTAATGAAAGTTTACCGCATTTCCTCCCACAAAGTGAAGCAGTCTATAGTTGATAAGTGAAAACAGTGCAAAATAGTTCTAAACAAATATGTCAGTGGATTTTGATGTGAGAGGACAACAGGGGGTGGACTTCTTCACTGGAGGAAGAGTTATTATGGATTCTGGACTCATACTTTGGCCAGGAGTGATGTTTTAAAGTTAAAATGCCTTTATAATGAATTTGTTTCTTACAGACATGCATCTTTTTACTTCACAAGATGTTAATTGATGGACTGGAATCGTGTGGATTATTGTGATGTTTTTATCAGCTGTTTGGACTCTCATTCTGACGGCACCCATTCACTCCAGAGGATCCATTGGTGAGCAAAGTGATGTAATGCAAAATTTCTCCAAATCTGTTCCCATGAAGAAGCAAACTCAGGTACATCTTGAATGGCCTGAGGGTGAATGAATTTTCAGCAAATTTTCATTTTTGGGTGAACTATTCTTTTAAAGTGCTATCTTAAAATACTGATTGAAATAGCATTTTTTAAAACATGAAATGAATTTAATATTTTTTATATATTTTCTACATAATATTTTTTTATTATTTACTTTGGCTTTAGTATAATAGGCAATTATTTAACGTTGGAAACATACACATCTTTATATTATAATCCCTTAAATTTTTCTCACCAAATCGGTCTTTATACATGGAAACACAGCTGCCTTCAAATTTTTGTTTTGTTTAGCATTCTCAAACTATTGCTAATTTAATTCCACATACCTTCCAGCATCTTAAAATGCTGCACATCTAACTTTATGATTTACTTTGTTTACTTTTGATCAGTATTGACAACACTGGCAAGTCAGATATTCTGTGGGAAATATAAACAACAAGGCACATGATATTTCTTTTTTTTTTTTGCTTTTCTTTTCCCACAACATGATATTTCTTTATTGTTGTGTGGCTAAATGTAACAAAAATCTAATAAGAGTATCTTGGCTGGTATTGCTTCTGTCCTCTAATGTTCATCATATCAGATAAAAAAGCATTATCCATGAGTGCAGATTGCAGTTGTGAGTGCCCTGTTTCCGAGGTGTCCTGCAGAGGGCATTGCAGCAGTGTCACAAGCTCAACAGCACAGCCTGTCTTGGTCCTGCAATGAAGAGTTATCAAACCCAGCTGCAGCTGCTGCGGTCCAGAAACACAGGACGTACAAACCCACTTCAGTTACTCAATCAGTCTGATTTTCTTTCATAAGAGAAGTTTTGTACACCTTTATTATATTTCCCTATAGATTTTCTCTGATTTGGGTCTCGTGCATTGCAAAAACGACACAACTTCTAGTGAAAGTCACCTTAGCTCAGTTAAAGGTTAATCATCAAATTGGAAGGTGAATGAAACTAAAGAAATAGAGTGGAACAGTGAAAGAGATAAAGAATAGCTTTCTGTATAGTTTATTATTCATGCGGAAATTAATATTTAATATAATCACGTTATATGATTTCCAATTAATATGCATAGAACTGAACGTAAAGAAATGCAGAGCTAATTTATCATTAATGGCCCTTGCTTGGTAGTATAAATCTGCTTCCATGGGAATATATTTAGATGCTACATTAGCCTATACAGGTGCATCTCAATAAATTAGAATGTCGTGGAAAAGTTCATTTATTTCAGTAATTCAACTCAAATTGTGAAACTCGTGTATTAAATAAATTCAATGCACACAGACTGAAGTAGTTTAAGTCTTTGGTTCTTTTAATTGTGATGATTTTGGCTCACATTTAACAAAAACCCACCAATTCACTATCTCAACTAATTAGAATATGGTGACATGCCAATCAGCTAATCAACTCAAAACACCTGCAACGGTTTCCTGAGCCTTCAAAATGGTCTCTCAGTTTGGTTCACTAGGCTACACAATCATGGGGAAGACTGCTGATCTGACAGTTGTCCAGAAGACAATCATTGACACCCTTCACAAGGAGGGTAAGCCACAAACATTCATTGCCAAAGAAGCTGGCTGTTCACAGAGTGCTGTATCCAAGCATGTTAACAGAAAGTTGAGTGGAAGGAAAAAGTGTGGAAGAAAAAGATGCACAACCAACTGAGAGAACCGCAGCCTTATGAGGATTGTCAAGCAAAATCGATTCAAGAATTTGAGTGAACTTCACAAGGAATGGACTGAGGCTGGGGTTAAGGCATCAAGAGCCACCACACACAGACGTGTCAAGGAATTTGGCTACAGTTGTCGTATTCCTCTTGTTAAGCCACTCCTGAACCACAGACAACGTCAGAGGCGTCTTACCTGGGCTAAGGAGAAGAAGAACTGGACTGTTGCCCAGTGGTCCAAAGTCCTCTTTTCAGATGAGAGCAAGTTTTGTATTTCATTTGGAAACCAAGGTCCTGGAGTCTGGAGGAAGGGTGGAGAAGCTCATAGCCCAAGTTGCTTGAAGTCCAGTGTTAAGTTTCCACAGTCTGTGATGGTTTGGGGTGCAATGTCATCTGCTGGTGTTGGTCCATTGTGTTTTTTGAAAACCAACGTCACTGCACCCGTTTACCAATAAATTTTGGAGCACTTCATGCTTCCTTCTGCTGACCAGCTTTTTGAAGATGCTGATTTCATTTTCCAGCAGGATTTGGCACCTGCCCACACTGCCAAAAGCACCAAAAGTTGGTTAAATGACCATGGTGTTGGTGTGCTTGACTGGCCCGCAAACTCACCAGACCTGAACCCCATAGAGAATCTCTGGGGTATTGTCAAGAGGAAAATGAGAAACAAGAGACCAAAAAATGCAGATGAGCTGAAGGCCATTGTCAAAGAAACCTGGGCTTCCATACCACCTCAGCAGTGCCACAAACTGATCCCCTCCATGCCACGCCGAATTGAGGCAGTAATTAAAGCAAAAGGAGCCCCTACCAAGTATTGAGTACATGTACAGTAAATGAACATACTTTCCAGAAGGCCAACAATTCACTAAAAAATTCACTTTTTTTATTAGTCTTATGAAGTATTCTAATTTGCTGAGATAGTGAATTGGTGGGTTTTTGTTAAATGTGAGCCAAAATTAAACACAATTAAACAATTAAATTAACCATCACAATTAAAAGAACCAAAGACTTAAACTACTTCAGTCTGTGTGCATTGAATTTATTTAATACACGAGTTTCACAATTTGAGTTGAATTACTGAAATAAATGAACTTTTCCACGACATTCTAATTTATTGAGATGCACCTGTTTATCAACAATTGGTAGAAGAACATTAGCCTATATTCTTCCTATCATCCCTGTCATTTGGGTGAATGAGTGAGTGAATATGAAATGCAGAGGGAGACATTCACACACCACTAAATGGGTTTTATTTACATTAATGAACTCCGATGGTGGACATTTTTACAAACAGCCACAAATTATGTTGAAAGGCTATGACAATGCAGCATGTGCTTAGATTCACTTGTATTAACTTTATTTTGAGTCTTGTTTAATGCAATTATTAATTTGGGACTCTCACAACAGTTTACAGCATATGATGATGTCAATAGCCATTAGATTTGACAAAATATATTCTGTAATACTGATTCAGCTTTACAGAAAATTGAACCTATAAGTTAGTAAAGGTTATGATGACTTTTAATCATATTTCATAATAATTCAAAACATAAAACATTTGATATAGCTCTTTTTCAAAGTCTTTTTAAGTTCTACTGGAAAAAAGTGCCAAACTAATCAAACTTCATGCAGGCACTCGTTATTCATAGAGATGGAGCTTTAGTGTACACATCTCTTCCAGTCCTTTAATATATTTGATTTTCTTTGAGCACTGAGCGTGTCCAGCCTTCATTTCAGACTGTGTAAAGAGACCTACCCACCCTGCCATTTCTATTTCCCCCTTTAAAACGAACTTAAACTTCATAATATTTTCAATGAATGGATTGGATAATTACCTGATTCCACAGAAGTGGGGTAGTTTATGTAACGTTTTCCCCTAAACAGATTTCCTATTGTGTAAGCCATTGCTAAATGACAAAAGAGAATGTTGATTGATTAAGCTGTCTGTTTATGGCTTTAACAGCTTAGGACAATGACCTAAATGAAATGGGGGAAGGGGATGCAATTAAGTAACGGGAATATGTGCTTGTAAAACCAATGACCTGTCATTGCAGTAAGTGTCTGTCAATGTGCGAGAGAGATATTTAAAGGCCAGCCTCATCTGCCTTTTTACTACATCTCCAGCATCTGTGAAAAAAATAAAAGCAGATGGTCACAACCACATTTGACCTCTGATTTAATCACATCAGTGTTCTCTTGGAACCTCAGAGTGCAGAGATTTACTGCTGTAATAATCACTAAAACAGTCATGAAATCATACAAGTGACATGATGTTTTGGAATACCTAAAAAAAAAAAGAACTCACAGTTCTGCTTAGCTCTTATCCGTACATAGAGAGACAGATGCAGTTTACAAGTCGTACTCTCAACAAGAGAGTTAAAAGGGAAAGGACTGAGAAAGGGAGGGTGAGAGGATGAGATGCTAAGATACAACCTGGCCAGATGTTCTGAGAGACTTCAAAGTCTTCAAGAAGCTCTGAAGTAAATTACCTGGGAATATATTGAAACAAGGCCAAAATCTCAGCGGCACCTGATTTTCAAAGAGTAGCTAGGAGTCACGTGACTAGGTCAAAGCTAAAACGTTTTTTTTGTGTGTGTGTGTGTATAAGTAAAATCTTTTTTTTTTAATCTATGTATGTGATTTGAAAAGTATAACAAAATGGCAATTTACAGATAATGTTAAAACCCAGATCATTCCTTTTTTCTTCTTCTTTTGACCAAATATTTGAAGTACCTGCTTGTAAAAAGTGTAGGATATATAATAAAAAAATGGCACTTTCCACAAAATATGTCCTAAAACTGTTAAAAAAAAGAAGACAATAAAAAAACATAATAAATGAAAACATATAGTGAGTGAAATGAACTGCTTACACTTCAAAATGTATGACTGTCAGTAGGTGAAACTATTTTGATAGGAGTTGTTTTATTTTTCATTAATTTTCTATAGAGTTTGCAAGTCCTGTTACTAAAATTTGGGAAATACATATCTTAAAATCCTTGTTTGTGTGATTTTGCAATTTTCTAGCAGTAAACATAAAATAGACATTAAAACAGACAAAATCAATAAAACTGAATGAATGGCTGACACAGTCAACTCAATTTGTGTAAACACTGAGAAAATGTAATGAGGTTACTAAAGGCCTACTTCCCCAATGCTGTAGAAAGGGTCCAATTTATTTATTTATGTTGTGTAATATCGAATTTATCAACAGAGTTACGTGCAAAATATGGAATACGGATTAATGTTATGTAAAATGAGATATGTATTTTTATTTTGTTTATACTGATTCAAAAGGTTATGTCACAATTATTGATTGTCGTATTATTTTAATTGTTAAATACTGTCGAGAAGGTCAAGACCTCTGCGCTTTGACATCTGAACCATATGTGGGGGAGGGAACATTTACCCGACATGTGACGTGTTTAAAACTAACTAGGCCTACTTTATATGCCAGGTTAATTTCATGTCAGCTAATAGTTTCTCAAACACATCTAATATGTCTCACAAACATGGGATTCGTCGTGCCTCTAATTCTTCACACCAACATGCACCGTGTTCGTGCAATATCTTTATATTATTATTATTATATTTAGAAATGGTAAGTATAAATAGGCTAATTATTAATTCAGTTCAAGCTTTTTAAAAATCATTATCAGCACAATGCATCCATCAAAATCAAGGAGGTCTATAATGTCTCGTATGATGCAGTGTTAGGACGCTGATTATTCAAACACAGTATCCGTCTGCGCTCTTGAGCGTCTATGATGAGAAATGTGTGTTACGCGCGCACACACGCAGGCGCAGGCTGAGCATCACACGCACGCGCGCGCGCACTCACACTGCTGTGAGATTATCAGAGCGCTCGGCAGCAGAGAGAGAGAAAGAGGGAGACGCGGAGGAGAGCAGCAGCCCCACCGATCCTCAAGCGAGAGAGAGAGGCAGCGTCTGGAGCAAGAGCTGGGCGGGGAAATAACTGCGGTACTGAAGAAATACTTCATTGCCGAACTGCAGAAATTTGTCGGCATCAGATCTTCGTCCGTGTAAAGCAAAATGTCATCGTCGGGAAAAGACAACAGCTCCCAGCATGCGAATTACGTGGGACCGTATCGCCTGGAAAAGACGCTCGGCAAAGGACAGACAGGTTTGTCCTTTTGTGTGCTTGAGATCGGGGATGATGACACGCGCTATCACCGCTGCTCAGTAAATATCATGCGTGTGCGTTTGCTGACATGTCATTGTGTAGAGAGGTTTTCCGCAGATTAAGGACTTTAGCCTACTTTTCTGACCATCCGGTGAGATCTTATCAGTTTCAGAATGCTTTTTGGGTGAAACAAGTTGGCAAGCGTTTGTATTTTCATCCTATAAAGGGAACCTGGTCATCGCAAATGACAGTTTGGCTTTGCGGCTCCGCTTTGCTTCTGGCTAATGCCGTTAATCCAGATTTGTCAGACAACGGGATGTGGTTGCACTTGCAGGTCCCACTGCTGAATCCATTTGTCTTGTGCAAGATCTAGAATTGAATGTTTGACATCAGGGAACAGGTGGCCCTCGGATGCTGCTGATGATGGGACAGTTTTGCTGCATCCGTAGTGCACCATGTGTTCAACCTGATTCTCTCTGCAGTCCGGTGGTGCTGAAATATAGTGCTGAAGTTTGAGGTATAAGGGAAAGCAGTCTTGCTTTAGTTCTGCTACAGGCCACCGAAAGGCTGTTGGCTGATTTGTGCGGTTGTAAAAATCAATACCATAATCATCCAAGTTTATATGACCACACAATGCATGACAAAAAGGTTATTCTTATGTTCATGTCGGCTTATAGCTGAGAATGGCTGTATGACATGGGAGTGTGGAAGAAGTATTGATCTGGCGGCAATTTTTTTGTGCCCAATGTTCTATGGCCAGTGGCTTCTTCTGGTGTGGCTTTGGTAGAGAACAGTTATTGAGTCAATATCCCTGGCCAGACGGATCCAAGTCAAGTGCCTGCAGCTGTTATGCAACACATGAACTGCAACTGTTAAGAGTATAGATTGACTCTGTTTTGAAGAACATTGAGGCCAGAGTTGGTAGTCAGGTCTTCAAGTTCTCATGTTTCCTGTTAAACATAACCAGCATGGCTGAACTTTTTTCAGTCATAACTTTGGCATTCAGATGAGTTGTTGACAAAAAGCCATGTATATGGTCATTTCACGTCAAAATTTACTTTCAGTGTCTAAAATTTGCAGTCTCTTAAAGGGTTACTCCACCCCCAAATGAAAATGTTGTCATTAATCACTTACCCCCAATGTCGTTCCAAACCCGTAAAAGCTTCGTTCGTCTTCGGAACACAATTTAAGATATTTTGGATGAAAACCGGGAGGCTTGTGACTGTCCCATTGACTGCAAAGTAAATAACACTGTCAAGTCCCAGAAAAGTATGAAAGACAACGTCAAAATAGTCCATCTGCCATCAGTGGTTCAACCGTAACGTTATGAAGCAATGAGAATACTTTTTGTACGCAAAGAAAACAAAAATAACGACTTTATTCAACAATTCGTCTCCTCCGCATCACCGTAGCACCATTTTGGAGAGTATCCACTGAACGCAAATTGCGTATGCTGTTCTGTGTCAGTCGCACCACACGGATACGCTGTTTTCGTTCAAGTCAAAGTGTAAATAAACGTAGAAAATGTATCCGAGTGGTGCGGCTGACACAGACAAGTAGAACAGTATACGCAGTTCAGATTGAACCACTGATGGCAGATGGACTATTTTGACGATGTCTTTCATACTTTTCTGGGCCTTTACAGTGTTATTTACTTGGCAGTCAATGGGACAGTCACAAGCCTCCCGGTTTTTATCCAAAATATCTTAAATTGTGTTCCGAAGACGAACAAATCTTTTACGGGTTTGGAACGACATGGGGGTAAGTGATTAATGACAAAGTTTTCATTTTGGGGTGGAGTAACCCTTTAATGTGTCCAAATATACTACTAAACTAGTACATTGAATCAGTAGGATGTCTGAATACACATGTCTGTTAACAGTAGGCAAATAATTTGTGGATGGTGTACCGTGTCCACTGAGATTCTGAAGTGTAGACACTTTGCTATCCCAGAAGTCCATGGTAGCTGAGGAGCTGCCAGATTTGAAAAATTGAGAAACGTGAGGCTGGTGGATCTTTTCAAGTGCTAGAGATACCAGGAAAGTTGTATTTAACAATACTTAAGCAATGATTTTTGTGATTGCTGTTAGTATGTTACAAGTCAAATAAAATACAGGTGAAAGGAGAGTGCCAACATGGTGGGTGTCGTATATCTAGGAATATATGCATTCTATAGACCTGCATACTTGAAGAACACAATTCATCAACAGTTGAGGTTAATCTACGTTCAGTACATTAATTCAGTACATACTCTGAAACAGAGCTTCTTTTTTTTGTGAGAAAATGAGCCAAAAAATATTGATGACTCACCTTGCACTCATGGTAGTCTCTGCATTTTTGTCCAATAAGAATCTCCCTGACCACCTGCTTCTGCCTAGCAACAGCTGTTAGAAGATCATGGTTCATAGCTGTGAACTAAAAGGTTTTGGCTATTCAAAAATAGTCAGATAATCAACCCCTCAATTTGTCTTGCCCCAACTTTCTATTTCAACACAAAAATACGTTGTCACAGGAAAATATACTGCAATCATCAAGTCATTTCATGGGGTCTTAAAGGGATGGTTCACCCAAAAATGACAATTCTGTAATTATTTACTGACTCTCATGTCATTTCAAAACTGTACAACTGACTGTTGTACATTTTTTGAAAAATGTCTCTGTTTTTTTTTATGTGTAAAATGGAAGTCACCAAAATGGTTTGGTTACCAACATTCTTCATAATATCTTCTTTTGTGTTCATCAGAAGAAAAAGTCATTTGGAATGACATGAGGGTGAGTAAATGATCAAAGAATTTTCGTTTTTAGCTGAACTATCCCTTAAAAAATCACTCAGCCGAATTATGGTCAGATTTCTCAGTTAACCAAACAGTACGTAACCAGTGTTGGCAATGTGTTTATATGATTTGATGACTGTAAATACATGCATTGCTTGTTGTTCAGCAGAAGAGACGGCACACATTGTTCATTTGCGAATAGAACGCTCTGTCGGCAATTAAACTATTGGCACCAACTCTTAAAATAAATCCTCGTGTAGCCCGTGGTTAGAAGAGCAGGCTGCTTCTGACTAGTTAGCGGAGGGTATTCCTGCTCGTTCTGCCACCGTTGGCATGGCTGCTGAGAGAATGCTGCACAATAAACGCCGCTTCCCAGTGCTGCCGCTGCAGAGGAGAGCCCATATGTCATGAGAGAGACTCACACAGAGAAAGAGGAGCTTGGGGGAGGGTAGGGATAGATGGGAAGGGGGTGGGTTTGGGGATGAGGGAGAGAGTTCTCAGAGCTAAAGCGGGACCCCCATGGGAAACAGTAAAAAGGACGCTCTACTTTAATTTACCCCCTCCCTCACCTCCCCAAATCAAAACGGATGTACGTGCCTGTATTTTTTGCCTTTCCTGTTTCTTTGTGATGCTTCAGCCGTCTCACGTAGCATCCTCACTGCTTGAGTCAGTTGAAAGTAGGCAGAGGAAGATTACAGGAGATCACTGACTGAGACAGATTACTGAAAAACAATAATGTTGCAACAATACCTGCTTTATGAGAGTTATTCAGTTGCTGTGTATTTTTTTCTGCCAATTCGTTCTGTTCACATCTGCACTACTCTACTAGTACCCTGGTCTTCTAGCTTCTCTCACCCCGTCAGGGTGTCCCAAAGGAGGCCCGTTAATGAAGCGGCGAAGTACCTGAATCACGCACGCTGTCACGGGCAGAAACGGAGCCCTCTTGCTGGGTCAGGGTTAGAAGGCTTGTATGGGTTAGACAGGCTCCATGCAGAGGGGTGTTAGAGCCCCAGGCCTCCACTGCACTTCCAGCATGGACATGGAGATAATCAAGCTACTGTACATATACACACTACCTCAGGGCCAGTGAGTGTCCGTTACTGCAGAGGCACTGATGCAAGGCGGATATGAAGAGCCGCCGGCAGAACCACATAATGTATGGTTATTTTGCTGCAGTGCACGTAGGGTTCATTTCAATCCAAGGTAGTGCTTCCACATATGGGATGCCATTGCTCCTCTTTGCCAGTATCGAAAAACAGAGTTTTAGCATAGGGCTATGTAGTGACACTTATTTTAACTGCACTAAACAGAAGTGTGAAACTAATGTCTACCATTGTTGGAACAAACAGTGCTGCCCTAAACTCATGCTCTTGGTTTAGCCAATGTTGCTGTGCCAGACTGGTCGAGATGCTCAAGCAGTGACGTTTTGATATGTTTTTTGAAACAACTCTCAGCCTATGAATGTCTTACTTGGGTGGGAGACATTAAGCTTCATTTTTAGCCATTGTCATATACTATGGAATTTAGAATATGCAAATTATGCTAATTGTTTTGAAATATTTAGGCCTATGTATTATACAGGTATGCTTTTATTCTCCAATTTAAAGGCATAGTTCACCCACAAATATATTATTCTGACATCATTTGCTCACCCTGATGTTTCAAACCGGTATGCCTTTCTTTCTTTCTTTCTTTCTTATGCATAACATGAACATGAAGATATATTAAAGAATGTTTAAACTGTTTGTCCATACAATAATAATCAGAGGGGTCCCTGTCCAATAAGAATCTCCCTGACCACCTGCTTCTGCCTAGCAACAGCTGTTAGAAGATCATGGTTCATAGCTGTGAACTAAAAGGTTTTGGCTATTCAAAAATAGTCAGATAATCAACCCCTCAATATGTCTTGCCCCAACTTTCTATTTCAACACAAAAATACGTTGTCACAGGAAAATATACTGCAATCATCAAGTCATTTCATGGGGTCTTAAAGGGATGGTTCACCCAAAAATGACAATTCTGTAATTATTTACTCACTCTCATGTCATTTCAAAACTGTACAACTGACTGTTGTACATTTTTTGAAAAATGTCTCTGTTTTTTTTTTATGTGTAAAATGGAAGTCCCCAAAATGGTTTGGTTTCCAACATTCTTCATAATATCTTCTTTTGTG
>NW_015625591.1:272988-288964 GCF_001515625.1 Sinocyclocheilus rhinocerous | reverse complement strand
GCAAGAGTTTGGAGCTTCAACTGGTTGTACATAGTAGGATAGTTCACCCAAAAATCATTAACTCACCCTCATGTCATGATAAACCCATTACAAAGACTTTCTTTCTTCTGCAGAACACAAAAGAAGATATTTTGAAGCATGTTGGTAACCAAACCATTTTGGTGACTTCCATTTTACGGACCCACTGAGAGATTTTCCAAAATAACTTTTTTGTGTAAATAATGACAGAATTGTCATTTTTGAGTGAACCATCACTTTAAGACCCCGTGGAATGACTTGATGATTGCAGTATATTTTCCTGTGACAACGTATTTTTGTGTTGAAATAGAAAGTTGGGGCAAGACAAATTGAGGGGTTGATTATCTGACTATTTTTGAATAGCCAAAACCTTTTAGTTCACAGCTATGAACCATGATCTTCTAACAGCTGTTGCTAGGCAGAAGCAGGTGGTCAGGGAGATTCTTATTGGACAAAAATGCAGAGACTACCATGAGTGCAAGGTGAGTCATCAATATTTTTTGGCTCATTTTCTCACAAAAAAAAGAAGCTCTGTTTCAGAGTATGTACTGAATTAATGTACTGAACGTAGATTAACCTCAACTGTTGATGAATTGTGTTCTTCAAGTATGCAGGTCTATAGAATGCATATATTCCTAGATATACGACACCCACCATGTTGGCACTCTCCTTTCACCTGTATTTTATTTGACTTGTAACATACTAACAGCAATCACAAAAATCATTGCTTAAGTATTGTTAAATACAACTTTCCTGGTATCTCTAGCACTTGAAAAGATCCACCAGCCTCACGTTTCTCAATTTTTCAAATCTGGCAGCTCCTCAGCTACCATGGACTTCTGGGATAGCAAAGTGTCTACACTTCAGAATCTCAGTGGACACGGTACACCATCCACAAATTATTTGCCTACTGTTAACAGACATGTGTATTCAGACATCCTACTGATTCAATGTACTAGTTTAGTAGTATATTTGGACACATTAAAGGGTTACTCCACCCCAAAATGAAAATATTGTCATTAATCACTTACCCCCAAGTCGTTTCAAACCCGTAAAAGCTTTGTTCGTCTTCGGAACACAATTTAAGATATTTTGGATGAAAACCGGGAGGCTTGTGACTGTCCCATTGACTGCCAAGTAAATAACACTGTAAAGGCCCAGAAAAGTATGAAAGACATCGTCAAAATAGTCCATCTGCCATCAGTGGTTCAATCTGAATTTCATGAAGCGACGAGAATACTTTTTGTACGCAAAGAAAACAAAAATAACGACTTTATTCAACAATTCGTCTCCTCCGCATCACCGTAGCACCATTTTGGAGAGTATCCACTGAACGCAAATTGCGTATGCTGTTCTGTGTCAGTCGCACCACACGGATACGCTGTTTTCGTTCAAGTCAAAGTGTAAATAAACGTAGAAAATGTATCCGAGTGGTGCGGCTGACACAGACAAGTAGAACAGTATACGCAGTTCAGATTGAACCACTGATGGCAGATGGACTATTTTGACGATGTCTTTCATACTTTTCTGGGCCTTTACAGTGTTATTTACTTGGCAGTCAATGGGACAGTCACAAGCCTCCCGGTTTTTATCCAAAATATCTTAAATTGTGTTCCGAAGACGAACAAATCTTTTACGGGTTTGGAACGACATGGGGGTAAGTGATTAATGACAAAGTTTTCATTTTGGGGTGGAGTAACCCTTTAATGTGTCCAAATATACTACTAAACTAGTACATTGAATCAGTAGGATGTCTGAATACACATGTCTGTTAACAGTAGGCAAATAATTTGTGGATGGTGTACCGTGTCCACTGAGATTCTGAAGTGTAGACACTTTGCTATCCCAGAAGTCCATGGTAGCTGAGGAGCTGCCAGATTTGAAAAATTGAGAAACGTGAGGCTGGTGGATCTTTTCAAGTGCTAGAGATACCAGGAAAGTTGTATTTAACAATACTTAAGCAATGATTTTTGTGATTGCTGTTAGTATGTTACAAGTCAAATAAAATACAGGTGAAAGGAGAGTGCCAACATGGTGGGTGTCGTATATCTAGGAATATATGCATTCTATAGACCTGCATACTTGAAGAACACAATTCATCAACAGTTGAGGTTAATCTACGTTCAGTACATTAATTCAGTACATACTCTGAAACAGAGCTTCTTTTTTTTGTGAGAAAATGAGCCAAAAAATATTGATGACTCACCTTGCACTCATGGTAGTCTCTGCATTTTTGTCCAATAAGAATCTCCCTGACCACCTGCTTCTGCCTAGCAACAGCTGTTAGAAGATCATGGTTCATAGCTGTGAACTAAAAGGTTTTGGCTATTCAAAAATAGTCAGATAATCAACCCCTCAATATGTCTTGCCCCAACTTTCTATTTCAACACAAAAATACGTTGTCACAGGAAAATATACTGCAATCATCAAGTCATTTCATGGGGTCTTAAAGGGATGGTTCACCCAAAAATGACAATTCTGTAATTATTTACTCACTCTCATGTCATTTCAAAACTGTACAACTGACTGTTGTACATTTTTTGAAAAATGTCTCTGTTTTTTTTTATGTGTAAAATGGAAGTCACCAAAATGGTTTGGTTACCAACATTCTTCATAATATCTTCTTTTGTGTTCATCAGAAGAAAAAGTCATTTGGAATGACATGAGGGTGAGTAAATGATCAAAGAATTTTCGTTTTTAGCTGAACTATCCCTTAAAAAATCACTCAGCCGAATTATGGTCAGATTTCTCAGTTAACCAAACAGTACGTAACCAGTGTTGGCAATGTGTTTATATGATTTGATGACTGTAAATACATGCATTGCTTGTTGTTCAGCAGAAGAGACGGCACACATTGTTCATTTGCGAATAGAACGCTCTGTCGGCAATTAAACTATTGGCACCAACTCTTAAAATAAATCCTCGTGGTTAGAAGGGTTAGAAGAGCAGGCTGCTTCTGACTAGTTAGCGGAGGGTATTCCTGCTCGTTCTGCCATGGCTGCTGAGGCTGCTGAGAGAATGCTGCACAATAAACGCCGCTTCCCAGTGCTGCCGCTGAAGAGGAGAGCCCATATGTCATGAGAGAGACTCACACAGAGAAAGAGGAGCTTGGGGGAGGGTAGGGATAGATGGGAAGGGGGTGGGTTTGGGGATGAGGGAGAGAGTTCTCAGAGCTAAAGCGGGACCCCCATGGGAAACAGTAAAAAGGACGCTCTAGTTTAATTTATCCCCTCCCTCACCTCCCCAAATCAAAACGGATGTACGTGCCTGTATTTTTTGCCTTTCCTGTTTCTTTGTGATGCTTCAGCCGTCTCACGTAGCATCCTCACTGCTTGAGTCAGTTGAAAGTAGGCAGAGGAAGATTACAGGAGATCACTGACTGAGACAGATTACTGAAAAACAATAATGTTGCAACAATACCTGCTTTATGAGAGTTATTCAGTTGCTGTGTATTTTTTTTTCTGCCAATTCGTTCTGTTCACATCTGCACTACTCTACTAGTACCCTGGTCTTCTAGCTTCTCTCACCCCGTCAGGGTGTCCCAAAGGCGGCCCGTTAATGAAGCGGCGAAGTACCTGAATCACGCACGCTGTCAACTCTCATGTCATTTCAAAACTGTACAACTGACTGTTGTACATTTTTTGAAAAATGTCTCTGTTTTTTTTTATGTGTAAAATGGAAGTCACCAAAATGGTTTGGTTACCAACATTCTTCATAATATCTTCTTTTGTGTTCATCAGAAGAAAAAGTCATTTGGAATGACATGAGGGTGAGTAAATGATCAAAGAATTTTCGTTTTTAGCTGAACTATCCCTTAAAAAATCACTCAGCCGAATTATGGTCAGATTTCTCAGTTAACCAAACAGTACGTAACCAGTGTTGGCAATGTGTTTATATGATTTGATGACTGTAAATACATGCATTGCTTGTTGTTCAGCAGAAGAGACGGCACACATTGTTCATTTGCGAATAGAACGCTCTGTCGGCAATTAAACTATTGGCACCAACTCTTAAAATAAATCCTCGTGTAGCCCGTGGTTAGAAGAGCAGGCTGCTTCTGACTAGTTAGCGGAGGGTATTCCTGCTCGTTCTGCCACCGTTGGCATGGCTGCTGAGAGAATGCTGCACAATAAACGCCGCTTCCCAGTGCTGCCGCTGCAGAGGAGAGCCCATATGTCATGAGAGAGACTCACACAGAGAAAGAGGAGCTTGGGGGAGGGTAGGGATAGATGGGAAGGGGGTGGGTTTGGGGATGAGGGAGAGAGTTCTCAGAGCTAAAGCGGGACCCCCATGGGAAACAGTAAAAAGGACGCTCTACTTTAATTTACCCCCTCCCTCACCTTCCCAAATCAAAACGGATGTACGTGCCTGTATTTTTGCCTTCCCTGTTTCTTTGTGATGCTTCAGCCATCGCACATAGCATCCTCGCTGCTTAAGTCAGTTGAAAGTATGCAGAGGAAGATTACGGGAGATCACTGGCTGAGACAGATTGGACTGTGGTAGTGGTAGTGAAAAACAATAATGTTGCAACAATAACTGCTTTATGAGACTCATGCAGTTACTGTGTATTTCTTTCCGCTAATTCGTTCTGTTCATATCCCCACTACTCTACTTATAGCCTCCTCTTCTCCTTCCCTCACTCTGTCAGGGTGTCCCAAAAGAGGCCCGTTAATGAAGCGGCGAAGTACCTGAATCACGCACACTGTCACGGGCAGAAACAGAGCCCTCTCGCTGGGTCAGGATTAGATGGCTTGTATGGGCAGGCTCCATGCAGAGTGGTGGATGAGCCCCAGGCCTCCACTGCACTTCCAGCATGGACATGGAGATAATCAAGCTATATATACACACTACCTCAGGGCCAGTGAGTGTCCGTTACTGCAGAGGCGCTGGCGGAAATGAAGCACTGCCTGCAGAACCACATAAAGTATGGTCATTTTGCTGCAGTGCACGTAGGGTTCATTTCAGTCCAGGAAGTGCTTCTGCATATACGGGATGCCATTGCTCTTCTTTGCCAGAACGTAGTGTAGAAAAACACAGTTTTAGCACTAGAACTAATATAACTGTTAACAGCACTAAACAGAAGTGTGAAAGTAATGTCTACTGTTTTTGGAACAAACAGATAGTGCTGCACTAAACTCATTCTCAATGTGTCTGTACCAGACATGTTGAGATGCTCAAACAGAGATGTTTTGATACGTTTTTTGAATGAGTTGTTTCAAATACTATGGAATTTACTATGGAATTTAGAATATGCAAATTATGCAAATTGTTTTGAAATATTTACATATCATATGTGATTATTCTCCAATTTAAAGGCATAGTTAACCCAAAAATGAATATTCTGGTCATGAGAGAGACTCACACAGAGAAAGAGGAGCTTGGGGGAGGGTAGGGATAGATGGGAAGGGGGTGGGTTTGGGGATGAGGGAGAGAGTTCTCAGAGCTAAAGCGGGACCCCCATGGGAAACAGTAAAAAGGACGCTCTAGTTTAATTTATCCCCTCCCTCACCTCCCCAAATCAAAACGGATGTACGTGCCTGTATTTTTTGCCTTTCCTGTTTCTTTGTGATGCTTCAGCCGTCTCACGTAGCATCCTCACTGCTTGAGTCAGTTGAAAGTAGGCAGAGGAAGATTACAGGAGATCACTGACTGAGACAGATTACTGAAAAACAATAATGTTGCAACAATACCTGCTTTATGAGAGTTATTCAGTTGCTGTGTATTTTTTTTTCTGCCAATTCGTTCTGTTCACATCTGCACTACTCTACTAGTACCCTGGTCTTCTAGCTTCTCTCACCCCGTCAGGGTGTCCCAAAGGAGGCCCGTTAATGAAGCGGCGAAGTACCTGAATCACGCACGCTGTCACGGGCAGAAACGGAGCCCTCTTGCTGGGTCAGGGTTAGAAGGCTTGTATGGACAGGCTCCATGCAGAGGGGTGTTAGAGCCCCAGGCCTCCACTGCACTTCCAGCATGGACATGGAGATAATCAAGCTACTGTACATATACACACTACCTCAGGGCCAGTGAGTGTCCGTTACTGCAGAGGCACTGATGCAAGGCGGATATGAAGAGCCGCCGGCAGAACCACATAAAGTATGGTTATTTTGCTGCAGTGCACGTAGGGTTCATTTCAATCCAAGGTAGTGCTTCCACATATGGGACGCCATTGCTCCTCTTTGCCAGTATCGAAAAACAGAGTTTTAGCATAGGGCTATGTAGTGACACTTATTTTAACTGCACTAAACAGAAGTGTGAAACTAATGTCTACCATTGTTGGAACAAACAGTGCTGCCCTAAACTCATGCTCTTGGTTTAGCCAATGTTGCTGTGCCAGACTGGTCGAGATGCTCAAGCAGTGACGTTTTGATATGTTTTTTGAAACAACTCTCAGCCTATGAATGTCTTACTTGGGTGGGAGACATTAAGCTTCATTTTTAGCCATTGTCATATACTATGGAATTTAGAATATGCAAATTATGCTAATTGTTTTGAAATATTTAGGCCTATGTATTATACAGGTATGCTTTTATTCTCCAATTTAAAGGCATAGTTCACCCACAAATATATTATTCTGACATCATTTGCTCACCCTGATGTTTCAAACCGGTATGCCTTTCTTTCTTTCTTTCTTATGCATAACATGAACATGAAGATATATTAAAGAATGTTTAAACTGTTTGTCCATACAATAATAATCAGAGGGGTCCCTATTGACTTTAAGTGTATGGGCCAAAAAAAAAAAAAGCATTAAAACATTTTTCAAAAAATCTTCTTTTGTGTTCCTTAGAAGAAAGTCATACATGTTTGGAATGATGCATGGGTGTGTAATAATTTCTGGGTGATCTATCACTTTAAATACGTTGGCCTGTAATATCAAAATGGACCTGTATTATCTAATTGGTTTCTTTGATTAATAGAGTGAAGTTATTGCTTAATATAGTTAGGAGGGGAAAATTAAATTATGCTCTAAGAAACAACATCTTCATCACCACAAAGAATGATTTGTGTTTTAGCCTGAAAAGCCAGTTTGAAATGTCAGCTGTTGACTGTCTTGCTGGGCTGACTTTGTGAACAATTTGTCAGTGTGTTTTTGTCTGAGGGGGTTTCAGTCTCGCAGACATATTCCAGCCTTCAGTTGGCTCTCATTTAGTAAGTGCCGGATAGCAGTGGTTGGTTGTCATGGCTGCGCCCCCTTCCCACAAGCCTTTTCTCACAATGGCCATGCTTTCCATCTTCGAGATCAGAGGCAGACAGCAACAGTCCACGTAGCCGCTCTTTCCCACCCTTGATTTATGTAGATTACATTCAGTCTCCGCTATTAACACTGGAAGATGTACACAGAGGTATCTATGAAGGAATACGCAGTCTTTACGTCATACGCAAGAAATTAATCCTACAGAAAAATGTTGAAGGAATGTGCGCTGGAATGATTGGTAGAGCAGAGCTGATTCCATGTGATGGGCTCTCATGAGGGATTAGATATATTTCTCATTTAAGGCGGGAATGAATTGCCAACATTTTGTTCCTTGTTGACTAGCAATTATATAAATATATTGTATATTTAGTGGTTTATTGCTCATTCTTGTCACTCTTCATTAACTTTCTTTCTGCTGCATCCTTCCTCTTGAGCCTGAGGAGCATTTTAGAGAGATTCCCTGTTTTCCCTGTGAGAGTTTTGTGTCCAAACATTTTCACGGTGAGAAATGTAGAATTAGGTGTGTGCTAGAAGTGTTGTTGTAGATTAAATGGGGTTGAGAATGTACTGTACGTATGGAGACCAAACACTATGTTTTTAAGTAATTGCCGAACCTACATAGCAATAGCATAAGGTCATCCATTGCCTTTAGAACACAGAACAGAACACAGATGGGCTAAACTCATAATTTGGCAGATGTAACATTATGCACCAATTAATAGTAACTTTGGTATGTCTTAACCCTTGTATTTTTGGGTATGATTGTGAAACAAGAGTTTTTGTGTGGAATGTGGAAAAGCCTATTGAATTTGATAGTTAAAAGTCTGTGCCAGGTGGTGTTAGGGGGAGGGGCATTTACTTTCTAGAGAGCGTTTGATTGGACTAAAAATCTGTGTAGTGCAGGACGAGTAGTCAGTGTTTTCCAGAATAGAAAGACTAAACTTAAATGTGTAAATTTGCTAAATGTAAATGTTGTCACTGTTTAGGAGTACAGTACACTAGCTTTTGATCTCAAAACACATACAGTATATGGACTCAAATTTTGATTTCGTGGTATTATTGACTAGATTTGGTCTGGTCTCTAAATGGTCTTGAAAGCTAGTTTCTCTTCTATTTTGGCGGTCATTTGTGAAGACAGAAATTAAGCGGTTTCATTTTATGCTGCTTACATCGTCTGTGGTATGGTGTTGTACATTGCATTGTGTAGTTTTGGTGGTCCCCTCCTCTTTCCTCACTGCAGAAAATTGCTCCCTATGCCTGATGCAGCTGTGAAGCCTTTTATCAGAGAAACACAGCAGAGACCCTTAACTCCTGGTGTTGTCCCTTCCATGTTCCTCTCTCTATCTCCATCACACCATCCCTGTCAGCAGTGTCTTCTACCTTTGCTGCCTTGCAGTGAATGCTGTGTCTGGTATCTACTCTTTACACAACCAATGAAGGTTTGAGCTGGAGGGTATTGACAGTCCCAAGGCTGGAGTTACACGACCCATTTGGGCAGTTCTGATGTGACTTGACTTGCCTTGTAAAGAAGCATATGATCAGAAATGGGACTTCCAGGAGTAATAATTAACCAAATAGCAATCTTACTGTGGATTGTTGTGAATATAAGTATCCTGAAATGCTACCGGTACATCTGCAGTGACACAGGAGTCCAAACAGTGGGTAACTGCTCAACAGATGGACTAATTCTGAGTTTAATTAAGATAGATGTTTAGCCTGTAGCCCATGTAAAGTGCTCTCATGCCTATGTGCAAGTTCAAGTCAAACCAGAGCCTGCAAACACAGATTCATGGGAATACACTGATAGTACAGGGACAGGGAGAGAGAGAGAAGGGGTGAAATAAGTGAAAGGTGCAGATATAGATGTGGAGGGAGAGAGCAGTATGAATGAGATTGAGTGGAATAGATTGTAGAGAACTTGAAAGGGGAGGGGAGATAAACATACAGTGTAAAAGAGGGAGAGAGAAATAGTTTAAAGGGATAGTTCACCCCCAAGAAAAACCTGTCAGCATTTACTCACACTCATGTCCTTCCAAACTAATTTGATTTTCTGTCTTGAGTAAAACAAACAAACACAAAAGGACATTTTAAATAGTGTGACCTGGTCACTCTTTTTTCATGAAGTTACAAGCTTTAAAGGGTTAATTCACCCAAAAATAAAGATTTGTAATCATTTATTCACCCTCACTGTCATTCCAAACTCGTAAGACTTTTGTTCATCTTCAAAACGCAAATGAAGATATTTTTAATGAACTCTTTGTGATTTCTGTCTCTCCATTAAAAGCCCATGCAACCAAAAATTTGACACTTCAAAAACTTCATAAAGAGATTCTTAGACGTATCCTTATGGATCAAGCAGTTCAATCATATTGTTCTGAAAAGACACGACCATTTTATAGGCTGAACAGATTAAATTTAGGCTTTTATTCACATAAAACATTGATCAACGCACATAGACGCTATCAAAAAAGGTAAGCTGAAGCTCAAAGTGCTTGTTTGATGCATTAGACAACCTCATTGGCTCTTTGCGAATCAGGCATGTTAGAGCACATCAAATATGGTAAATAGAAGCTCAACGTATGTGCGTTGACCAGTGTTAATGACAGAATCACAACAGATCAAAATTTCATTCACTGATAATCTTCTGCTCTACTGAGCTGTTAAAAGTTGCATCTGGGTCATTGAGTCCAGAACCAGATCAGTCCAGTTTGTGAACATTTTGTGAACCGGTTCTCTGATTCATTAAAAGGATCCAACTCCCAAGAATGATTAATTCATTAAACAACCATTGGCACTTTCAGTGAATAATGATTTCCATTTGTTTCTCGTATGTTACTCTCATAAACCTATTCTATAGCTTTAGAAAACTTGGAACAAAGTGCACGAGTCGTATGAATCATCTTTATGGTCATTTTGGAGCCTGACAGTCCCAGCCCTCATTTACTAGATACATAAACATTTTGAAAAGAGTGTTCAGTGGACAGAATTCATTTTTAGGTGAACAATTCCTTCAACAAACTGACTGTTTGCATTACTGCAAAAAGATGGCACATATTCAGCACACTTATAAAAAGAACATGTCAGACTCACCCAGTTACAAATGACTGAAGGCTAAACAAACAATTTTATCACAAAGCAAGCTGAAAATAAAAATTATAAGACAGCGTCTGTTGCTCCATGTGAAAGCCCACACGTGATGGAGATTTACCGCTGATTACAGAAGCGGCTTTACTGACAAGATGCGCATTAAATATCGAATGCGATTTATCGTGCAGCCCTAGTTCAGTGTATTCTTCAGAAATGTACCTGTTATATTCCACAGAAGAAGGAAGTGAATCAAGTTTTGAATGACATAAGGGTGAGTAAACAACGACAGAATTCATTTTTAGGTGAACAATTCCTTCAACAAACTGACTGTTTGCATTACTGCAAAAAGATGGCACATATTCAGCACACTTATAAAAAGAACATGTCAGACTCACCCAGTTACAAATGACTGAAGGCTAAACAAACAATTTTATCACAAAGCAAGCTGAAAATAAAAATTATAAGACAGCGTCACAATAAAAATGTATTCATTCATTATTTTATTTGGGTGCCATTATGCTAGTACTGTATGAATGAAATGAGGTGCCATGTCTTTTTGTACGCATGATTGATTGGTGAAGAACCCACAAGGGCTGAATATCCTGTCCAGATGGTGGGGTTTGGTCAGGCTGTGTCATTAGTCAGGTGGTTGCTGATGCTTGATGGCCCCTTTATTCATAACCGAACGGCTTCAGCTTTCTCTTACTTAAGAGTAAATTAGAGGGGAGAATTTACAGGTGAAAATGAACAGGGTTTGAGGGAATGAGTGTATGTACACCCAGCTTATAGACTAGCTATTTGCAATTCAACCAATCACTGCCTGTGCAGCACTAACCCAGCAATAAAATAATAGCCACACACATCTTTTTCCCTCTGTCTAAGAGAAGTTGAGGGTTTCTATGGAAACCGGGGGAGGCTCCGTGCAATTTTATACATATGTTTTCTGGACGGCTGTGCCTCATAGTTCCTCGGCCTTGCCTGGAGGGTCCAGCTATTGATTGTAGCTTCTCTGCCTGAGCTATTAGATTGTGAATGAGGATCTCCCCCATCTCTTAATGTGTGCTGAATAATGCCTTTCAAGGCTGAATTTGAGCTTGGACCTTGTCTGATATCTGTAAGCTCATAATTTCACGCCTAATGACTGGATCTGTACCATTGGGACTTTTTGAATGGCCAAGGTTCCTGTAGAACTGAACATACAGTTTAATGGTTCTTGGTTATCTCTGTCTGTACTTTAACGTCTGCAGTGGTTGGAAGACCTGATAGTCTTGTCTATAATGTGTTTAGACGCTTTCATACTTTGTGGCACTGAGAGAATTTTCATGTTCATCTGTCATACTGTCATATCAGTGGTCTAATAATCACAGTTTTATTTTGCATGTAGCGGGTCATCTCATGGGGGCAGCATGTTGAGATCACATGATCAGCCAAATACTATTCGCTTTATCTTGGTAACTGCTTGGTTATTGGACCCGTTCACTTGAGAAATTAATGAATCATGCTATTCATTCAATATCCTGAAAACTTTTGTGTGACTTAACAATTATACCTGTCAGGTCTATGAGGCCTTAAAGGGATAGTTCATTCAGAAAATGCCTTTGTCATTTAATCATGTCATTCCAATCTTGTATGACTTTCTTCTGTTGAACAAAAATGGTCCATATAGTGAAAATTAGTGTTTGGACCACAACATTCTTCAAAATACTTTTATGTTCCACAGAAAAAGAGAACACCATGCAGGTTTGGAACAACATGAGAGTACATGATAATAGAATTTCCATTTTTGGGTGAACTGAGTCTGTAAGGCTATACTGCAAAAAAACAAGTGTGTATATCACTGCATAAGTCCAAGACCACTGCAATATCGGCCAGTGCAGCATAAACATAAGACAACTAAGTGCACCTTTAAATAGACTAAACCTGAAAGAAAAACAAGCACATTATTGGTATTGAGAAGGCTTTAGAAGGACTGAAATTAATGGCAAAAGTGTTTTCAGAGATTAAATTTAGAAATCAGTGGGAAATCAGAACAAAGGCTGCTTATTTTGACACCAACACAATACAGGGAGAGGGAGAATATTAAAAACATTAGGAGTCAGCTGTCTTCGGCAGTCCTTAAGATACCAGCACAATAACACACTCAGCAAAATATCGTCTAATTATCGTTATCGATAAAATCCCAGAAAATATCGAGATATAATTTTGTGTCAATATCGCACACCCCTAGACAGAGGGATAGAAGAGTTATTTATAATGTAAGCGTTCCTCTCCAACACTTATTTGAATGTTTCTCCGAGCAAATGCAGGTTACGCATGTTATTTTTCAGTGCTTTCATTAGTTTGCCTGTGGCACTGCCTCATTAATTCTCTGCCTTTCAATGTAGCTCATGTTAATATAGATGTAATGAAATATTCAGCCGTTTCTCCATGAGGAATGTATGAGGTTTGTTGCTCTACAGGGATCTATCACACACATAGTTCAGACCCCATAGCCATTTTCCACTATTATTACAAATTTGAATGTGGTAAATGGGTTTACAGGCATGTTGTGCACATGATCAGTGCTGAAGTATATTGGTATAAAGCAAAAAGTAAAGGATTGAAGGAGAATCAGCCAGCATGTTTTCTGTAGGACATTGAAGTCAAACTCAATTAATAGCAAGCTTTGGTTGCCTCCACAGCCTGTCTATCCTGAGATAGAAGTCACATAGCTTGTAGATACACAAGATACGAAGCATAGTTACATTGATGCATTGCGTAGTAATTCTGTGTAGTGTGTAGTTTCATACCACATACACCATGTAGTTTGCTGGTTTAATAATACTCTCTCTTATGCTTATGCCTTGTGTGGATTGAACAAGTCATTAGCTTTTACCGCTTAAGATGCGCGTTAAATATCGCATGCGATTTATCGTGCAGCCCTATTTTTATTTAAATTATTATTAGGACTGGGTAATGACAGCTTCCTGATTCAGTTCAGATTAAGTTCTGATTCATAGGCTATTCAATTTGATTCCAATTTTGATTCGATTTGACTATTCAGATTCATTTTGTTACCATTTTGGTGTCTTTTAGTTATTGCACATATTGCTATTCTTGCATATGACAGAATTTCTCAGGTCTGATTCACTCTGGCCATTTCGAACTATTCATTCAAACAAACTGCTTATAAGAGTAGTTTGTTTCAGGAATTGGACTATACTAGTCACACTATACAATTTTGATTCTCTAAAAAGAACTGGCTTATAAGTAAAGTCAATATTACCCAGCCCTAACAGTTTTTTTAAAATACATTTTACTATTCTGTCATACTTTAAATTTGGAGTGTTCAAACTATGTGTTACTACTACTGAAATATATTACACTTTACATGTGTTAAGTGCAACACGGACACTGTAATGTAACATGTCACCAGACTTGCTTTATTTGACCTATGAAAGCTAATGACCTGCAATAATTTGTGCAATTGACAATAAATTATTCATCTGTTTCCATTTAAAGTAGCCCTGATCCTGTAGTGACTTTCTCATGCCTGAATGAACTTTGTGTTGTACATGACGTCATGTGACCTGCCCCTCATATCCATATGGCCCGGACATGGCCAATGAGAGGTCTCGCTAACTAGATAACTGTGTCAACATGAATCATTGTTTTTGATATTGCCTGGCGCATCATACCAGGCAGGGCATACGGTTCAGAGACTCTTTTTTTTGTCCCATTTACCCCCATTAGAAACTAAAATAATAAATCCGTGGCATAACTAGAAATCCACCCACATATTACATTTACATTGTGGAAAATAATGTTTTTTTAACCTTAAACCGCATAAACACATTACACCAAATTACACCAAATACACAAAATAATGTTCTTTTTAGCAACGTCATATAACCCCTTTCATGACTATGTCCATATTCTCAGGAAAATTTAGGTCAGAATTTGGGTATATTTTGATATTGCATGCTTTATGTAGAATGTAGAGCTAATGCCAATAATCTTATTTATAATCTTAATTTTATTTTGTTTTATTTAGCAAGGGCACATTAAATCGATCAAAAGTGACAGCCATTTATGATGTTACAAAAGATTTCCCCCTCAAATGCTGTTGTTTTGAACTTTCTATCCATCAAAAAATCCTGAAACAATGTATGATTTCCACAAACATATTAAGCAACACAACTATTTTCAACATTGATAATAATAAGAAATGTTTTTTGAGTACCAAATCATCGTATTAGAATGTGACACTATAGACAAATCAAAAAAATGAAAAAAAAAAACAAAAAAATTCTTACCAACCCCAAATTTTTGAATGATTGTATATATCTGCACATGTCTAAATGAAAGTAATTGTGCTCCGAAACATCACATTATCGAAGAAATAATTTTTGGATCAAGGAGGAGACAGATTGTTGTAGCAAAGTTTAGAAATTAACACTGTAACATACTGTATTATAACATGAATGAAAAGTTACTTTATTGAAATAGAGGGCAAGAATGAGCATATACAGTATTTTCACAAGTAGAGTGGGAAAAGAATGTGCATTATTCAGAATATTCTGATTACATGTATAAAGGAATATTCCAATAGTTGTGAATGTGATTCCAATGTAAACCAAAATGTAAACCTGTAAACGGAAGGCATGTAAACCTGGTCGATGATAGATTGCAATAATGTTGATGCGGATTTAAAGTGGGTGAGGTATTAGGCATGTTTGGTTGGGTAGCTGCTGAAAGCAGGTCATGTTGACCCACTGTGTAACCGGCAGACCAGATGAGGGGGTTTGGGGATTAGTCAGGCCCCCCACAGCTGCAGCCACAGCCCTGAGTAGAACAGATGGTCGTCTGCATGTTAAGGCAGTCACCCCCACCACCATAACACACATGTACAAACACACAACATATGACAGAAGCATCGTTGTGACATTGTGGTATACACAACTATTATGTCCATTATTCATGTTCCATGATTATGTAATGATTTGATTGTACATCCTCACGTTGACTGATCTGCGGCCGGTGCTCAGAGACACTCAGCAGACGCTCTGAGCTGGGCAGTGTCACTTTGCCTGTGGCTCAATGCTAAACAGATTCAAGGGCACTGTACTCCTTGCTGGATGAGGTGAGGGGTCAGATTCACCCCACACAGAAGCCACCCTCACACCTTTGATGTGTTTGCTATGAAACATCCAGACCTTGAAGTACAAAAGGCTTGTTTTGTGTGAACCATCTCTGTAATATTTATCATACCACAATAAAATGACGATCATTTACGAATGTGACACGTTAAAGTTGTTGGTTATAAACCTAATTATCATTTTGTTGTTCCAAAAGATCATTAAAATGACAACGAGCCCACATTAATTGAATTGGAAAAAGGGTGAATGACATTATTCCATAATTTAGCTGATCGTGTTTAGAAAATCATGTACAGAACGTATTGGATGTTCTGTAATGATGAGAACATAATGAAATGTTATTCATTGTTTCCCTTCGCCAGCTTGCATGAATATGCCGTGCGTATTTCAGAAATGGCCTGTGGTGTTGAAACTGAACTGGCGGTATGAATCTGACCTCTCTCGCTGAGCATTGCAAGCATCACATCACCAGCACTTGATGGATGATTGGCCATATTTCCAGAATAATCAAAGACTAATGAGGTAACAATTGCAGATT